>NC_059105.1:55157728-55523978 GCF_020740685.1 Jaculus jaculus | reverse complement strand
TAAAGCATATTTCCAAATGTCTCAAATTTTAGGAAACCTGTATTTTAATAGCAAACCAGGGAGGAGTGCAGTATAGCAGATGAAGTTGGGAAAATTCACTTATTTGTTGAAATTTAAGTACAGTAAAGTACTAAAGTTCTATCTATTTAATGTTGATGTTACATTTACAATTTCCATTACAATTTTAAAACAGCATCATTAATAACAGGCCCTGGAATTCAATTATGTAGACTCAAATCTTGGTTTCTTCCAACTGATAACTAATGCTGTTAGTAAATTAACTTCACTAGTCCTTCTTTTCCTTATCTGTAAAATGGGAATAATAGCTTCATTGTGAGCTGTAAGCTTTACATAAAGTAATCTGTGTAAAGATTCTGAGCCACACTTGTAACCTGGTGAGATATCAAAATGCCTTCTATCTATAAGACTAATAACTTACATTAGCACTGCTCTTCTAAACCCACATGCTTCAAGATGGATGTTTCCAGGTCCCTCCTAAATATATGTACTTCCATGCCCCATGAATAATCTCACATTTATCATATCTAAAAGGGAACATTTTCCTTTCTCCTCTATTCTTTTCTATGTGTCATTCCCTCTCTCAGCAAGCAATCCTTGGATATGCACTGTATTTGTTCAACTGTAAGCTAGTTGCCAAGAAAGGAAGCATTCATTTACCTGGAGTCTGAAAATGTTTTGGCTTCCCTTTTCCAAACCAATTCCTTGACCATGTCTGGAGGTTTAGCATTTAGGACCGATTCTGGTGGAAACTATTAATTCTTCATGATAGCTTTATGGTACTGTGGTGGTTTGAACTTGATTGTATGGCTCCCCATAGACTCAGATGTTTTATTAAGTTTGTAACTTGGGTCTGCAAGCACCTGGATGAAAGAGGTGTCACTGGGAGTGGATCCAGGATCTAGCCCAAAGGTGAGTTTGGGGGCAGATCTAATTCATCCCAAAGGTGAGTTTAGGTGTAGATCTAATTGCAGCCCAAAGGTGAGATTGGGGGTAGATCTAATTCTAGCCCAAAAGTGAGATTGGGGATAGATCTAATTTCAGTCCAAAGGTGAGATTGGGGGTAGATCTAATTCTAGCCCAAAGGTGAGATTGGGGGTAGATCTAATTCCAGTCCAAATCTGTGCATGGGGATAGATCTAATTCCAGCCCAAAGGTGAGTTTGGGGGTAGATCTAATTCCAGCCCAAAGGTATGTTTGGGGGCAGATCTAATTCTAGCTCAAAGGTGTGGAGAACTGTGTGAACTCTGCTGGGCATGTGCTTTCTGCTTTTTGGTGTCTGCTGGGTGCTGGTGGTTTGTTCTCTCTGCTTGGATCTGTGAAAGGGAACAAACTTCTTTTGCCATGATAGAACTTTCGCTGGATCTTTAGGCTTAAAATAAACCCATTCCTCACATAAACTGTATGGTTGGACATTCATTGGCAGCCTGAAGCTGTATACAACAAGTATTGTTATAGTAAACCTTAAAACCTGGAATGGACAGATACAGAGTTTAGGATTAGACTCTAACTCTGAAGTGACACCTAGACTTTTAGACAGCTTCTCCCATCCCTCTACCATGGCCTGTGGTATCCCTTGGGGAGGGCTAGAACATCTTCCTGTTCCTCTCAGTTTAACCAGCATCCACTTTCCTTCAAAGCTCATTGCAAGCATTGATCCTGCTGCAAAGACCTTTCAAACAAAACCTGTTACATTTACAGTTTCCTTTCTCTGTGTGTTCAGAGAGTCTTGTGAAAACAAGATACAGACTGTAATAGTCAGTTTGAGGACAGAGACTACATTGATGATCTTGTGTCTGAGCACAAAGCCATAGCTATGATAAGAGAAGAAGATCTTTCCAGGCCTGAAGAAAAATGAAAACAATTATAATTTGGAGTTTTTCCTCCCCTGGAAGGGGTAAAGTATCAATTCTCCATGTCCTAGTCTCAAATTCTGACAGTGCAGCATGCCATCATGAACTATGGATGAAAAAGGATAGAACATTTTAACCTTAATGAGACTGAGAGTTTAAGAAACTCAGAAAAACTGTTATTCCAAAGCAAATTTTGTGTTAAGGTATATATGTTGGGTAAGTCAGTCATCTTTTTTTTTTTTTTAATTTTTTTTTTATTTATTTATTTGAGAGCGACAGACATAGAGAGAAAGACAGATGGAGGGAGAGAGAGAGAGAATGGGTGCGCCAGGGCTTCCAGCCTCTGCAAACGAACTCCAGACGCGTGCGCCCCCTTGTGCATCTGGCTAACGTGGGACCTGGGGAACCGAGCCTCGAACCAGGGTCCTTAGGCTTCACAGGCAAGCGCTTAACCGCTAAGCCATCTCTCCAGCCCAAGTCAGTCATCTTTATATGAAATCCACTTAAATCTTTAGCTTTACATATGAATTATAGCCTCTCTAAAAGGGAACCACCTTGCACTAGTAACACAGATGAGAAATAATATTTACAGCATTTCCATAAAGTGAACATTTTAGACTTTAGAAATGTGAAAGTTATGAAATAAAATGTTGTGGTGTCTTCTTTGGACATTTCACTATACTCTGAATACTAGAGTGAACCATGGCCCCTGAAAAATTCAAGAAAAAAAATCCATACTTAGGTAGGCACTCACGTTTACCATCTGTCCCCATTATTAATCATGTAGGAATGTATTTGATTAGACTTGACACCCTCAATTAACTTGTGAAAGCCTACATTTCCCTGCATTTTTTATACTACCATTTTCAGGATTTAGAAATTATCTATGAAGACATTAATTTCTTGGCCTACAAAATAAATAACTTCTTGGCCAAAATAATTGGTGTTTTTTTCATCATATGATATGGTCTTTGTACAGAAGTTTTAGGATAAGAACTTTTAGGAATTCTTTCTTGCATGGCAAAGGGAAAGCCTGATGATCAAGTCAAAAACAAAGTAAAAATTAGACCTATCTCCTTCCTTCCCTCCATTCCTCCCACCCTCTCTCCCTCCTTCCCTCCCTCTTTCATCTTTCAGAGAGCTACAGAAGTACTAGTATTTGTTTCTAAAAATAATTTTCAAAACATTTATTTATCTGTAAGCAGAGAGAGATAGAATGAAGAGACACAGAGAAAATGGTTGTGCCAGGACCTCCAGATGCTGCAAGAAAATTCCAGATGCATGCACCACTTTGTGCATCTGGCTTTATGTGGCTTTGGGGAATCAAGCCCAGGTCATTAGGCTTTATAGGCAGGTACTTTAACTGCTGAGCCATCTCTCTAGCCCCTGAAAATGATTTTTTCCTGCATAAATCACTGTTTGAATTTTTCCCTAGGACTAGATTAAAACTATACGTTTTTCTTCAGACAGAATGGTGTATTGGTAAATTCTATTTACCTTCATTCCAAAAAGGTACAATATTCACACAATGTGATGTGACTTCTGTAAAATTAAGCCTTATTTACTTGGTGTAAAATAGCTATTGTCACCTTTTACTAAGATTGGCAGCCATTGGAAGATGACGTTTTTTTAAATCATTTCACTGCTTAGTCTTTCCATCAATAAAATTGTATTTGGGATTGAAAAGTGGCTCTTTTGTAAGTAAAGACTACGAATGTATGCCGTTATGTGGGTGGAAAATTTAAAAAACCTATAGAATTCTAAAAATAAAAACTTGAAGCATGAAAACTACCCTACAATTCTGCAGTAAGGAGACTAAAATAAATGCCAAATACTTGCATAGTGATGGTTCAGAATATGGGTGGAGATGATGTGGCACGAAGTCACAGGCAACTTTGAGCTCTGACTGCACAAGTGGCACACGACTTGATTTGCAGCTCAAGCTAATCAAATCAGATATTGTATGCATATTTATTATTTGTGATTTAATGAGTCTTGGGATGTAGTTCAGTGATATAGCACTTGCGTAGGAGGAGTGAGACCTGGATTTAATCCCAAGTACCATGTGTAAGAAAGAATGAAGGGAGGGAGGAAAGAAGGAAGAAAAGAAGGGAAAAAGGGAAGGAAGAACGAAGCTCTCCAGGTTGTGCATTTAAACTATGTGTTTAGGCAAATGGTGAAGGATTGAAAATTCATGTCCAGCTTGGTCTAAATAGCCAGACTTTGTTTCAAAATAAATAAGTCAGTAAGTAAATTAACAATACAAAAATAAATGGACATTTTGATTTTCTTCAGAATAGGTATTTTAAAATAAATTCATTTTCATTTGTTTGATTTTGATTTTTTTCTACAAATGCAGACAATTATTGAGCAATTGAATAATGTTTTTCTTCACTGTCTCCTTCATGTTTTTGTACTCACATAAAGTTTATGTCTTAGCAAAGAATGCTGATACTTAAAGTTCCCTCCCTTCTCTCACTGATAGCAGCAGTACCTGTGCTCATGTGCTCTTCCTGGTCACTCAGGCCCTCCCTCTTTAATTTGTTCTGTCTTGGGAGGGACAATGATTAATCTGAACATTGAATTTAGAAGGATAAAGTGGGTTTCTGTAGCTCTCTACATCTCTGAGTCTTAGGAGTCAGGTCCCCACAGGAAGCAGATCTTCAGAGATGTGAGTCACTGCCAGCATGACTTATCTCCAACATGACAGTGAAACATGCCAGGGTAAATTGTGTGACTCCTCCTGTGTCTGTCTGGCTGACCTAATTTACATTCTCGTTAATCAGATATTCTGGTGTCAGTTCATATGCTCACCACCCCCTGCTCAGAACTTGTGAGGACAGGGGATCTTTAGCTGGTCCTTACATGGATACTATCACTTGGTCAGGAATGTGGAGAAATAAAACAAGAGTGAAATTTCTTGAGCAAAATACATTTTTGGAGATCTCAGCTTAAAGTCTGAGACTTTAGGCTTGACAGTTGGGATAGGGAATGAACACTGGTGGTTTATGGAAGTTACCATTTAATTTCTTAGAGGGATACATTCTTTTACTTACTGTGATGAACATGAAGGCTTTCATGGCTGGCTTGCTTGAGTAACTTCAACCTGTTAGGTCTTTCTCTGTGGCCCTGGGGTGCTGTTTGGATTCTAAGGTAGGCAGCATGAAGGTGAGTGGATGGCATCATCTCTTATTACATTGGTAAATTATGTTTCCCTTACCTCCACCAGTGCAGTGGTTTGCACGTAAAATGTCCCTTGCAGCCTCATGTGTTTGTAACTAAGCCTCATGCTGAATCTCCAGATGTGGAGCCTTTGGGAGGTGGGGCCTTGCTGGGGGCGGTCACTGGGGGCTGCCTTCAGTAGTCCACTTTTCTTCCTGTCCTCTGCTGTGGAGATTTGACACCCCATTGTCTGCTTCTGCTATGCTTTCCTTGCCAGGATGAAACTTCTTCTTGAAACTCACTGTAAGGAAATGATTAACAAGTATACTGATCATACCAAAGGGCTAGTTCTCTGGCTTCGTTTATTTTTCACAGTTGTTTTTGTCTTCTCCATTTAGTCAATAGCAGTTCTTTATCCTCTGTATGTGTTGGGTTTAATTAATTCTTTTTTCTCAGCATACTAGCGGGGAGACAAATTACTTATTTGAAAATTTTCTATTTTTTTTTCCCAGTTTTCTACATTTCATCTCATCTCAGGTCAATTCTTTCTAATTGCCCTTGCAGTGTTCTTATCTGTGGTTACTTAGAACTCAATAGTTAATTTCCAAATATCTGAATATTGTTCAGTCATATTTCTTATTTCCTTCAATATTATTATAACCAGAAAACATAATTTGTACAATGGAAATCATTTTAACATAAGTATATGAAACAGAATATCACTTATCTTGTTGGAAGTACATTTAAAAAGATTTTTTTGATTGTCCTATAAATGTCAATTAGTTATATTTTGTTGATGGTATAGCTCAAGTTTTCAATACTTCTTTTTTCAATTTTCCAAACTCTTGTTCTATTAATTACTGAGAGAGATGCATCCAAATATAACTGTGAGCTTTGATGTTTCCTTTCCATTTTTGTGGAATGAATCGTGAAGCTTGTTGTTAGATTCATACACATTGGTGATTCTGACATCTTCTTGGATAATTGGTTCTTTCATTGATGTTGAGTCTGAGTGAGGCTTCTGACCTGCTGGGAGCTAGTAGATGGGATAGCTGTTAATTCCAAGGCTCCCTCAGCACCTGCATAGGTACCTTTAGGACTCTTACTCCCTTTCTTATGTGTAAGTGACTAGTGACGTTCAGGGAGAAGAGCCTGTAAGTTGGTCTATACTATGGTACCTGTAGCCATCAGGGGTTTTATAACCTCTTACCACTGCACACTCAGCATTTAGTAATTTTTAAAGAAAAAAAATATTGAATTATTCTTACTGGAATCCAGAGGCATCTGCCTAGGTAGCCATTCCTTGTTAGAGGCATCTTTTGTTTAGATTTTTATCTTGGTTTAGGGAGTGGGAAGGCTTATTAGTTCACTGACAAAAAATAATTTCAGTTCTCTGATGGAAACAAGAATATTATGAATTTTTAAATTGGTTTATTGCCATACCACCCTGAACATACCTGAATTTTTAGAATGTTTTATGTTCATTTTATAACTGTAAACATGAGAACAATGCCCTTTCTAGCTTTGCATTTTAAGGGTAGAATCTAGAGGTCTCTCTCTTCTTTTAAATGAGTTTTTAGACTTTGGGCTATGTTACAAAGGAATTGCTTATTTATCCATCATCCATCCATCTATCCATTCATTTTCAGAATGAAAATATGTAAGGATACTAAGCTCATTTATAGAAATATGTAGTTTCTCGTTATTCAAGAGCAATCTTTATAATATTGGCTAGAAAGAACCTGGCTGTCTTAGAAAATTGCATTCTTAGAATCATTTGAGAAGAAAAAAATTTTCACCTACTTTGAAATATAGTTTTTCTGAGAAATATTTTAGAAACTTTTTAACTAAATGTATTGAGTTGTAAATCAGCTGTGAAATTTAGCCCTTTTTACTTGTCAAATAATTTCAAGGATTAACATTAGATTGAAAACACAAAATAAAGCTATCACAGGCCTTACTTATCTTTGACCTTCTACCTGTTTTTCCAGTTTGAATTATAGTAGATTAGCTTAACTTCCATAAAATTTTCTGGCTTTGTAATTAAATAGTAGCAAGGGAATGGACGAAGAAGATGAGAAAATGAATGATGCTTTAAATATCAAACCTCTTTCAATAGCAGAATTATTTTTCTTCTTTTAGTCAGAAAGTGGCAATTTTAGTTTGACTAGGTGATATTTGCATAAGCAATTGTGAAGTCTCTGTAGAGCCTATCACATTTTAGCAACAGGTCTAGAAATGTTGGCTGACAAATGATAGAGTGATAGTGCTATAAAATTGTTATCAATTCTGTAAGCTCAATATCATTGCGTTCATTGGTATTGGGACAACTGGAGGTCAAGTAAATAGTATCAGTGGGCTTGTAAATGTTCAGTCCCACAGTGGTGGTTTCTGCAGCATTATAAATATCATACTTGAATGACAGTGTTATTGGGAATATTGTGAATCAAGCTTTTAAATGGCAATCCTTATTGCATTATAAATCATGGGTCTAAATGACAGGACTATGAAATATACATTTAACAAAAGAGTTTAGCAAGAAAAAGTATTTTGGAATTCAGGTTCAGCTTGGTTATTCAGAAGTTTGCTTGCACAGTTTTTTGAGAAGTCCTAAGACAACTGACTTAAATTTTTCAAATACACAGTGCATGTTTTTACTTTTCTGAAAGATCGCATACCTTGCAGACACACATCCCTCTCACATTATATTCTCAGAGACATGTTAGCATGTTAAGCTGGGAGTGGATGTATGCCCATAATCCCAACGCTTGGAAGAGTGAGGCAGTAGGATTGTGATTTTTGACACCAGCTTGTGGTACTTAGTGAGATCTTGTATGTAGAAATCTAAATAAAGAATCAAACAAGCAAATGAATGGAAAGACTTGTGAAAACATTGCATACTATTTTTATTTTCTTGCCATTAGGCAGTCTATACAGTATTCTGATGCCAGGTCAGTTGATATGTTATTGTAGGAGTAGAATAAAGATATGAATATCCTCAGGGAATATTATAATGCAATATCATATTTCTTAAAAACTTTTAGTTGAGTAAAAAATGTGTGTTATGTGTGGTATATGCATGTTCGTGCAGAGCCTGGATGAAAACACTGGGTGTCCTTCTCTCATCAATCATCTGCGTATTTCCTTGAGATGAAGTCTCTCCTTTGACCTGCAGCTGCTGTCTGTCTGTCAGTGTATGTTTCCACTTCCCACATATTTATGACTTTTCTCTAGCCTTCTTTCTAGATCCCAACTTCCCTTAAATAAATCACACAGTTTGTTATTTCTCCCTAAATAAACTGAATAATTTATAATTTATCCTCCTTGAGTTCATTTTTATCAGGTCTTTGTTGGAAATAAAACAGGACCCAAAATTGGGATTCATAAGCATGAGAAACCCTTGTGTAGCCCAAAAATTCTGCATCAATTGTACTAAAACACCTGCTCAAAACATAGTAGGGGGGCTGGAGAGATGGCTTAGCGGTTAAGGCATTTGCCTGCAAAGCTTAAGGATCCAGGTTTGATTCCCCAGTACACATGTAAAGCCAGATGCACAGATGGCACGTGTGTCTGGAGTTTGTTTGCAGTGGCAAGAATCCCTGGCACCCCAATTCTCTCTCTCTCTGTCTTTCTCTCTTCTCTCTGTCTCTATCTGCCTCTTTTCTCTCTTAAATAAGTAATATTTTATTTATTTATTTTTTAAATAAAATATTTTAAAAACACAGGAGAGGTAAACTTAGGGTGGAGGTGGTAGAACTAAAAATGTCCAAATTATCATTGAGAACATTAGACTTTTATCATCAAATGAAAACATCAGTCAGGAATAAAGGAACATATCAATGGTGGAATAATACATGGACTCTATTGTCTATTGAAGAGTATGTATTCATGTGCATGTATAAGTTACACTGACGTGCTAGCCAGCAGCAAAGCTTCATCATTTCCCAGTCATCATCCTTACATTGTCAAGGCAAAATGTCAAATTCATTTATGTGGTTGGTTGGGCCAAGTCCTTGATCGAATCATTTGGAATTAAAGGGAAGAGTGGGAACAATGCTGATTTTGCTCATCACGACTGAGGTGTAGGGTGCTACTTATATGAGTGCTTTGGGGGAGCAGATGCTGAATGTCTTGTCATGTACAGGACACTGCAAATAACAAAGTAGTATTTTGCTTCCAGCAAGGTATACTGGAGCCAGATTTATCAGTCCGCACATTTGAAACAAAGGTAAGCTATATTGTGCACCACAGTAGCCAGTTATATTTTGCATAGTTCTTGAAATTTGTTTATAGGGGAAAATGATTGTGGTGGTTTGAATGCATGGCCCTATAGACTTGGGAACTTTTTTTTTTAAATTAAGATTGAACTTGTAACTTGAGTCTCCAGCAGCCTGCTGGGTGTGTCACTGGGATGTGTCTTAAGTCCAGCCCTAAGGCTTGTAAGAGAGCCAAGTTTTGAGCTCTGGCTGTTAATAATGTTTGCTGGCTGTTGGTGCTTACTGGTGGCTTTTTTTTTTTCTTCCTTCTGTGGATACATCTATGGAAGTGAGCCAGTTTCTTCTGCCCTTGATGGTATTCCCTTGGATTCTGTAAGACTGAAATAAACCCTTTCCTTTTATAAGCTAATTCTGGTAGAATGTTTGCCCAGCAATGCAAAGGTAACTGCAACAGGACAGAATAATCAATCCATACATTTTAAAGGCAAACTATATCATGTGCTAAGTAAACACTTATATTTTGCTCAGCTTTTGAAATTCATTTCCCAGGTATGTGATCATCTACAAATAAGCAATGTCTATGTCTTTTCAATTTGGACAAAATTGAGAGAAAAGCTGATATTCTGTTTCTGGTAAGTTTGTGACTAAAGGTAGTATAACTTACTAAACTTTAAGCTACTTTCCATTCTCTATTACCCTGGTGGATAAAGACACAATTTTGTACAACTCTTAGAAATAATGTGAGGACGTGTGAGTTTATTTGATTAAAATAAATTCAGCTTAATTAAAAATAAAAAAAAATAAACTTTAAAGCAGCAACTTTGGTCCCAGTATATAGGTATGGAATCATACAAAATTTTAGTGGGCCCCACTGCAGACAGTGGGAAGAAGTGGAGATGAGAAAGTGAAGACAGTCCTGAGATGCAGAGGCACAAGGGAATTTCTCATGGAGCCTAAAGACAGATGAACAGAATGAAGACCATTAAATTGTTGCCTTAGAGCCACATTCATATTTCATCCTGGAGCAGGACTGGAGTTGGATACATATTTCATTGATGAAAAAGCTGTCTGCAGGGGGTAGAAATGCCATGTATTTTGTAAAAGGAAAATGGCTTTAGCATTTAGATAGGGTACAGATACTTATTAATTTGACTTGCCATTCATAACAAAGTAGCACAAATATAAAAGCTGATGAATTCATAATAGTGGGGGAAAGGGATTTATACTGGTGTTTTCAGTGAGAAAACATGATACAGGTGAATCTAATGAAAGTTATACTTTGTTTCTCATTTTATTTTATTTTATTTATTTTGTTATTAAGTAGTTTTGTATTCAGTAAATAGAGTCAGTTTGGTACCATGTTTCTCATTTTAAATGTTTGCAAAGGCCCTAAAAAGTCAATAGTTAGTGAGTAGCTTTTTATTTAGCTTTCTTCAGTGAACATAAAAATATTCATGAGAGTAGGGTTCGCCAGTCCTCAGTATCCCTAAAGAACTTTATCTTAAGAATTTTGTTGTTAACTGAAATTATTTTTTACTATGGAGTTTTTGAAAATAAAACCTAAATTGAACATTTTATTATTTTTAATTTATACAAATCATTCATACGCATGATGCATGTGCTTCATAACCATCCTAACAAACTTTTCACTGGTTATTCATCCATACACTGTATATCATTTTATATGTCTCATCACATGCTATTTTAGGTACTTACATTAAAAAATACGTGTAAAATATTTATACTAGTGAGAATGGCTATCATTTGTTTGGGTTATGACATACAGAGACTTTACATTCATTATTTCTAATTTTCATAATATACATGATGGCTTTAGTATTCCTTTTAAAGCCAAAAATATGTGGAATTTCTGGCCTTAAATGGGTCAAAGCATGATTACATTTCACTCTTTGTACTATACTATTATGAGATAAAAACTATTGACTTTGAACAGAGGAGCATGACCACTGTGAGCAACATAAAGAGTTTATTCCAGAGGTTTGATCTTATGCAATGTGAAGGCTGGCTAAACATCACTTGTGAGCACACTTTGCGTGTGTCTATTTGGAGCAGCTTTGGAAGTAGGCAGTCAGAGAGGAGGGCATGAAATGTGGATGTGGAGTAGAGCCTGTGAGGCTGAGCTCCAACACAGCATGGTTGCGTGGAACCTGCATCTGCTCTTTTCTGCATCCAGCCTCAGTAGTGCTCCTGAACCAGGGTTTCAGGTAGCTGAATGAGGAGCTTTGATGGAATCTGGAGGTGCTCCTCCATGAGCCAGACAAAAATGAATGAGCAGATGACTGAAGAGGTACGAAAGGTAACTGTGCAGAGCCTCTGCGAGAAGTCTCCACAGAGGGGATTCTTGTCTGCCCTCCAAGTTTCATGTATGTTTCCTCTTTGGCCATATATAACCTAGAAACAAAAAACAGGAGAGAGAAAAAAAATCCCAGTCTAGCTATGTGCAATGTAGAACTTCCAGATCCACCCTCACACCTTAGAGCTTGACCCAGGGATCTACCCACAGTGACACCAAGTTACAAGTTTGAGTAAAACTCTTGGATCTGTTGGGGGCATTCATTCAAAGTACCATAGTGTATGTAGTAATATTTGTCAGATTAGAGGAGAATGATACAGCTCTTCCTATTCATAATACCCTGTTGTTACTTTGCATAAGACAGACTTAGAATGATGAAAGCTATTGATTAAGGTTTGGAAGCTCTGAAGATTTTTTGTGTGCAGCATTTTGCAGCTCAAACTGTCTATGATGTTAATGAGTTTTTCTGAATGTATATCATTAGAAAAGATGGACTAGAGCAGTTGTTCTACTCTGTGGTTGTGCTCTCCCTTCCCTGTACCTCTGAAATTAACACACCACACACACACACACACACACACACACACACACACACATTGACTTTACATATTCCATTTGTTAATGTTTGTTATTAAGATGCTAGCATCTTTCTATGGCATAATATGTACATCTGTACTATAATCTGATATGCTTACTTCTATGAATTTTAGTGATTTCTAATTTACTTCTTTGCACACTTAGCGATCTGCAGTTTACAGATGATGTTATTTACTTCAACTTAACTCTTACAAATGAAATTACTAAGTAAAAAAATGTGACTTCAAAAATATTGATAGAAATTTAAAAAATATTTCAACAATTTAGATTCATAATTAGTATATATTTATACATGGAAAAATTAATAACATATTTTATAATTTGAGATTTTATACTTAAAAATACCTTTTTTTTAACTTGGAAATGAGTTCCACTTATAAGGGAAAGAGAGTTGTGGCTCTTCTTTTGTATTTACTGATTCATATTCCTATCTGTGTATCTGTTGGGAAAAGATTTGGGTCTTAGACTGTCCAAAAGTGACAGTGCTTAGTTTGAAACTTCTAGATCTTCTGGGCTAGTTTTTGTCACTGTACAAAATACCTGAGAGAGACAACAAAGGAAAGAAGGAGTGATTTTGCCTCATGGTATCAGTTCAAGGTCAGCTGCCTCCAAGCTCTTAAGCCTAATACCTACTTCTGACAGGATAAGTGCTCCTTTTTTCTCAATAACAATCATAAAGTTCTCACTGTTTATGTTTCATAAATGTTACCCCAGGTCCAAAAGAAACAGATGGAAGGAAAGGTTCTACACACAGAGTGTGATGAGACATCAGACTGACTCACAAAAAAATGAAAAGCTTTCTTTGTGATTGTCCTTTTGATAGGTTGCTTCCAGGGGAGCTCTAAACTGCCATGCTCTGGAACCTACCCAGCCTGAAGAAATTAGAACAATCCTTGCCACATTTGGTTAAGTGCAGTTAGAATTTCCTCTCAGGAGGGGGATGATATGGATTAGGAGCAAAATAACTTTCTTTTGCAGGCAGACAGTCCCAAAAGGACATGCATGCCCTGTCCTGAACACCAGGACTCCAGTCTGACTCAAGATGGTGATAAACAACAGGCTCATGGTTATCCCTCAACTTGTCCTGGGCTCATATCCATTGCTAGCATAACAATTCTGAGTTTGTGCCATCCTTCTGGGCCTACCAATGAAAGCCCTTCATGTACAGTTGACCTTAGCAATGAGGGTCATCCTAATCAGATGCCTAACAAAAAAGACCTGATACAAATTGATGCATTTATTGTCTGGGTGTTTCCTCTTAGGACTCTCCCAGCTGAGAGGGAGAAACTCCTCTAAGCTTGAAAGCTTTTATTTTCTTTTATTTGTAAACTTACTTAAAATAAGTCTTCATAGTAATAAAAGGTCAGTTATTATAGTGTATAGTTGTGTGAGTAAATGCATAGTCAAGTAACCATCACAAAAGAACCACTGAGAAAGTTCCATAGTTCTCCTCTTACTATTTCCTTTTCTGCCTCTTTTTACTCAAGTTCCTCCTTTTTATACTATTAGTTTTATTTTATTGATTAGAAGCCTAAACCAAAGATGATTAGGTAATTGCTCTGATGCCATAAATTACCTTGACTTGCCTTTGTTTAGGACGTTTTTTGTTATCTTCCCTAATTCTCCCTTTTTTTTTTGTAATTTTTTTTTAAAATTATTTATTTATTTATTTGAGAGCGACAGACACAGAGAGAAAGACAGAGAGAGAGAGAGAATGGGCGCGCCAAGGCTTCTAGCCTCTGCAAACAAACTCCAGACGCGTGCCCTTGTGCATATGGCTAACGTGGGACCTTGGGAACCGAGCCTCAAACCGGGGTCCTTGGGCTTCACAGGCAAGCGCTTAACCGCTAAGCCATCTTTCCAGCCCATCTTCCCTAATTCTCTTAATGGGGCATATGTTTTTCTTCTCTTTGTGCTTTTACTGGCTCTTTTCTGGCACCTTGCTGAGGTCAAAAGGTGCCTTGTCATTTGAAACAGAAGAATGTTGGTGAGTAGGAATACCTTCCTCTCTTGAGACATTCATGATTTATAATTTCAAATAATGCAAAAATATTATAAACTTTTAAATTGTCAATAGGAATTAACAGACATATTATCTCAGTTATATTAGTTTAAAGGATGACAATTACAAAGATACCTATAGAATCTATGAACTTGAGAATTGTAAGATACCTTGGCCATTTGGTACAAGTTACATTCCATAAATGAAGATATGCTCTTTAGGGGTGTTGGGTGATTTATCTGGAGTTACTCTTGAGCCCCAGGGCAACGGAGTTTTAGTGACTGCACTGCCTTCTCTGAACATTGTTTGTGCCATTATTTATAACTTTCAGATTTTCAAATAAATATTAGAGATGAAGGCATAAAAACACCAATTTGAATACCTCAATTACTGCTGTTCTTACATTTTCAACTATTTGTAGAGCTCTGTCATTTAGGTGTATGTTTCTGTATTCCTCTCAAAAGGGTTATTTCTAGATTATAATCCATTTGGATTGAGTTTATTTATAAGCAAGAAAAAATCAGATACTGATGGCTTTGTTTTCCATCCCAAGAATAGATACTAGTTTTGATGAATAATCACTCCAACTATATTTCTAGATTCATTCTCCCCCTTTAAATATTCTTGACATATTGAACAAATAATCGTGAATAAAATATTTTTACAGAAAACCTCTCTTTTAACATACACAAACCTACCACTAATGTTTTCCTATGATAAGAAACAAGCTAATTATTGTCTTAAAATCATTGCTCATAGTTTAATTATGTGGGAGATGATCTTGTTATTGAAACATGCAACTTTGTTGTGTGGGTTTTGTGCTATATACTAACAGATCAGAAAGTTCTGGTAAGATTTACACTTCCCAGGAATACATTTATCTGGTATGGAAGCCCCATTAGCTCAAGATTATTGTATGATACATTCCATGCCTCATTTTTGTATAGCACTACAAGTATAAATAGTGAGCAAAAATACTTACATTAAATAGCATTCAATGAGTTGTGAATTAATTAGTTCTTTTTCATCTGAATCAGTTCTGATTCAGAGTCCATATGCTTCTAATTTTAGATTTCCCTTCTTCCATAATCATGAAAGAATCTAATTTCTTTAAGATGACTTACTATACATATCAATCCATTTTATTCTGTAATGTATTGGCGTGATTTTGTATTGAACCTGCTGGATTACCTCTGTTAAGTAGTTGGATTGCATATGAAGTATATAATCTTTAAATATTCAAAGGCAAGACATTCACTTAAGTGAAATATCATATGAATTATTGAAGTAGACACAGGATCTGATCACAGCACTGCACATTATTGTCTAAAAGTCTCTATGGATGTTCCTTAAAAATAGAAAGCAGTTTGATAAAGCTCAGATGTTTCTATTTTTAAATTCTTGGCACAGTTCTTTAGTAGAAGATCATCTTCAAAAAGAAGAAGCAGATGAGCCTCCAGCCTTCGGGGCTTGAGCCCCAGGGAAGCCACAGTGATTTGGTACAGACAGGCATACTTATTGCTTATGTTTTGCCTAAGACAATTGGTGTGAAAAAGCACTGCAGGGAAAGCTTGGTCTTCAGATTTTTAATTGAGTAGTGATATCTAGTTGATGTTCTACAGCATAGACTATAGATACATTGTATAAGGCACTTGTGGTTCTTAGAATGCAGAGGTTTAGTATCCTTAGAACTCATGGTAACTCACCTTTATGCCTTCAAATCTTGATAAAAAACAGTAGGAAACATAGCTTAGCAACATCAAAAGAGAAATGTTGATTAGTGTGGCCATGCTTCAAGAATTATTGAGGCAGTCTTAGTAAAGGACTACTTCTAAATGTTACAGATTATCATAAGCCAATTTAATTTTCTCTGTTGCTCAGATTTGTGGTGAGGATATTTAATGATGTGGATAGATTTCTGACTGTGCTAATACTATCACTCACAATAATTCCCCGGACTAGTAATATTTATAAGCCCCTCATAAAAAGAAAATAACAGTCTTTCTCTGGGATTTTCTATTATAAAAACTTATTTTTAAAGCTTTAAGACAGATCTTTGTATGATAATACAATAATACATTTTGTGCTGTCTCTGTGAAGAATCAACACACTCAAGGGTTTTGTTAACTCTGTAATAATTTGTACTTTTTGTAGTTTTGTAGAGTCAGAAACTTAACATAGAATGTTATCAACTAGGTTAATGAAAATGCCACTTGAGTAAATACTAAAATCAATTTAAAAATGGTTCATTTATAAATTACTTGTATTTTATACTTTAAGGCGTGCTTGATAATTATTCTTGGATTCATAATTCACCAAAATTAAAAAGGGTGAAACTGCTTTCAATTTTTGAACACTGAAACAGTTCTTGCTAGATGAAGAAAAAGAGGTATTTAGCATAAAAAGTTAGATGCTTTTCAAATATTTGAAAGGAATGGAGAATAGATGTGAAATTCAGCTTTTACAAATAATTCTAATGTCAGCTGTGCAGAGCTAACCTTTCACAGAATCCCCAGGTTTTCCTACTAAGAAGCCTTGCCTAATGCTTCCTTCTTGGGAAAGAAAAGCCTCAATCAGAGGGATTTTGTGCAAACTCCCGTACTGATTCTGGCAGAATATATCCCTTGAGTATTGCCCAGGTTGTGACAGTATAGGAATGCATTTTATATTACATCAAAGTCAACAACCCAGTGCTGTGGCTGGATGTGAAATGCCCCTATAGGTTCATGCATTGGAGCACTTGTTCACTAGCTAGTAATGCTGTTTGTGAAGATTGTGGATCATTTAGGAAGTAGAATCTTGCTGGAGGAAGAAGTGTGTCCCCAGGGAGAGGACAATCAGACATTGAAGTTTAATAGTCCAGCCCTACTTTTTTATTTTTATTTTTTGAGGTAGGGTCTCACTCTAGCTCAGGCTGGCCTGGAATTTAAAAGGATCCTCCTACCTTTGCATCCCTAGTGCTGGGATTAAAGGCATGCTCAGCCCCACTTCCTGATTTCCCTTTTCTTCATAGTCAGGGGTGGAGCTACACTGTGACCATCTTTTCTCCTGCTGCTGTTACCATGCCTTCCTTGCCAGTATGGAATATATCCCCATTCTGTAAGCCAAAATAACCTCTTTCATTCCTTAAGTTTCTTTTAGTCAGGTATTTGTTCACAACAATGTAAAATTGGTGAATATACTCAGATTCCAGTGCCTCTTTACACTTACAAGATTTTCTAGTTCTCTTTATATTACTTTGTCTTATAGTACTAGTAACATCTTTCCCATAGCGCCCTCCCATTCTCTACATGGCACATATAGTCTGTCTTGAATGGTGATAATGCAAGTAAATATTCACATAGCAGTCTTGAATTCATTTAATAGTAGTCCATAAGAATTTATTGCTTATTCTTTTGGGGGGGGCATAGCAAAGAAATATTCAACCAATGCAAGATTTAAAACAACCATGGCAAACATCAAACTCTGAGGCTCCAAGTCCAACAACTCTAGTCAATGACAAATCTCCAAGTACAATAATTCTAACCAGCAATAAGTCTCTGGTATTGCAATTCCACCCCTCCACCTAGGCTACTCACAGTCCTGGAAAACTTCCATTAGGACTGGCAGCTTTCCTTAGCAGTCATGTTGTGGTCCTGGCATCTCCACTGCAATCCATGGCTCATCCTAATGGCCGCATTGGTTCTCCATGCAGGCATCCAGCAAACCTGCTTCACACTGCCCGTGGCCATTTCCTAAACACAAGACCGTATTGCAAACTCAATGACCCTCTCTTTCCTGTATTTCTTATATTCCAAAATACCAGGTAGGGTGCCAATTTGTTAATCTGGGTGGGGGGGTAAAGCAGACTTTTAAGGACAGAATACTCCTTGAGCACTCAGGCCCCATCAAAAGAGTCTACATTCTTTCTGTTGCTTATTCTTTAAGAATTATGTTAACCATTGGTTAATATGGCTATTACTAAACTTTTTTTTCTCTTTTAGGCAGTTTAATTAGGAACAAGTGACCAAAGAGAAAAACCAGAAGATGTCACCCTGACAACCTAGGCAGAACTGGAGCTCCTGTCTGATCCAATTTCATTTGCAATGGTGGCAATACCCCCTGATGCTCCCACAGTCTAGCACACGACCTAGGTGAGCTAGTTTTTGGGTCAGCAACCTGAATCCATGGACCAATCAGGTCTTTCCTTAATATACCTGAGTCTGAAAACAAAACCCATTTTAATTATTTATAAAGGACTTACCACCTGCCACTCTGCCTTTAAATATATATATATATATATAATTTAATTTTTTTATTAGCCTTCTATTCTGCAAGTACAGGCAGTTTGGTACCATAATTAGGCTCATATGTGATCTACCCCCTCCCCATTAGCCCCTCCTTGTTGAGGTATATGGGTTGTGCATTGTGGAGTTAGCCCACAGTTTTTGGTACGATAAATGTCTCTGCATATCATGACCCAACATGTGGCTCTGACATTCTTTCTGCCCCCTCTTCATCAAAATTTCCCTAAGCCATGTTGGGTTCATTTTTGGTCTGCTTCAGTGATGAGGTGTTGGGGGCCTCTGGGGCTGTGGCTCTCTTACTTGGTAGGAGTTGATTTTTCTCTGTGTTGATCTCCTTCCCCCTTGTGCTGGTATCTGGTTCATCAGGAAAACAGCACCCTTGCTTGTTTCACCAATTTTCTTTAGTTTCAGCTGGGGCCCTTTTAAGGTATGATGGGGTGGCTCCTTCCTTAGGATCTGCATCTATCTGAAAAAGAGAAGCAATAGAGAATAAGTTAGCACCAGGACAAATGAGATAACCCTAACTTTTTTATAGAGAGTTTAATAGGTATAGGCCCTCTTGTACACCATGATTGATGGTAGCTTGATAATGGAGAGCTGGCTTATGTTTGGATATGGTTCTGACTTGTTTCCCAGCTCCAGTTATGGGTCCCATACCACTGAGGGGATCAGTTAGCCGAATCAAGAGCAGTTGGTTCCCCACCATGGCTGTGTTCCACTATTGCACTTGTGTGGGCATCACAACAGGTTATTTGCTGCTAAGTAGGTTGGACCATGAGTTGCTTGGACAGATATTGGTCATTTCCCCCAGTCGCCCATGTAGCACCTTCTGGCACTAGATACACTGACTGTCTGGGGACTGACTCTCTCCTGGGTTCCAGCCATGCAGTTCCATTTTACATGACAGCTCCGTATGGTCTCTTCAGCAATAGGGTCTTACCACTAACCTTTGGTGGGTCATCAAGTACTCTGACAGAAATCTGTCATTCTTTTCGAAAACCTTATAGGTTTCTCTGATCAAAAGTTCATTGTGGGTGATAGCCCCATGCTGGTTCTTGGAGTTACAGGTCAGTGTCCCCTAAGAATATGAGTAAAAAAGGTAACTAATATATAGGAGTTAGAGAGAGAGTGGGGGGAGAGGGAGGGAGGGAAGATGTAGAGGATTTAGGTTAGACTTGATCCTACCCTCTCCAGTGTCTTGTAGTTCAGGTGTTCCCACTAAGGGCCTGGTGAAGGATCAGCCATTTGGTCTGCCTTTTATGAAGTAGAATTTTATGGTACTATTCCGTTTGGGTCTAGATTAGTATTTCCCACACCTTCGATGCCCTCCTTACCCTCCCCATCCATCCTAGTGCCTAGTCCATGAGATGCTTGATGGGTATGTAAGGTATCTTGGATAGATTCAGGTTAGGTGCTGTAGATGAGTGAGACTATGTGGCGATTTGTTTTCTGTGATTGTGTAAGTTCACTGAGAATGATCTGTTCCAGGTTCACCCATTTTTCCTTAAATTTCTTTGTGTCATGTTTTCTTACTGCTGTATAGAATTCCATTGTGTAGATATACCACATCTTAGTTATCCATTCTTCTATTGATGGAGATCTGGGTTATTCCAGCTTGTAGCTGTTACGAATTGAGCCACTACAAACATGGTTGAGCAAATCTCTCTGGCCTGTGGTTTGAAGGTTTTAGGGTAGATGCCCAGTAAGGGATTAACTGGGTTTGTTGGTATCTCTATAGTCAGCTTTTTCAGGAGTCTCCATATTGCTTTCCAAAGTGGTTGTACCATCCTACATTCCCACCAACAGTGGATGAGTGTTCCTGCTTCTCCACATCCTCACCAGGATTTATTTTTGTTTGTTTGTTTTTTGATGTTTGCTATCCTTATTGGGGTAAGGTGGAATCTCATAGTTGTTTTAATTTGCATTTCTCCGATGATTAGGGATGATGAATATTTTCTTTTTTTTTAATTTTTAAATTTTTATTAACATTTTCCATGATTAATTCCCTCCCTCCCCACCCAATATTTTCATAAGTGTGTGTTTGCCATTTGTTTTTTTCTTCCTCTGTGAACTGTCTGTTCATCTCTTTGCCCCTTTTTGTTGTGGGGTGTTTGACTTCTTACTGTTTAGATTTTTGAGTTCTTTGTAGATTCTAGAGATTAGGCCTGTCTCAGTAGGATAACCTGCAAAAATTTTCTCCCATTCTGTGGGTAATCGATTGGCTTTGCTTATTGTGTGCTTGTCTGTAATGAAACAATTCAACTTCATATGATTCCATTGGTTGAGTGACTGTTTAAGATCATGAGCTACTGGGGTTTTGTTCAGGAAGTCTTTTTCCATTCCTATATCATGGAAAGTACTTCCTAAATTTTCTTCCAGTAGTATTTGAGTTTCTGGTCTTATATTGAGGTCTTTGATCCATTTGGATTTGAGTATAGTACATGGTGAAATGTGTGGATCAAGGTTCAGTTTCCTGCATGTGGTTATTCAGTTTGTCCAGCACCATTTGTTGGAGATGCTTTTTTCCAGCCTATATTGTTCAGGCCTTTGTCGAATATCAAGTAGCTATAGTTGCTTGACCCAAAGTCTGGGTCCTCAAGTCTATTCCATTGGTCTATACTCCTGTTTTTATGCCAGTATCATGTTGTTTTTGTTACTATGGCTTTGTAATATAGCTATAGATCAGGTATAGTGATGCCACCAGAGGTATTTCTTTTGGTGAGGATATGTTTGCATATGCGAGGCATTCTGCCTTTTCATATGAAGTTGGAGATCATTTTTTCTATCTCTGTGATGAATACTGTAGGGATTTTAATTGGAATTGCATTAAAACTATATATTGCCTTTGGTAGGATTGTCTCTTCTCAATTTTAATTCTTCCTATCCAGGAGCATGGTAGGTCTTTCCATTTTCTCAAGTCCTTCTCAATTTCTGTTAAGAGTGTTTTTATGTTTTCAGTGTATAGAACTTTTGCTTCCTTAGTTAACATTATTCCAAGGTATTATTTTTGTTGCTATTGAAAATGGGACTATATCCCTTATTTCTTTCTCTATATCTTGTCAAAGGCCTTTTCTGCATCTATTGAAATGAGCATGTGGGTTTTTTTTTTAATTTAATTTATTAGTTTTCTTTTCAGCAAATACAGGCAGTTTGGTACCATTGTTTAGTTTCATCCATGATCTACCCCCTCCCAATGGACCCTCCTTGTTGATGTAAATGGGTCGTGCATTGTGGAGTTAGTCCACAGTTTTTGGTACGATAAATGTCTCTGCATATCATGACCCAACATGTGACTCTGACATTCTTTCCGACCCCTCTTCTGCAAAATTTCCCTGAGCCATGTTGGTTCATTTTTGGTCTGCTTCAGTGATGAGGTGTTGGGGGCCTCTGAGGTCTGGCTCTCTGATTTGTTAGGAGTTGATTTTTCTCTGTGTTGGTCTCCTTCCCCTTTGTGCTGGTATCCAGTTCATCAGGAAGACAGCACCCTTGCTTGTTTCACTAATTTTCTTTAGTTTCAGTCGGGCTCCTTTTGAGGTATGTTTGGGCAGCTCTCTCCTTAGGATCTGAATCTATATGAAAAAGAGAAGCAGATTCTCCAATGGAGAGTAAGTTAGCACCCTTAAAATTGAGATAACACTTACTTTTTTGATAGAGAGTTTAATAGGTGTAGGCCCTCTTATAACCCATGATTAATGGTAGCTTGATATTGGAGAGTGGGCTTATGTTTGGATATGGTTCAGACTTATTTCCTGGCTCCAGCTATGGGTCTCGTACCACTGAGGGGATCAGTTAGCCAAAACAAGAGCAGTTGGTTCCCCACCATGGCTGTTTGCCACTATTGCACTTGTGTGGGCATCAACCAGGTTATTTGTTGCTAATTAGGTTATACCATGAGTTGCTTGGACAGATATTGGTTGTTTCCCCCAGTCGCCCATGTAGCACCTTCTGGCACTAGACACGTTGTCTGGGGACTGACTCTCTTCTGGCTTCCAGCCATGCTGTTCAATTTCATGTGTCAGCTGCGTATGGAGTCTTCAGCAATAGGGTCTTACCACTGACCTTTGGTGGGTCATCAAGTACTCTGACAAAAGTCTGTCATTGTTTTAGGAAACCTTGTAGGTTTCTCTGATCAAAAACTCATTGTGGAATATAGCCCCATGCTGGTAGTGGGGGTTACAGGTCAGTGCCCACTAAGACAATGAGGAAAAACATAACTAATATACAAGAGTTAGAGAGGAGAGAGAGAGGGGGGAGGGGGAGAGGGAGGGAGGGAAGATGTAGAAGATTTAGGTTAGTCTTAATCCTACCTTCTTCCAGTGTCTTGTGGTTCAGGTGTTACCTTACATACCCAGCAAGCACCTCATGTGCTGTTCTGTTTCCAGGTGCTGTTGGTATTTTTGTTGGGTCTTTTGTTGTTGATTTTTAGCAATGTAGCATTGTGATCTGATATCATACAGGGTATTATGTCAGTTTTCCTAAATATGTGGAGGCAATCTTTGTGACCCAGTAGATGGTCTATTTTAGAGAATGTTCCATGAGCTGCTGAGAACAATGTGTAGTCTGTGGATTTGGGATGGAAAGTTTTGTAGATGTCCGTTAGGTTAAGTGATCTATGCTTTTGTTGAGCTCTCTTACTTCTCTGTTGAGTTTCTGTTTGGATGATCTGTCTATTACTGATAATGGTATATTGAAGTCCCAGCTATGATGGTGTTGGTGGTTATTTCTGTGTTATTGTCAAGTAGGTTTTGTTTTATGAACTGTGGTGTCCCTGTGTTTGGTGCATACAAATTTATGATTGTAATATCCTCTTGATGGATCGTTCCCTTGATAAGTAGGAAGCGGCCTTCTTTGTCTTTTTTGATTATTTTTGTTTGAAGTCTATTTTATCTGATATTAATATAGCTACACCTGCTTGTTTCTTACTCCCATTTGCTTGGAATATTGTTTTCCACCCTTTCACCCTGAGGAGGTGTCTGTGTTTATTGGTGAGTTGGGTTTCTTGAATGCAACAGATTGAGGGGTCTAATTTTTTGATCCATTCTGTTAGCTTATGTCTCTTGATGGGTGAATTAAGGCCATTAATCTTTAGGGTAATGACTGTGATATTTGATTTGATCCTTGCCTTATTGTGATGGTAGATGTTTGTTGGTGTTTTCATGGGTTTTGATGTTTTTTGTGCCTACTCTGAGTTTGGTTATTGTGATCTGCTTCTTGTAGGCATTTGAGTTTGGTTATTTGTTCTCTGTGGAGAATTTCCTGAAATGCTCTCTGCAGGTTTGGTTTGGTTTTGTGTTCATATAATTGTAAAGCTGAGTTTTGTCATGGAAAGTTTTTCTTTCACCATCTATTATGAAGGATACTTTTGCTGGGTAGAGTAGTTTGGATTGGAAGCCATAGGTTATTAGACTTTGGTGTGTTTCATTCCAGGCCCTTCTAGCTTTCAGGGTTTCCATTGAGAAGTCTGAAGTAATTCTGATGGGGTTACCTTTGAAAGTGGTGTGCTGTTTTCCCTAGCTGCTTTTAGGATTTTCTGTTTGGTGTTAATATTTAGAGTCTTAATGATTATATGTCTTGGAGAGTTTCTCCTTTGGTCCAGTCTGTTTCTAGTTCTGTTGGCTTCTTGTATCTTGATGGGCTTTTCTTTTAAGAGACTGGGGAACTTTTCTTCAATTATTTTTGTTAAATAATTTTGCCATGCTTTTGGTATGGATTTCTTCTCCTTCTGATATTCCAGTGATTCTGATATTAGGACGTTTAAGTGTATACCACAATTCCCTCATGTTCTGTTCACAGGAACTTTTGAACTTATTGAAAATTTTGAACTCCTGAACTGTTTCTTCCATCTTGTCTTCCAGATCAGAGTTTCTATCCTCCAGTTTGCTGACTCTATTCTTGAGAGCCTCTAGAGAGTTTTTGACTTGCTATTACTAAACTTTAAATTATATAATCTTTTTTTTTTTTTAATATTTTTTGTTCATTTTTTATTTATTTATTTGAGAGCGACAGACACAGAGAGAAAGACAGATGAGAGGGAGAGAGACAGAATGGGCGCGCCAGGGCTTCCAGCCTCTGCAAACGAACTCCAGACGCGTGCGCCCCCTTGTGCATCTGGCTAACGTGGGACCTGGGGAACCGAGCCTCGAACCAGCGTCCATAGGCTTCACAGGCGAGCGCTTAACCGCTAAGCCATCTCTCCAGCCCTAAATTATATAATCTTACAGTTAAACTGCCAACCTAATATCATAAAGCAGAGCTGGGGAAAGATGCCTAGTACTAATTTCTTTATTTCTGTCAAGTAGAGTATCATTAGAGTTGAACACATAGGTTGTAGTCCAAAACAAACAAACAAAAACAAAACAAAACAAAACAAATAAACAAATAAAAACCCTGAAAAAACTAGAACTTGAATTTTGATCACTTCTGCTTTTATATCCTGTGATTCCCACTAAGCTGATATGACTATTTTGTTTTTGTACACCCCAACCTGCAACTTTGCCTTCCTCTTCAGACTTCCATATCTCTTCTAAACTTACAGATACACAGTCTTTTACTATCATTTGAAGCCAAGGTCTGGATCAGTGTTAGTATTTTACTTCTCCATTTAACTCTCATTTTTCCCTTCCCTCTTTAGCCTAAAGGACACAATTTCCTGGCTCATTACTTTCTAACCACTAAAAACGTATCCACCTGTTTTCTTGGTTTTGAAATAAAAGGCTTAAGAAATGTAATTTTGTAACAACTTCCTCCTAAACAGTATGCAAGAATGGCCCTCTCTAAGGGACTTTATATATAGCAACAGTTTCATGTGCGTATGTATTTTAGGGAGTTTAATTTCTAGTTATTATAATACCCTGTTACCCAAACAAGGACATATGCTCCTTTCCTGGGAGAAGGCAATGGAGGTTCTAATTTTGGTTCTTTCCTACTGATATTCTCTCTCTTATATAGCCCCTTATAAACAAACCTCAAATATTCACACATGAGCCCTTCCTTTCCCCAGGCCTCTATCATCCCTGGCTGGTGATCAAGTCAGTCTCCTTCCTGGACACCATTTCTCAGTTTTATACATGGTGGTAAATGAGCACTTTGGTATGAAATTTGTTACTGACTGAACCAGATAGTGCATGAATAATAAAAGTCTCTTGGGGAAACTTACTTCTTAATGTTAAATTAAAAGTGACCAGAGCTCTGTTACTTGTGAATAAGAAGCACAAGGCTTCCTCTGGGATTTGGAAGGTTCTCAAGGATCTACTTTTTGTCTCAGAGGAAATATTTTGTACCTTGATCTGAGGTACTGCTTCTGAGTTCACCTCATTAAACACTTAACTTCTTATCTCTTCTTGAAGACAGAAGCTCTTTTCTGACCTGTCATCCCTCAGGCACCAACAAGGTTGTTGTATGTTATAGACTCACTAGTTTGGAGACTAATCACACAGTAGAAAAAGCCAAGTTAACTCTGGGTTTCATATGCCCCTGAAGCCATTTTCTCAATATTCTCCAAGTGTACTAACCACCTCTCTCCTTCAGCCTGTGTTCTTTTATTTATTTCATCACCTCAGATCAAGGGTGACAATCAATAGTCTTTCCTTTTTGCTTTTCCTTTAAGGGAAATAGTAACACTTGTAAAACCAAGCAAACTATCAATTAAGTTATAGTATAATAAGTAATATAATCCTATAGTATAAAGATAACTTAATATTACATTATTATTCAAAGTAACTTGGCACTATTTTGCTTTAATTTACTCTTTACAAATTTTAAATTGAATTTATTTTTACCATGTCACACCAACAAGACTAATTATTACCTGTTACAGAAAACTTTTCCTTCTGGGGTGACAGGAACGTACATCTCCCCATATAGGGAATAGACAACAGACCAAAGAGTATTACAACAAAACCAGTGAACCAATGAGTTTATTTGGGGTTATTTACAGAGCAGGGTGAGAGGTTACTTTCCATCAGTAGAAGACTCAAAAGGCGGCTTTATCATCTGAAAGCCTACCCTAGCATGAGTGACAGCTCATAAAAGCTACATCACTGGAGCACATTGCAAATCCTAAAACCAGCTCAATCCAAGTCTCATCCTTAAACAGTTGTGTCTACTTTATATAGCCTAAGAGTGGGGTCTGGCAACCCTTTGCCAGATTTGTTGACTTCCTGAGTCTCAAACTTCCTGCCCCTCCCAGCAAGCACTGTTTCAGTTTCTAATTAACATTACCTTGAGGAGGTGGTTCTGTGACTATAGAAGGTTGCTAGGGTGAATCTCCAGACCAGACACAGTTTATGTGACGAAGAAGGGATTTATCTGAAGTTTATAGATCCAGGGGAAGTTTTGTAATGGCAGAAGAATTTGGCCCCATTTCACAGGACCAAGAAGAGAGAGAAAACCCAAAAAACACCACCTAAAAAAAAGCAAGTACACTTCAGGAACTCCAGACAAAGCTCACTCACTTTGCACATATTTACATTGGAATTCCAGATCCCTCCCCACACCTTAGGGCTGGACCCTAGGATCCACCCACAGAGACCTCCTCTATCCAGGTGGCTGCAGATCTAATTTACAAACTTTAACAAAATCCTGAATATATTGGCATCCATCTATTAAAACTACTACATTCAGCTCCTGACCCCCAATAGATCTGTAATGATCTCACATTGTATACTATCAAATTCTAAGGTCCCCACAGTCCTTAGCAACTTAAGATAGTGACAGAGTCCCAAGTCTTATTGGATATTTAAGATTGTCTCTTAGCTGGAAATCCTGCCAAATCATACAAGTTATATACTTTCAACATATAACTGCACACAGTAAACATTTCCAGGTGCTAGAAGGCAAGGTAGGGAGAGACTAGACCAATATAAGCTCAATAACCATCAAGAAAACATCAAACATCTACAGTTCAAGTCTGATATCATAACCAGTGATTGACAGTTTCTGGATTTTATAATTTTACCCCTCTAGCTGGCCTGAGTAGCCAGATAAAACGTCCATCCTGAGATAACAGCTTCCATGGTAGCCCTTGCACAGTCGTGGTATATCTAAACATCCTCAGGTCTCCACTGAAAACCATAGTATGTCTCCCAATGGCTTTTCCAGCCTATTCTTGAGGATCATGACGTCCTGCCTATATGCCATGTCTCAGCATTGGCTCCTGAAACCATGTGCACTTCATGACCACTCCACACATTTTTCATGCTCCCAAAACCAGTATCAAGTGTGCATGACATATTTTCTTCTTAATTCAGGGATGAAATAAAGTGTAATCTTGAAAAGCAGGTTCCTTTTCTAGTCAACTCTTCCAAAAGAGTTTGCATGTCTATCATAGTTTTTCTTCAGGCATCCTTTCCAGTGTTTTGATTTAAAGCATTTGGGCCATCTTCCTTAAGATTACTAAAGTGTTGGACAGTAGCAGCTTCAGCAGCCAGTCTCTGTGCCAGTACTTTAAACTTGCTTGAATTTTTCTAAGTTAAAGTCTTAAATCTCTCAATGCCATATATTTAGCCAAGCACATCACTCCATGACATATTTAACCTTGATCAAATTCTCTGGGCCTTGCCAGCAGAACACACCCAGTCCTTATGCCAGTTCCAACAAGGTTTTCCGCAGTCTTTCTTTCTCCTTAGAAAGTTCATAAGCCAAATTTCTATGCACATAGCATTTCCAAATTCTCATCAGAATAGTCCATAATACTTGGCATATCACCCCAGAAAGTATCTTCAGTTGCAAGCACCAAGTTTCCCATTCCTCCAGCACACACGTTCCAAAAGACAAAAATCCACATGGTTAGATTCATCTGAGCACTCCCACTCTTTAGTACCAACCCTGTAATAGTCAGCTTCAGGTCACTGGGATGAACTTCCAGACCAGACACAGTTTATGGGAGGAGGAAGGGATTTATTTGAAGCTCACAGATCCAGGGGAAGCTTCATAATGGCAGAAATTGGTTTTCTTTCACAGAACCAAGAAGAGAGAAAGAAGAGCCCAAAGCCACCACCAAAAAGAAAGGAAGTCCACTTTGAAAGCTCCAGACAAAGCTCAAGCACTTTGCATATCTTTAGATGGGAATTCCAAATCCACCCCACACCTTAGGGCTGGAGCTCAGGATCTACCCACAGAGACACTTCCTCCAACCAAGTGGCTGCAGATCGAACTTATGAACTTTACTAAGATCATGAATAAATTAGGGGCCATCCATTCAAACTCCCACAGTGACCTTTAAGTTTTAGGTCTCCCAGACTGACTTCCTGAATCAGAATTTCCATTCTCTCTTCAGGACAGAATATTTAAATTGGGAGGAATCTGTTACACATCATGATCAATACTCAAAAATCATAACTTTAGGGCTGGAGAGATGGCTTAGCAGTTAAGCACTTGCGTGTGAAGCTGCAGAACCCCAGTTTGAGGATTGATTCCCCAGCACTCACGTTGGCCAGATGCACAAGGGGGCGCATGCCTCTGGATTTCGTTTGCAGTGGCTGAAGACACTGGTGCACCCGTTGTCTCTCTCTCTCTCTCTCTCTCTCTCTCTCTCTCTGCCTCCTTCTGTCTATCACTCTCAAATAAATAAATAAAAATAAATAAACAAAAATATCATAACTTTAATCACTGCTTAGAGATTAAAAGTAAGAACATGGTTTGTTTTATTTCTCTGCTATGGCAAGTGTTTCAATCATAAGAAACAAGGACACACATACCCAGGACTCCTGCTTACCAATTGAAGAGCTTTAAATATGAAATGATTAATGATTAATAATGTAAAAAGTGAATGATCTGTTTGCATTTGGAGGTATAACTTCATCAACAAAAGTGGAACAAAATGGGCTGGAGAGATGGCTGAGAGGTTAAGTGCTTGCCTGTGAAGCCTAAGGACCCCGGTTCGAGGCTCGGTTCCCCAAGTCCCATGTTAGCCAGATGCACAAGGGGGCGCATACGTCTGGAGTTCGTTTGCAGAGGCTGGAAGCCCTGGCGTGCCCATTCTCTCTCTCTCTGTGTCTGTCACTCTCAAATAAATAAATAAAAATAAAAAAAAAAGTGGAACAAAATTAGGTGGAATACATATTAAAAGAAAAATAGAGAATGGAGTCAGAGGTTAAGGTGCTTGTCTGTAATACCTAATGACCAGATTTGATTCCCCAGGACTTATGTAACGCCACATGCATAAAGTAGAACATCGTTCTAGAGTTTATTTGCAGTGGCTGGAGGCCCTGATACACCTTATCATTGTCTCTCTCTCCCTCCTTAAAAATAAATAAAGTGTTTCAAAGAAAAGATAAAGAAAAATATTTTGGTGAAACATTACTAAAATATAAAGTAAAATAATGCAGGTGAATTAATCTCAATTTTAAAACTAAACATACATTTCTTTTAGTGTTTTTTCTCAGTCTTGCATTACTGGCAACTCTTTATTTTTGTCATAAAGCAGAAATCCTCTTCTTTCACATTTAACCCCAGATAAGAATATATTTAATTTGAGATCTGGTATTTTTGAGTTCAGTTCTATAGTCAGCAAGAAATTCCTGCCTAGAAATGAAGGTTTTAAGCATTGACAGACACTGTTCTTTTACGGTTAATTCTGCATTTGTAAAATTCTGTAGGCCTTGGTCTTAGTGAATAATGCTACACAGTAGTGAACACTGTAATGTCTGAATTATCTTGGACTGTTAACTGCCAAACTACTTTAAAACACTTAGTAGTAGTTTGACAGTAAAATTTTCAATCACTACTTAATTACTTCTGAGCTTTGGAGGGTTGCGAGACACTGTAAATGTCAAATGTTTTTGCCTGTCTCTCTCTTGGATTTCTATGAGGGACAGATGCATCCCAGGCATGGCCAGAAAGACTGACTATAACTAGAAATAATTCTAAAAAGTTAGGTGGGGCTAAAGGTCACCTTTAGAGAAAGACTGCTTAATTACTTTATAATAGCCCCCCGGAATTGTGACCTGTTCTTCCTTTCCTTTCACAATATCACAGGAGCCTGAGTGAGAACTGTGTCAAGAAACTCTTACACAGAAGGAGAAGCAGCAGTGGCAGCACTTCACCACGTTACTCATTTCCTTGGCCACATACTGACGTCTATATAATAATGGCCTTTTAAACTCCTGAGCAGTATCTAGGAACATTAATAACCCTAATTTGAAGCCCACAAATAAAAGATATAGGTTTCTTTATTTTTTAGATATTCCTAAATTTTTGTGTGTGTGTAGTGTGCATGATTGTGCACATGTATATTTGTGTGTGACACATTTGTGTGTACATATGTGTGCACATGTGTGTACGTGCTTTTAAGTGGTGGCTGGGGTCAGTATTTTGTTGTCTTCCCTAATCCTTCTCTATCTTTTCCTCTCCCTTTCCTTTCTTTCCTTCCTTCCTTCCTTCCTTCCTTCCTTCCTTCCTTCCTTCCTTCCTTCCTTCCTTCCTTCCTTCCTTTCTTTCTTTCTTTCTTTCTTTCTTTCTTTCTTTCTTTCTTTCTTTCTTCTTATTGAGACAGGGTCTCTCAATGAACCCAGGATTTATCAATTCAACTAATCAAGCTAGATTATTTTTCCAAGTGATCCTTCTGTCTCCAAATCCCAAATTCTTGTATTATAGGTGTGCATCAGCTAGCTCAGAATTTATGTAGGTCCTGGGGATCCAAAGTCTAGCCCTCTTACTTGTGAGGCAAGCATTTTGCCAACTGAGCTACTGCACTAAGCACCTCATCTTTTTTTATCTAATGACCTCTTCTTATTCAGCAATTCTCAACTTGTACATTATGGTCAAAAGATTAACTTATTTTAAGAATTTAAAATTGAAGCAGAATTATCTATCACACAGAAATAATGTGTTAAAATCTGTCACTAAGACAGTTTAATGATATAGCTCATATGATATTCATTTATGACAAGTAGGATAATACTGCTTGAGTACTTATAACTAAATAATTATAAAGATAAAAAAATTTGTCAAATTGCAATACATTGGGTTTCAATACTGATGCCTGAGATGTGATTAAAGGTAATTTAAATTTAGAGTAACTTGGTTTTTAGACTCTGAATGGATTTAGGTGCTTCTAAAGCATGTGGCTGGCTGAGGAAATACATGACTGGTTTTGCTCACATATTCCTGCATATTTGCATAGTTGTGAATACCAAGAACGTGTTAGTCTTTTTGGTTAAATTTTTTTCAAGTCACTAGTGCTGGGAATTAGCTGGATGTTCAGAGGAATGGAGAAAAGAACTGGGATTTGGTATAAATGTATATAAATGAGGAAGGAAACATATGGAACAATTAATAGAATTTTAACCAAGAGGAGGGTAAAATATCTCGTGTACTGACCTTTTCAAGACTCCAGAAAAGAGTTGATTGCATGCAAGATGTTTAGATTTTGGAAGTGGTGCCTTCAATATGTTATTGAGCCAGGCAGCCATTCCAGGCCACTGAGCTGCATGGTGTTCAATGAACACATGATTTCTTCAAGAGAAAGAATTTGTTAATGAAGTGGGCAAACATGGAGATGGGAAGGTGTGAATCTTCACTTCAGGTCCTGACAATGGAATTTATTGAATGTTGATGCTGGGTGGAGGCATGGAGACAAGTGACTGAAAGAGAGGAAAAGTGGCTGACGTCATCCTTGTTGATAGGGAGCTTGATTAAAACTGGAAACTTCTTGATAGGGTACTTGTAAACTGGAAGCTGCTTTGGCATCACTGACTTGGCACTTACACAGGCCCATGTGAGGGAATGGTTTTATCTGTTTCAAGCTACCTCCAAGTTCCGAAAGAAAATAACTTTCCACTGCGATTCATGTGAGCTGTAGGCCATGGGGTTATCTGTATCAAAGGTAATGGGAATGTGCTACTTACTAGTTGACCTCAAAAACTACTGATAAAAGAAAATAACTAAAAGAAAGTGAAGTTATTGAGCTTTTTGTTGGTTTCAAATCCAGTTCCCTTTGATTATTACCTGGCAGAAAATAAGATGAGGTTCAGGTCAGACAATTGTCTGAGCTAAAATTCTGTTAACTTTGGCTTCTTTCTCTTAATTCACTACTATGCATCCTTAAAAAATGCTAAATTTTTCCTCAAAAGAAAAGCTTCACCCTTTCACTGGCTTCTGCTTAACATCACTACCCTTCTTCAGAGCTTTATCAAGTCCAATTATTTAAGAGCACCCCTGTTTAGTTGCCCAATCTCCATATTCTTCTCACTCTATATAATATTTATTTACATTACTAGGTTGACACCTCTATTTTCAGGGTAGCTGCTACTCAGTATTTGTGGTTGTCTTAAGTCCACCTATATATAGTATTTAGGCCAAATGAGGTAGAGTCTAGGTAAAATGTTTAGCAAATAGTCTCTGATTTACCCTCACACATGTATTGACAGGATAATAGATTATGTTCACCTCTTCTCCACCACCTACATGAAATTGATTCTAAGTAATTATCAGCCTATGGGCTTGGATTTATTAGAATAATAAGCCAAATGTAATTAATATGCATTGAATTTCAAAATCATTGAAATTGGGCTGGAGAGATGGCTTAGCGGTTAAGCGCTTGCCTGTGAAGCCTAAGGACCCCGGTTTGAGGCTGGGTTCCCCAGGTCCCACGTTAGCCAGATGCACAAGGGGGCGCACGCGTCTGGAGTTCGTTTGCAGAGGCTGGAAGCCCTGGTGCGCCCATTCTCTCTCTTTCCCTCTATCTGTCTTTCTCTCTGTGTCTGTTGCTCTCAAATAAATAAATAAATAATTTAAAAAAATCATTGAAATTATATCTTGAAACTTGGTGACTACAAACTACTAATTAAGGAAAAGTTAGTTGAAGATATATGATTCTTATATATTTTGAATCAGTGATTTAGTGTTCCTCACCAAAAATGAATTCTCTTGACACTGTTCTTAATCAATCTTTATGTGGGTCACTTTCATATGTATTTCTCTTATGAATCACACTAAGGAACAACAATCACAAAGATGGACACATCTTTAATTTTCTCTGCTGTCCAGAGGAAAACAGTGATAATTTTATCATGTTATTTGAAATCTCTTAAGTTCTAAGCTATCATTGATTTTTAATTTTTTTTAAATTTATTTTTGGGGAGAGAGTGTGTGTGTTTGGGCATGCCAGGGTTGCAAATGACCTCTAGACACACATGCCACTCTCTCCATTTGGTTTTACATGAGTACTCGGGAACCAAATCTGGGCTTTCAGGATTTATAAGCAAGCACCTTTAACCACTGAGCTGTCTCCCCTACCCTTAGACTAGAATTTCTATCCTCTCTGCTACTCCAGTGGCAGGCTCACTATAGTAGGCAACATCCAACTCGGTCAAGAGTCTCCTTGGCTTCACTGCAACAAAGCCTTGCTCTGCTCATCACTCTGTGCTCCTGACCCTCTGTTCTCTTCCTTTCCTCATAGCACTCATGATGTCTGCTTGAGGGTAGGCCTCGACCAGCTACTATCTGAGAGCAACATTACATGTAAAGCTATTTGATAGTCATACTATTACCACAGTCATAGTTCATCCTCCCCATGAGAGACTTGGGCACACAGGAAACATTGTTTTGCTGCTGCATTAGCTAATCATGTGAGCTTCTGGGAGTCTTCTGTCTCCACCTTTTTCCTCACTGTAGATATAGTGGGATTACAGATGATCACACTACAGCATCCAGCTTTACACGAGTTCGGGGTTCCCAAACTCAGGTCATTACGCTGGTGTGGCAAAGCAAGCACTTTTCCCACTGAGCCATCTCCCAGCCTTCAGAATCCGCTCTTTCCTTAAATATTTTATTCTTACTTATGAGAAAGAGAGAGAGAGAGAGAGAGAGAGAGAGAGAGAGAGAGAGAGAGAATGAATAGGTGCTCCAGGGCCTACAGCTGTTGCAAACAAACTCCAGATGCATGAACACCACCTTGTGCATCTGGCTTATGTGGGTCCTAGGGAATCAAACCTGGGTCCTTTGGCTTTGAAGGCAAGTACTTTAACTGCTGAGCCATCTTTTGAGTCCAGAATTCTCTCTTAATAGATGAATACAGAACCAGTTGTGTTCAACAGCCACAGCACCTCTGCTGGTCTGCATTCTTTACTTAGGCTATAGATTCTCAGTCCAGTCCTTGTCATTAGGTTTCATTATCAGACTGGTATATCCTGCGCTGGGAATAGTACTTTGACAGAGTCTTATTCTAGACATGTTCGTCCACTACCTTTGGAAATACTTTATTTGCATGAACGTAGCCTTACATACTTTACAGAAGCCAGATGGGACTTATCTGTGTCTTCACATGTTTATGTGTTCTCTTGCCTTAAAATCTACTTTCTGTTTTCTATAATTTCTGGAGATCATATGCTGATGATGGTGACTTCCATATCATTTTATGTATTTCTACAGGCAGGATTATTGTAATCTTCATTATTATTTGATTAATCATTGCACACCTTTTTTACATAGTTTCTGATTGTATTTTAGTATCATTTTGATTTTAGATTTCAATTATAATTATATTTTGACAACCTGTACTATATCCATTCTAAAATATTCATTTGTCTGATTGTATAAATTTTATTTCAATTATACCTGATTGATTTCTAATCATAATAATAGTTAATGTCAGTAATGCTATTTTTAAAATAGAGAATTATTATTTTGATATTTGATAACTCTAAGGATAGTTTTTATTGGAAAATATTTCTGACTTACTTAGAACTGTGAAGATGCCATAATAAGGTGTTAATACGGTTTTGCTTATATAAGATCTATAATACATATCAATAAATGTATATAGAAAGGATATATGTAACTTTCATGTTTATATTTATGGACCAATTTCTCACTTATAAACTTTTAGCTCATTGCTGAATACTCTGACACTAGATTGAATAGGCAGTGAATATATATTAATGGAGATGATTTTCATTTCATCTCTATTCATGATGAGAAAAATTTTCAGTTAAAAATAAACATCAGGTTGGAAATCAGAGATCAAAATGTAGTAAGTTTTCACAATATTTATTTCTTTTTCTAATAGTTTCTTTACCAGACTTTTAAACTATGGTTTTGATTGTTTTTCATTCAAAGAGTAGTTATAAATATGAAACTATAGAAAAAAATACCTTCAGAGCAAACTAAGGACAAAACAGGAGACTACACTGAAATACATGAAATAACATATAATGCTAATTTAGCACAGGTGGAAGTCATGGAGGATGATTTTGCTAAAACAGAAAATATTTGTTTCCATCTAAAGCAGGAAATGGTTCAAAGGTGTCCCATTTGATATGCTCTGACACAACACTTGTGCAGGTGCATTTGTATTTGTCGTAGGCTGTGAAAATTATTTAAATTGTTCCTTCTTCTGGAGTGTATTTATTGTACTTCTAAGTAAAAGCATTATTAACACCCCCTTAAAAAAAACAAAGAGAATTTATTACAGAACATGCCCTTAAGTATGGGAAGTCATTTTGTTATTTATTTTCATTTCTCAATACAATATGCATTTATTCACCAGAAACTTTTCATCTATTTAGAACAAACTCTGCTTGTGTGCTTTAAAGAACTTAGATCTATGCAATCAATGGAAGTGTCTATGAGCTGATAAGAGTGAATGAAAGTTATGGAATTTTAACACAAGTTCAGGGCTAAACATTCTATTTTGAGAGTTTTGTTTTATGTTAATTACTATCTTTGAAATGTTTGAGAAAAGTGTCAAACCTATAGTACTTTAGTGCTGTTTATACCCATCAGCAGCTCAGGGAGTAATTCAACAGAAAATCATATGTTACTTACTCTATAGTTTCAGCTCTAAGTAACCAAAGAATTTGCCATTTTCAATCATCACATGAAATTCTTGTCCAATGTTATAGTCACAAGCTTCTCTTCTATGTTAGTCATGGCGGCACACACCTGTAATCCCAGCATTAGGAGGTGGAGAAAGGAGTTTGAGGTCAACTTGGGTTACATAGGGAAACCCTATTTTTAAAAATAGATAAAAACAAAACAAAACACAGAGAAACAAAACAAAGCCAAAACAACTTCGTCCTCTACCAAATATCTCCTATATTGTTGAAAATATTTGCCATAATCCATACTTTTTTTTTCACTTTGAAAGCACACATTTTGCTATTTTCTTAGAACTCATGGAGGATTGAAGGACTTTTGAACAGTTATGTTTTTGAGTTGTGGATATAGTTCAGTGTTAAAGCATGTACCTAACACGTGAGACCCTGGATTTAATCATTAGTGCCACAAAAGACTAATTTTTCCATTCTTATTTAAATTAAAAGTATTGGATGATGTTATTAAGCATAATTAAATTGTAGCTCTGATACCAACAGCATCATAACACCCACCAGACAAATTAAAGTGCAGAATCCAGAGCTGGTCACTCAGCTCTGTGGTAATGCACACATCTAGGTGTCAAACATGCTAGAGCCCTGTCTTGAAATCTCAGCACTGCCCAAAGGAAGAAGAAAAATCTTGATCTCATTCCAAACCTACTGAAACCAGATATTCAGCCTATCAAAGACCCCAGTTTGAGAAACAGTGTCTACATTACACATCATTTATCGGAATAGGAAATACATGCAATGAGTCAATTAAGAAAAGGTAGTTACAATACAAAGTGTACAGAACTCTTAAGAGACGATTTATGTGAACAAAACAAGTTAGCCTAATAATGCGTTATTCCAGAGTGGAAAAGAAAAAGAAATTCCGTGATGAATGAAATATAATAACAACATATAGACTTAGACATAGGACATTCCTCTAGTGATCGCTTCAACAGTACATATACTAAAATTGTAATGATACAGAGAAGGAATGCAAGGATGACATGAAAATTTGTGAACATTTCTCTATGTCTAATCATAGGAATAAATTGAGGAAAAACAAATCATGAATATGCTGAAGGAATAGCACAGTTTTTTACCCCTTTGGTAAAATGTATCTTAGCCAAAAGGAGATAGTGATCAAAACCATTCTTCTTCCTGCGGCACTAATTTGAGGTATCCATAAAAAGTGCATAACATATAAATATGGTATATTATATATATATATATATATATATATATATATATATATATATATATATAATTATCTGCTAACTAAAACAATATGTTTCTTTATGAATTGTCATCTTCAGATGACTTATAATTACTTCAGGTATACCAATAACAGCATATTAATTATAAGTAGTAAATGCCAATTCTTCTTCATGTTAATAATAAGCAGATACCATTATTTTGTAAATCCAGCATTAAAGATAATGGACACACTCTCTTCTGACACGAAAGAAAAGGAATGATTCCTACAACTGTTGTAGGTTATTGCAAGGAGAAAGCATCCAAGTGACAACACAAGAAGAAGGAGCCCAATGAAAGCCCAGAAGTCTCTCTGAGTTGAGGTGGAACAGAGTCTCTGAAATCAGAGGCAGAGAGTTCTTGAGGGAGAGTTGAACAGAATTCTGAATATGGTGAAAAAAAATAAAAACTTTTTCTGAGTTTTCCACTAAGCAGTGATTAGCAAACATGTAAGTGTAGAACTTAGCCGTGGTCAGAGATCATTAGAAACATTTGAAAGGTTAGAAGGGATAACCTCTACAATTTGCATATGGCTGGATACAGTTCCTGTTCCTATCAGACATAAAGGCTGTTGTAGAGCATGTGTTGCCTCTATAGCAAGCTTAGCTCTGTAGCAGATTCTGTATTTGCCTTAATATAACCAAGCTTAAGCCCATGGAAGAATCAAACTATTCTCAGGAAAGTCACTGTAACTCAGAACAAAACACAATAATATTAATGAATACAAGACATTCTGTTCTTAATAAAGTAATAATTCACAAACCTGGCACATAATAAAAATTTCCTGGCAGAGTAGGGATCGAGAACTTACAACCTATCTAGAGTGGCATGGATGAAAGAATTATAGATGAGGACACAAAAATAACTGTTGTGTCAAAGGCTAATACATCTTCTTTAAAGAAAAGGTGATGGACAGGCAGAAAAAATATAAGAAATAGGTTGCATTCTCAAAGAGAAAGATGGGCTTTACCAAGAAAAGTGCAGTGAATATAATGAATCACATTAAACTAAATAAGAAAAGGTTGATGAATTTGTAAATCTGGCAATAAAAATAAACATAACTGAAAAAACTACATAGTTCATCAGTGAGAATGGGAGTTTTATTGCATTTTTATATAGTAATGGTAAACTAGGAGAACTTTAAATTTTAAGATTTTTACAACAATAAATACAAGAATTTGAGAGATAAATTGGATATGGCAGGTTATCTCTATAACCCCAGTTCTCAGAAAGTTGAGGCAGGAGGATCACCATAACTTCAAGATCCGCCAGAGTTACAGAGTGAGCTCCAAATTGGCCAGGGCTAGCGTGAACCTTGTCTGCCTAAAAAAAAAAAAAAAAAAAAAAGAAGCCAGTGAAAATTTCAAAAGGTATGTTAAATTTGCATATTGAAAAGTTAAAACATTGCTAAAAGATAGTCAAGAAAATCTAAATAACAGAGACATATGCCTGGATCAAAATATCTAAAATTAAAATGTCAATTTTCTTCTAATTAGTATATAAAAATGTAGTCCCTATTAAGCCCTGCCATATTTTTTGTAGAAGTTAACAAACTGTTTCTAAAGTTGTACAAAAATCCCAATGATCTTTATTTGCTAAATTATGAAAATGAATAAATAAATGTATAGGTCATATATTGCTTGATTTAAAAAAAATAGTTAAAAGTATAGTAATCAAGGCAGGGTGGTATCTATCTTGAAGTATATAAATGGATCAATCAAATAATACCGGGCACAAGAATTAGAGCCATGTATTGAATATTGATGAAAGAATAAATATAGCTTAACAAATGAAAGATCGCCTTTCCACAGCTTGAATACCTGCATGCAAATTATGAATGTCAATCAATGTCTCTTTCCATGAATAAATAGTGACATAAATGACTAATACCATTAAATGTTGTGTCCTAAAAATATTAATAAAATATTTAATTTAGGGGCTGGAGAGATAGCTCAATTGTTAAAAGGCACCTATTTTCAAAGCCTGCTAGCTTGGATTTATATATCATTTTTAGTTAGGATCAAATTTGGTTAAACAAAACCTGGGATTCTATAGTGCTGTTGGTAGAAACATAAAATTACATAATCATTCAGAAAACTGAAGCCTCTTAGCATGTAACCTGTATATCAATTCCTAGGTACTTACCCAAGTGACATAAAATATGTCCTGTACACCAATGTTCACATTAGCCTTACTCATATTAGTCCCAAACTGGATCATTTGAATTCTCTATTCATTGGTGATTGCACAAATACAATCTGATAGTTTATTTAATGAAGTACTATTCAATCAATTCAATAATAAAAGGAAATGAACTATTAAGTATATTACACATACATGAAACACAGGAACATGATTGTAATTGACAAGTCAGACTAAAACTGGCAGATGATGCATGACTCCATTTCCATAAAATTCTAGAAAATACAAATGGTTCCAGAGAGAAAGAGAAAAAAGAGGCGTCATGGCCTAGGAACCCGAGTAGAGGTTTATGAGGCAAAAGAGGTAGGATGGCTAGGGCACCCATGGAACTCAAGGGGTGTCATGAATGTGTTTGGAAACTAGAGTATAATGATGGTTCCATCGTGTATACTTGTCAGAATTCAATTACACACACACACACACACATTCATTTTTGAAGCTTTTTATTGTACTTCAAAAACCATGTACAGAGTTAAAAAAGGGAATTCTCCTATCAGTTTTCATGACACTCCTAAATTAAAACTAAAGATTTTCCCACCTCCTACTTGATCTGAGTTCCTTGTACAGTGAGTGGGTGGGCATAGCAGTCTGGAGTGAGTAGGTGGGACCCATCTCTGGACTCTCCCACCACCCAGGTCTGAGTTCCTTGCACTTCATTGTGTGGGCACCACGTCCCTCTGGAGTGAGTAGACCAGCCTCATGTATCTGGGCTCCTCCCACCTCCCAAGTCTAGGTTGCCTGCATTCGTCTATGTCAAGCAAACAATCTTAGAAGCCAACAAAAAGATAACAATAACCAAAATAAACCAGGCTCAAAACAGTACATAACACAAGTGAGCATCCAAACCCATAATACACCTCATCATGGCAGGGATTAATTCAAACCTCACAGTAAAAACCTTAAATATTAGTGGTCTTGACTAACCCATCAAAACACAGGTTATCAGGATGGATAAAAAAAACTGGACCCTTTTATCTGCTGTCCTCAAGAAACTCAACTCACCACTGAAGACAGATACCTCCTCAGAATGAAAGGCTGGAAATTGATATGCTAAGTGAATGGAAATATAAGACAAATGGTGTTGCTATACTAATATCTGATAAAAATAGACTTCAAAAAAAGTAATCAAAAAGGACAAAGAAGGCCAATACTTACTCATCAAGGGAATGATCCAACATGAGCAAATCACAACCATAAATATTTATGCCCTAAACACCGGGGCACCACAGATTATAAAACAAAATATACTTGACAATAAAACAGAAATAAACACCAACACCATCATAGTTGGAGGCTTCAATACTCCCTTATCATCAACAGACAGATCATCCAAGCAGAAAATCAACAGGGAAATAATAGAGCTCAACAACATCATAGACAGCTAGACCTAAAGTATATCTATAGAACTTTCCACCTCAATGCTACAGAATACACATTCTTCTCAGCAGCCCATGGAACTGTCTCCATAATTGACCATATATTAGATCATAAAGCATGCCTTCATAAAGTCAGGAAAATTGAAGTAACTTCCTGAATCATGTCAGATCACAATGCATTAAAGCTATAAATTAACAACAAGAGACACATCAAGAACTCCACCAACTCCTGGAGAAGAAACAACAAACTTTTAAACAATGAATGGGTCATGGTAGAAATTAGAAAAGAAATTGTAAAATTCCTAGATTTTAATGATAATAAAAACACAACCTACCCAAACTTATGGGACTCAATGAAGGCCATCATTAGGAGAAAACTCATAACCTAGATGCCATCATTACAAAGACAGAGAGAGATCACAAATCAGTAACCTAACTGTCCACCTAAAGGTGCTGGTAAAACAGGAAGTATCTAACCCAAAGATGGAAATAAATAGTAAAGATCAGAGCAGAAATTAATGAATTGGAAACTAGGAAAACAATTTTTTAAAAAATCAATGAAATGAAGAGCTGGTTCTTTGAACCATTCATTTCTCCATACACAAAAATCACGTCCAAATGGATTAAAGACCTCAATATAAGACCTGCAACTCTTCAACTACTAGAAGAAAAAATAGAAAGTATCTCCATGATATAGGACTGGGAAAAGACTCCTGAAAAAAAACCCAGTAGCCAAGGAAATTAAACAAGCACTCAACCAAGGGGATCTCATGAAGCTAAAAGGCTTTTGCATAGACAAACATACAATAAGCAGAACCAATAGATTACCCACTGAGTAGGAGAATGTCTTTGACAGCTATACTACTCAAAGAAGCCTAATATCTAGAATCTACAAAGAACTCAAAAAACTAAACAGTAAAAATATCAAACAGTACACTCCATAAGTGGGACAGAGAACTAAATGGAGAGTTCTCAGAGGAAGAAGTACAAATGGCTACCACACACTTAAGAAAATGTTCATTATCCCTAACTATTAAGAAAATGCAAATTAAAACAACTATGAGATTCCACCTTATTCCAGTAAGGATAGCAAACATTAAAAATTCAGATGATGGGCTGGAGAGATGGCTTAGCGGTTAAGCGCTTGCCTGTGAAGCCTAAGGACCCCGGTTCGAGGCTCGGTTCCCCAGGTCCCACGTTAGCCAGATGCACAAGGGGGCGCACGCGTCTGGAGTTCGTTTGCAGAGGCTGGAAGCCCTGGCGCGCCCATTCTCTCTCTCTCCCTCTATCTGTCTTTCTCTCTGTGTCTGTCGCTCTCAAATAAATTAAAAAAAAAATTAAAAAAAAAAAATTCAGATGAAAAGAAATGTTGGCGAGGCTGTTGTTGGGAATTTAAGTTGGTCCAACTACTGTGGAAATCAATTTGGAGACTCCTGAAAAGGATGAATTTAGAGTTACAAGCAGACCCTGGTATTCCCTTACTGGCATTTACCTTAAAAGCTCCACATTTCAGTTCAAAAATATTTGCTCAACCATGTTTATAACTGCTCAGTTCATAATAGCTAAAAACTGGAATCAACCCAGGTACCCATCATTGGATGGATGGATAACCAAGATGTGGTATATGTACACAATGGAATTCTACTCAGCAGTAAGAAAAAAATAACACTTTAAAATTTGTAGAAAAATAGTTGAACTTTGAACAGATCGTTTTATGTGAACTCACACAATCACAGAAAGAGAATCATTGCATGATCATCTGCAGTTCCTACCTGGATCAGCCCAAGTTGATGACATGACTGAATAGCATGTTGAGGCTTGGACAACAGGGAGGGTAGGGCTTGGGAGAAGGGAAAGGGTGAGAGGAGTGGGGACACAAAATCTGAACCCAAATTTAACTGGTACCATAGAATCCTATATCCTGGAAATCAGATTAAAAGGTGGCATCCCCAAGCAAATCTTAGAGGGAGCACCTGAATCAAAGGGTCCTGGAGAGAGTGAGATGAAAACTAACCTCAAATTTCTCCTGTTTCACATTTTTCTCTGGCCTATTTGTTTTTCTTTTCCCTTGGTGCTGGCCTGTAATTCCCTGTACCAGGATGTGGTCTACATCCATAATGAGCTGTTGATCACAGAGACCTACTAGATCTCTCAAAACAAACAAGACCATCTTCTGTCAGAGCACTTGATTACCCACCAGAGGTTAATGGTAAGACCCTGCTGCTGAAGACACCAAATGCTGTCAGCATGTACCATGGAGAGACCTGGTTGAAATTTGGAGGAGAGCCAGTCCTCAGATAATTAGCCCATCTAGTGCTGGGAAGCACTACATGAGCTACCAGGGGAAAGTGACCAACATCTGCCCAAGCAACTCAAAGTCTAAGCAACTCAGAAGCAAATAACCTTACATGATGTTCATACAAGTGCCATAGTGGCACACAGCCATGGTGAGTAACCCACTGTTCTTGGGTTGGCTAACAGATTTGTTCAATGGAAAGGAAACCATATCTGGAACTGGGAAACATATCAGAATCATATCCAGATAGTGACTCTGTTTTCCATTGTCAAGCTCCCACTAACCTGACACTATAAAAGTGTGTAAACCCTTGTAATTATCTCTAAATTAATAATGGTTATCCCATTTTACTGGTGTTGACTTCACTCTCTGTTGGAGAATCTGCTTCTCTTTTTCAGATGGGAACTGGACTTGAGATAAATGACCCAGCTGCACTTCACCTTGGTCTCAACTGAAACCACAGAGGAATTGGGGAGTGATCACGAATGCTCCTGTCTTAGTTCAGCTGATATCATCAGCACAAGGGTGATAGAGAAATATAACGAGGACACTCAACACCTACTAAACCAGACATCTAGATGCTCCTAAGTACCCATCCCTGAAATAGACTTAAAATGCTCCCAGAATGGCTCAGGGAATTTTGTGAAAGAAGGGGCAGAAAGATTGTTAGAGCCACAAGTTGGGACATTTTGCACAGAGACATTGCCTCTCTGCCATAACTGACTGCTGCCCCCATAATGCATGGTCTGCAATCTACATGGGGTTGACCTGTATTCCCAGTGAGGAAGGTCTCTTCAGAAAAGGGCAGGGAAGAGGAAAAGGATGGTATCAATATGTGATGTTTATATACAAAATATGTCCATATAATAACAATAATAAACAAATAGGTAAATAAAAACTAAAGATTAATTTAATTGACATTTCAAGACAGGTATCAGTCCATGTGTGCATGAACTGCTTTAGAGGTGACTTAAACCTCACCAGCTGGCTTCTTCCTCTTTGCCTCTTTGAGAGCTTGTGAGGGATGGCTGAACCACTGAGCAAGAGAGATTGATAACCAAAGGGTTATTTTACACTGAGGGAAGATATAGTACTCTTAGTTTTCCCATTGCACATTCTAGGAAACCACTTCAAGGTCACCTAAACACAGTAGTAGGTAAGGTTTCAGGAAAAAGCATCCTCAAGGCCTGACTTATGAGCTCTGGAAACCATCCCGATTAGCAGAGTTGTACCTGATCTGTACAGGGACAAGTGCCAAAGCGGAGAGGCTGGCCACTTGCCTGACAGCAGCTGGGGTGGAGTGGTGGTTGTGGTAAAAGGCCACAGTGTGTGTGAGTTGCATTCCATAGATCCAGCAGATGCTCCTGTTTTTGTTGCTCAGCCATAGGTTATACGGAAAAGAGCTGACCATGAATTGTCCTGAAAGGTAATCTGATTACCCAGATCAAGAAGGATGTGAGAGAAACAAGCAAATTCTGGTAAAGGGTGGATTGCTGACGTTCAAAAAAAAAAAAAAAAAAGAAAAGGTTGTTCACAGGCAGTTGGAGGAGGCAGAGACCATTTATTACAGCTCCTAAAATCAGTACATTTTATTCTGTGAATCACTTTCTTGTTATAGGTATCTTTCTGGGTTTTTAGGCATTGCATGGAAGTGACTTAACTGCTGAGCCGTCTCTATAACTCTCCAAAGACTTTTCATACAGTATTTGTCTTTCCATGATTTAAGATATTTTATAATACATGGTTATAGTGTGTTTTCTGTCATACTGGATATATTTACTATTCAATTTTCCATTGAGTCTCAGATTTTTTTAATAAACATGTTCACTTATGGTAAGTCAGTTTGTTATATGATACAAATTGATATTAGTTATAAATGGAAAATTTCTAAGTAGTAACTTGTTTTTAGATTTTTTTTAAGTACCTTTAAATGCATTTTGGAAATATCTGTCCCTTCTTTACCCATAATACTTCAGGCCATGTTTGATGTCTTAAAAAAAAAAAAAAAGACAGACCTCCTTTGACAGATGTATGGCTTTCAAATGCCCTGGAGGAGCACACATTTCATGATCAGTATTAGGCACCTCTCATTATCTTTCAGTCTCAGCTGTTCTTTAGGACGATTGCTTCTGTCTACTCACAGTGCTCATATGTGCACCTTGGATGCCTTAAGAGTGATCTCTCTGTCAGTGTTTCCATCTCCTAACATATCCTTGTTCACTTCTCAAAGGGAATTGTCTGTTCACTAAATAAACAATGTGGTATTAGGACATTATAAAATATGCTTTCCAAATTCAGCAACCATTGTATGATGTTTTGCTAACAAATGGATCAAAACATAAATAAAACACAATAATTTCTTTATGTAATTGTCTTCCTTTCCCAATTTTGTAATTATAAATGGTAATCCTGTGAACCTTCTTTATGCCAAAAGAATTGTAGATAAAGATTCTCTTTCCATATTATTTACCTGAATAAATGGTGAGAAATAGGATAATAATAGATAGCTTCTGACATTTGTTGATTCTTTCTGTACATGAGGCTAAGGGATTGAAACACACATATTTTAATCATTAACAGACAATTCCATCAGTGACTGATACACATATAAAAGAACAGTGGCATAGAGGTAGTAAGTACACTCTCAGTGACTCAGCTAGAATTTGTGCTCAGGCTACCTTATTTCATTGAAACAATGACAAAACACTATGAAAGTTATTTTGCTAAAATGTAAATGTCACTATCTGATTCACCGCTGAAACTTTTTTGTGTGTGGTGTGTTGTGAGCTTATGTGCATATGTTCATATGTGTGGCACATGTGTTTGCATGTGCTTGTAGAGGCCAGGGGACAACTTCAGATGTTATCCTCATGAATGCTGTGTATATACTTTGAGACAGCGACTCTCATTAGCTTACCAATTAGGCTACACTGGCCAACCAGTGAGTTATAGGGATCCTTTTCTCTTACCCTCTCCAGCACTGTTATTAAAAGGATGAGCTACCTTGCCTGGCATTTCAAATAGGTATTAATGATCTAACTCAACTCCTCATAATACTCAAAAACTTTATCAGTTGAGCCATCTCTCCAGTTCCATTATTGATTTTTAAAAATATATTTATTTATTATTTGCAAGGAGAGATAGATAGATAGACAGTGAGGGAGGGTAGCATATCAGGGTCACCAGTAGCTGCAGACTCTAGAGGTACAGGCCACTGTGTACTGGCTTTCTGTGGGGATTAAGAAATTGAACCAGGGTCTTGGCAGGCAAGTACCTTAACTGCTGAGCCATCTCTTCAGCCCACCATTGTTGTTTTATAGATCAATGATGCTAGTCTAAGCCTGACTATAAAATACTATTCAAAATATGAGAACAAGATATATTCTAATACTTACCTTTCTGTACACTCCACCAAAACACACATCTACACATATACACATTATCTTATATTAGAGAGGTATAGAACCAGGTTTCTGGCCAGCATATTTTCTCTTATGCTTCAATATTTTGGCATATGATATTCTGTCTACACTTAGTCCCCTCCCTCCCTACCTTGTTTACCTGAAAGTTTTCTGCTTATATTTTAAAGTTCATCCATGGAGACTTTTCTACACTTCATCCACAGACAGAATTAGTTGCTTCTCTAGATTGATTTGATAGTCCTACTATAGAATGACTTTTTGAAAAAAAAAAAATCCGATCAAAGGAAAAGATTGTCTGGAATGAAATATATGAATAAGGAATTTTATTTTCTTTTAAGTTGAGTGATATTTTAAACTGTGTAAATGATTACGGGAAAGTTTTATAACAGGAGGCTGAAACTGGTGTAATCTTTAGTGAGAGGCACCAGAAGACAGCAACCAAACTAATGAGAAGGATTCACTGTAAGTGTTTTGGAAAGGCAGATACAATTTTAACATCAGGAAACGAAGAGCCCAGATATATCTATTTAGGACCTGAAAATTGAGTTGCCTATTGTCTATGAAGGAAACGTTCAGGACTGGTGAGATGGCTTAGCAGGTAATGTGCATGCCTCTGAAGCCTAAGGACACAGGTTCAATTCTCTAGGTCCCGTGTAAGCCAGATGTATATGGTGGCACATGCATCTGGAGTTCTTTTGCAGTGGCTAGAGGCCCTGGTGCATCCATTCTTTCTCTCTTCTCTCCCTCTCTGTCTCTAATAAGTAAATAAGTGAAAAAGAACTGGGTCTCACTCTAGCCCTGGCTGACCTGGAATTCATTATGTAGTCTCAGGGTGGCCCCGAACTCATAGTGATCCTCCTACCTCTGCCTCCCGATTGCTGGGATTAAAGGTGTTTGCCACCAAGGCGGCAAGAACCTGGTTTCATTTTTGGTTGTTTGTTTTGTTTTTGTTTAAAGAAAAAGTCCAGAGCATTGGTACTCAGGGACTGATCATGTACTCTGAGAGATGATGTAAATTCAGAGTCTATAGTCATGAAGTCTGCAAAGGAGCATATCATGCCATATAAAATATGGAAATAAAACTAAAATTGAAATGGCAGAAAACATGATGTTTGTTCATAAAAATGTCTCAATAGTGAAAAGGAATCTTTTTTTTTTTTTTTCGAGGTAGGGTCTCTCACTCTAGTCCACGCTGACCTGGAACTCACTCTGTAGTCTCAGGCTGACCTTGAACTCACGGCGATCCTCCTACCTCTGCCTCCCAAGTGCTGGGATTAAAGGCATACGCCACCTCACCTAGCAGTGCAAAGGAATCTCCAATGTGGAATGAAGATGGATACTATTTGGGTCAGGACCAGCTGGCCATTATGTCTCAGTATTGTTTCTCATATATCATTCTTTCTTCTTCTTAATCGTGTAGACCCTAATCAGATCAATCATATATTTTCACATTAGGAAGTTAGCATGTTTATAATTTTTATGTTAACAAATGAATGATCAGATTTTCTTTGAAAATAAGCTCTGAGAAGAAATGAAATGACAAAGACTTTGTCCTCTTCAGTCTTGACTATTCCCAGTTCAGTGCTCTGCTTAACAAATTGTGGGTGAAATGCTTTTCATAAAAGCAGTGGGTTATTATTTCCTCTTCTTTCTGTAGGAGACAGAGTAACACTGAAAATTTAGTGACCCTTAGGAACAATTCTTTGATTTTCATTTCATTCTCTTAGGGCCAGGAAGACTTCAGTTCAAAGCACTGTTTTCCCCTTGCTGGATGGTCTGGTCTTTTACTTTGGTAAATTAGAGAAATATTTCATTGCTCAAATTCATTTAGACAATGGCCAGCTCTGATATCAAAACATTTCTTCTTGTTATTCTTTGTTTGAAATAAGAAATTCAAAGCTATAAAAAGATGACACAAAAAGAAGGGAAAGATTAACATAGCGATAGCCTCCTCAGAACAGTAATCTACTATCTTTCAAGTGAATGTCAAGTTATGCTGACCATTACATTCAAATGCTCTAATCACCTCATTTATTCTGTTTCCTGCTTTCAAAAAACAAAAATACAATTTTTAATGTGTGCCTCATTGTCATACTATCACCAAGGATACCCGATGCAAAATTCTCAGCTCTAAGGAATTACAACAAAAGGTTATATATCTTCATTACTGACTCAGGTACAGACAATCATTACTGCACTCCAGAACTCTGCATATTTGCTGTCAGTCACCTTAGATGTTTTTTTCCTTCTGTGTGTACTATGTATAATAAATTGAAGACTTCCACAAATCATTATAATTGTTATCAAAGTTCTTCACCAAAGGCCTGACTCTGGGGGTGACAACAGACCAGATAAGGCTATATGCCACCCTAAGACTATTATCAGAAAAATGAGACACAATGAAGTAGGAAAGGGATTTATTTGGCTGTTTGTTTTTCGAGGTCGGGTCTCACTCTAGCCCAGGCTGACCTAGAATTCACTATGTAGTCTTAGGTTGGCGTCAAGCTCACAGTGAACTTCCTACCTCTGCCTCCCAAATGCTGGGCTTAAATGTGTCCATCTGGCCTAGGAATGGAATTTATTTTGATGCAGCCATACCTTGAGGGACTGAGGCCCATCTGTGTCCTAAACCTTGACTTCTAAGGCGAGGAGAAAGAGTGGGGTGAACAAGAAATGTGCATAGTCATACACTCTTGGTCCTACTATTATCTGGTAATCATTATTTCAAGTCATAATCTTTGCATCCTGGTGGCACCTGAGAAATCATTGATTAGTAGGGCAAACATGGGGGATGCACTTAATTCTTGTCATAGGATAAATGTTCTTGTCATTTGGTTGATCTGCCTACATGACCCAGTTAGTAGAATCTTGAATATATTTTAATTATTCTTATCTTCACATCTTTAACTATTAAGAGAGAAGAGATAGGTTAGGAAAATTTTGGACTAATCAATTTTTTATTACCAGATTTTGAGTAGGACATTTCTTGATTGATTAGCATGTCTGTGGGCAGAGCTGGATAAGAATCTGACCCAAAGTTGAGAGTAGTATATTAGTTATTTTTCTTGTTGCTGCAACAAAATACCTCACAAAACAACTTGAAAATGAATGATTGTTGCTCACAATTTGAGGGGACATACTTTATCATGGCCAGAAGGATGTGGCAATAGGGGAATGAAGCAGAAGGTCACATTCAATACACATGTAGAGAACAGAGAGAAATGAATGCTCATGGGTCATTTCATTCCTGCAGTATGAGATGGCGACACCAAAACTTATGGTGAATCTTCCCACTTCAATTAATATAATGTAGAACCTCCTCACAGAAATGCCCACATGTTTGTCCTAGGTGATTCTAGATCAAGTTGGGTTGACAATTTCATGTAGGCATAACAAGCAACACAAGGGGACGTGCAGTGTAGAGGCAGAGAGACCATGGTTTTGTTCTATTTGTAGTGCTATATGACATCATCAGACCCAAGAGAACAATGAACAGTTTTTATAAAATCAGCCTCAAGCCCTACTACAATTGTAAATTACTTTTTAAATTTTTATGTTCTGTGGGAATGTATCTTGCACATTAATCTTCATTGGCTCATAGTTTGTATGTGTGATTTATAGAAATTTTATTTTTAGTGTCATAGTTATATTTAACATTCTCAACTATTTTCCCTATGTCACCTTTCAAGTTACAGGTAAGTTTAGAGAATTAAAGTTTAATCTATCTTTTTATGTGTTGTGTTAGTTTGATAAAAAGACAAATAAAAGTCCTCTTCAATAGCCTGGGCAAGAGATGGGCGGTGCTTACTTTTTGGTTTGTGACTATTATGGAATGCAGTGATGACTAGGGTATTCAAATAGCAATTACACAGCAGCTCATTGAAACCAAGTGGCAGAAGATCAGAAAGTTCAAGGAATGACAATGGCAGTTTTAATTTAAGTCAGAGATTTTGATAGTCCTCACCTTTATAATTTCTTTCTTACTGAATTTGCTCAGGTTTCCATTGTTTATGGATATCAATTAATGATGAAAGATTTAATAATTATCATTTATATGTTCCTCTCAAGGCATTTTGAACATTTTGAAGAGAAAAGGTAGGTTCTACTATGAGCCAGGATGTTCCAAGACTAAAACTTATATGAAATCCAACTTTATATTTAATGGACTAAGGATATTTCCAGATATTTTTCTGGTTTTTAACATGGTCTATTGATGTTTATTTTATTAATACTGCACATTAAATTATATTTGCAATGAAAAACTTATCTATTTATTCAACTAATAAACTTAGTACATATTTGTAGTGTAACTTTTTCCTGAAGAGGGGTAAAGAAACATGGATTAATCCCAGATAGAACATTTAACAAATCTAACGAAAGATTCCATCAAAGGTGAGCTTGGTGTACCAATGAGTTTATTGGGATTAGTTATAGGACCATGAGAGATCCATAGGCAGGTATACTTTGGGTAAATCCCCTGGTGATTTATGGTAAGATACACCACCAAGTCCCAGCACCCAGTTAATTGTCCACCTTCCATGTACTATAGGACCCAAAGACCATATGCAGCTTGGACAAGATTTTATGTACTTGGGGCAAGAGAATGGTAACTAGACTCTTAGAGCAGAGTCCTTGCTCTCAGCCCCTCCTTATCAACGATCTCATACCAAGGTTTCAGCAGCATTGCTCTGCTTAGCTCACTGGCCAGACCCCATTACTGCCAGCCAAGGTCCTCTGAATGCCATCACTATAGTTCAGCTTGATGTGTGTGTTTAAATCAAGCCCAGAAGAAACAGCAATATTATGTGTAGTATTACATAATGATTCTGGGCAAGAAATTAGGGGTACACAAGTGTATTAGGCAGGGTTCTCTATGAGCAGCAATGGCAGCCAAGTGGGAGGAAGGGGTTCATTTCAAGCTTACAGACCCAGGGGAAGTTCCATCAGTGGCTGAAGAAGCTGTCTCCCTTCCACAGATCGAAGCAGAGAGAAACCTCCAGCAGTGAGCAGACACCAAAAAAGCAGTAAGCAGGCCCTCTTCAGAACTCACACAGCTCTCTCTGTACCTTTGGGCTGTAATCAGATCCACCCTCAGATGCCCCCTCATAGAAGCTGCAAACTCAATTTTAATAAAACACCTGAGTCTATGGGACCATACATTCAAACTAACACAAGTGAAGGTGGCAGGATAGTTTGAGAAAGCTTACTGTCCATGAACTCGGAAAGATGACAGTGCAGTAAAGTGAGTGCAGAAGAGGTTGAATATAGGCTGAATAAACTGTAGAAAAGCAGACTGAAGCGGTAAGCTCTCCCTTGGAAAACTGGGAAGGCAATAATAGAGACATGATTGAAGAAGTGTAACATTTCAGCATTAAGAAGGAAGACAAATCTAGCAAAAGAATAATATACAGGAGAATAAAGATGCATGCTATTATCTGCTTGGTCTGGAGAATCATTTTACATGGTATCAGGTCATGAGCTCATAGGCAAAGGCAAGAACAGGAAGTTGATTCCATTCCTGAAGTGACAAAACCTCTCATGAACCAGTCTTATGCCCAACAATCTTTGTGGTTGGAATTCCTTTTCATTTGAAAACAAATTTCTTTCTCCTGTCTACATCAGGCTGTACTTTAGGCTTTTCATGGGAATTCTAGTAGATAAATTTTCAAGAAATTATGTTTACAATGACAGAAATATTTTTCTTCCCAAAATATTATCAGCAGATACTTGGGCTGACTATGGTATGTGGAGAGGATTTTGGACTCTGTATTTGCACACAAAATATGCTCAGGATAGTTATGATGGCAGGCTGAAGTCTTGCTAGGAAGTAGTGGCCTACCAAAATATTTTTATATTTGAGCACACTAGAATTCCACACAACTTGTGCTATATAATGATGACGCAACTATTTCTCCCCACTGTGATCATGGGACAGGTTCGTTTTTAGTTATGAGGAAATAAAACAAATGACCAGCAGAAGTACTTTCTAATGGTCTAGAAATCCCTGAAAAAGGAACGTGCCAGTCCATGTAGTTCAAGTAGAAAAGGCTTAGAGAAGTCTCATTGGGTTGCTCTGGTCAATGTGATTTCCAGGACTTTTCATTTTTGTTGTCTGGGTAAGAAGAGCAAATTAAGCTCCATATAAATCTCATCACAGGCAGAAATCCTAAGGGAAGAAGAATTTGAATGACAGAAATAAAATGTGTGTGTGTGTGTGTGTGTGTACATGTGTGCATGTTTGAGCTGGTGGTGATCCAAATATATTCAGGTTGTGACTATGAAAAGGAAGATGCCCACAATAACCATTAATTATGTTTTACTTTCTTTTCTTGGCACTATTTTATTTTTTAGCTGTTGGTACATTTTATTTGTAGCAACTACAAACACATTTAAGTTGGTACAAAAAGCAAATATATATATATATATATATATATATATATATATATATGTGTGTGTGTGTGTGTGTGTGTGTGTGTGTGTGTGTATATATATATATATATATATATATATATATATATGTTACAATAGATAAAGATATTTCTGTGTTCTCATTATATATTTTCTCATTAGAGTAATATCTGCCTGTTCAATTGAGGATAGTTTCTTTCTTTTTGTAAAATACTGTACTAATTGTGTGTGGCAAAATAAATGTGTTTCCTTAGTCTGGCAGACATTAAAGCTGGTTTTTTTTGTTGTTTTTTTTTTTTTTTTACAATTCTTGAGTAAGTTTGACTAATTACCTAATGCTTCTAAAACTGCCTCTGAATCATAGAAACCTTTGCTTCATGTTTTTTTTTTTTTAACCTGTCAACTGCTGTCTGTTAATGTTAATTAGATTATAACCACAACAGAACAAAAGGAAACAACTTAAGTGCATGGATAAGAGCTACAAGCAGCATTGTCTTCTTCCATATTTTACCTTTTCCCAGTTCAGCCAGTGACTTAAAATAGTCTTCTCAGGAAAATGGTTATACAGTGGGAAAGGCTTTTACTCAAAAATTGTAAATGTTTAATGATTTTAGTAAATCATCATCAATCTTGCTAATAAAATTTCTGCACTTTAAATGGTAATGGCATTTTTTAGTTTTTAAATAATATTTTAATAATTTGCCAGTTTTTAACCTTTCTTCCTTCTTTTAATGCCACAAATTTTAGTGTACTGTTTATGCACTTTGCTTTCTCAGTTTAACAAGAGTATAACAGTTGTCAATGCTTTCTTAGTGGAATACATATACTGTATAGAGCTTGTTTGAATGTTGGTCTTTTACATCTTAGTAATTATAGTTTATAGCCTTCCAAGGATCCACAAATCTTACTAGGAAAATTGTTTAGGAAAATCGAATGTCAACAGGAACATCTAAATTTTTAAACATGTAAATTCACATTTAACAAATAATTAGTTACATTGCTTTTGTGTTTATATACTTTTGTTTTTTTTGTTCATGATATTTATTAGAATTTTCCATCAAAAACAAAACAATTTTGCCAATAAATTTTTGGTACATATTTAATCAATCTGACAAGTTCTGATATTGCTATTAAATAGTTACAGCATATTCTATAAAGCATATTAGGATTGTCTTCCTTTTTTAGTGAATGCAATTAATACATACTATAAAGTTGCAAAATTTACAATTAGTGCCTACTATAAAGTTTCAATATTCCTGAACAAGAACTGTCATTTTTTTTTTTTTTTTTGTTTTTTTCGAGGTAGGGTCTCACTCTGGCTCAGGCTGACCTGGAATTCACTATGTAGTCTCAGGGTGGCCTTGAACTCTCGGAGATCCTCCTACCTCTGTCTCCCGAGTGCTGGGATTAAAGGCGTGCACCACCACGCCCGGCTCAAGAACTGTCATTTTTTTTAAGGTTAAAGAGTTTTTTGATTTGATTTTTGAGGTAGGATTTCACTCTAGCTAGCTCAGGCTGGCCTGAAATTTATTATATAGTCTCAGGCTAGTCTCGAATTCATGGAGATCCTCCTACCTCTGCCTCCCAAGTGCTGGGATTAAAGGTGTGCACCACCATGCCTGCCTGGAGTTGTTCATAATTAATGTTATGTTGAGATATTTCTCCTGTTCATAAAATTAATTAAATAATACTAGAAAAAATCATTTCTAAAGTAGAAGTTGATGGAAATTAATTAACTACTATTTTGTTAAAACAATTTATAACTAAAAGTTTATAGATTTTCATAACTTCTTATTCCTATTTCTTTTTACTTCTTTGTGTTTCATCAGGACATAATAATTTTGCAGATTTAGCAAAGTTTTTTGTCATGCTTTTTATTCTAAGTAAAAAGGTGAAAAGATAAAAGACAAATAACAGACCTCTTCTCTTACAAACCTGCTCCCACTAAGAAAAATAGTTCTCTTTGCACCTCACTTGCAACACAACATGAAGGGCTCTCAAGTCCCTTTTGTGCATCACTTAATATGAAAATGTCATTACTTAGAGCATCATGAACCAGGGTAGGATTTTTCCTGGTGATTGTTCAACAAAATGAACATTATGTGCATTGGCACAATACTGTGACCAAGGATTGCTTGATGTGCCCTCTCAGCTGTCCCTTGTAAGTCAAGAAATAAACTGCACAACTCTCTGTGTAGAAGTAAATAATTAGTTACTCATATCTTTATTAAAGTAGGGGAGGACAAAGTGATTGGACAGCTGCTGCATAAGCAGAGGTGTTTAAAAAGAGTTTATTATATAACTATTCACCAAAAAATCATGATAATATATCATACATGCATATAAAGCCAAGAAGCATTCACAAAAATAACACAAACCCATTCCAAAGCTTAACCTTATCATTAGATAATAATGTAGATATGACTTTGAATTTCTTCAATAATTAATTCTTCAACAAATTTCATGATTGCCAAACTAACTAATCAATGCTACTAGATCTATAGAGGCTAGTTCTTAATATATTTGTACCATTTGATATTAGTTATTAGGTTAGCAAACTCTAACCTCTGAATTTTATCCAGAAGAAAAGATATCTAGCCTAGTAATCTTTCTCCTTGATGCTCCAGGGGTTTTTGATAAAAAAAAATAGTATTGACAAACATCTAATATTTTAAAAAGAGTTAATAATTTTAGGTGAGATCCATATCTAGTAGAAGATTTTCATTAATACTTTCATAGTGAAATATTGTCAGATGTCCAAGACTGATCCTTTGGCTAATTCAATGACTAGAATTGGAAAATGAAGCTCAAAGTATCAATTTTGAACAGTGCCATAGTTGCTGTCACTAATATAGCCAGTTGTCCAGTTGATTTGTCATTCCAGATTCATGGATGGCACAGCAAGATGGAGTTCTTAAAAACAACTCTGCTTCAGGAAATTAATTTTAATAGAGATTATTAACTTGAATATAGATATAAAAGTAGATTGAAAAGTGCTGACATCACATTTTCAAATATCTATTTCACAATTAGTATTTGAAGCCCTTATCATAGATCATGCTGTCCATTTCATTCACCTTAACTCCCATTTTCCACATTGTTTCTGCCCTGGTAATTTCCAAAGGAAATACAGTACCATGAAGGGCAGAAAATAGATTATGGTATAACCACTTTGAAATCATTTATTGTTTCCCATTGCATGTAGAATGATATTGAAATGTGTATCTCAGTGCAGCACAGTCTGTTTAATCATAGACTCACTTTCAAATATTACAGCACTAACCCTCTCATGCAGGGGCCACAACACTCTTCTTTCACTCTGATAGTATGCTGACTCTCTCCTATTTGGAATATACATGCTTGGTATTCTTGGTTATTGTGATTTTCCTTAGTGTTCAGTTTAATTATATTCTCAGCAGAGATATAGGTTTAACTTAGTGCCTTATCACTAATCAAAACTACATTCTTTTAGATGTAAGCATTTTCTGATAAGATTCTTTTGGGTCTCATGTTTAGAACTATATCCTCTGCAATAAGGACAAGTTGAATTCTTCCATTCCTATTTGTGTGCCTCTTATTTTCCTTCTTTTATCCTATTGCTCTACATAAGTAGAAAAAGTGAACATCCTCATCTTCTTACTGATTTTTATGAAAAATGCTTTGGTCTCCAACCACTGAGCAAATCTCTCTGGCCTGTGTTTTGAAGGTTGTAGGGTAGATGCCCAGTAAGGGAATAACTGGGTCTGTTGGTATCTCTATAGTCAGCTTTTTCAGGAGTCTCCATAGTGCTTTCCAAAGTGGTTGTACCATCCTACATTCCCACCAACAGTGGATGAGTGTTCCTGCTTCTCCACATCCTCGCCAGCATTTATTTTCATTTGATTTTTTGATGTTTGCTATCCTTATTGGGGTAAGGTGGAATCTCATAATCGTTTTAATTTGCATTTCTCTGATGATTAGGGATGATGAATATTTTCTTAAGTGTGTGTTTGCCAGTTGTATTTCTTCCTCTGTGAACTGCCTGTTTATCTCTTTGCCCCATTTTATGAGTGGGGTGTTTGACATTTTACTATTTAGATTTTTTAGTTCTTTGTAGATTCTAGAGATTAGGCCTCTATCAGTTGGATCACCCACAAATATTTTCTCCCAATCTGGGTAATCTATTGACTTTGCTTATTGTATGCTTGTCTGTAAAGAAACCCTTCAGCTTCATGTGATCCCATTGGTTGAGTGACTGTTTAAGATCATGAACTACGCCAACCATTTTACTATATAATGTTGACTAGAGGTTTGTCAGCTAAAGACTTTATTATTTTGAGATATGTCTCTTTTATTACTAGTTTATCTGAGGGCTTTTATCAGAAGGAGATGCTAGATTTTGTCAAAAGCCTTTCCTTCTCCAGAGGTGATCACACAATTTCTATGCTTGAGTCAATTTGTTTAGTTTACTGTGTTTAATTTATTGATTTGCATATGTTGACATCCTGATGCTAGTGCTATTTCCATGCCTGGCTTCCACTTATACTACAGAGCCACAGTGACAAAACAGCATGACATTGCCAAAAAAAGGCATGTGGATCAATGAAGCAGAATAAAGATATAAACCCATGTATCTACAGCCACCTTGTTTTTATGTTTTTCAAAATATTTTATTTATTTATTGGAGAGAGTGAGAGGGGAGAAAAATGGGGGAAAGGTAGATATATAGAAATAATGGGCTAACCAGGGCCTCCAATCACAGCAAATGAACTCTAGACACATGCACCATCTTGTGCGTCTGGATTACAAGGGTATTGGGGAATCAAACCTGGGTCCTTAGGCTTTTCAGGCAAGCAACTTAACTACTAAGCCATTTCTCCAGCCATCTCATTCTTGACATGAATAACAAAAATATAGAGTGGACAAAACACAAATAATGCTGAAAAAAAATAGATAACTACATGCAGAATAATAAAACTAGAACCCTTTAACCCTACAAAGAAAAATAACTCCAAGACTGTCATAAGTGAAACTTGGAGGAGGCAATTTTAGAGATAATGTTTAAAAATATTGACATAGGCAATGACTTTTTAAAAAGGACTCCAGTTGCCCATGAAGTATAGCCAGCAACTGACAAACTGGGTTTCATGAAACAAAACAAGCTACTGGATAGAATGGCAAGGGAAACAATCAGTCGGGTAAATAGATAGACTGTAGAATGGGAGAAAATCTTTCAGTTATGCATCTGGCCTTGAATTAATACCCAGGATATACAAAGAACTCAAAAATCTAAATAAGACATCCCCAAACTCAGTAAATAAATTAGGATAACAGTTCTCAAAAGATGAAGTACAAATGGTCAACAAAGCACATGAATAAATATTCAACCTTACTGGTGAACAGGAAAATACAAATAGATCTACATTGAGATTCCATCTCATGCCAGTCAGAATGGCAGTCATTTAGAAAACAACAATACATGGTGGTGAGGGAATGGACAAAAGGAAACACTTAGAGCTTTCTGTTAGGAATGCAACCTGGTTCTGCCACTATAAAAATCATATGCAAGGTTCTTCAAAATGCTAAAACTAAATTGGACATATGACCCAGCTTTACCACTCCTAGATATTTACCTAAAAGACTCCAAGTGAACATACCACAGAGATATTTGCACCTCAATTCTCATTTCAGTATTGTTCACAATAGTTTAGTTATGGAACCAATATAGATGTCCATCAGTTGAGGAATAGATTAAAAAACATGAGGTATACATACAGTGAAAGGTTTTTTTAAAATTTAATTTGATTTATTTATTTGAGAGAAAAAAGCAGATAGAGGGAAAGAGAGAATGGACACACCAGGGCCTCAGCCACTGCAAATGAGCTCCAGATGCATGCACCCCCTTCTGCATCTGGTTTATGTGGGTCCTGGAGAACCGAACAAGAATTCTTTGGCTTCACAGGCACACACTTAACCATTAAGCCATTTCCCCAGCCCAAGTGAAAGATATTTTATTAGCATAATCAAGAACAAAGTTGGATTGTGTGCAGAAAAGTGGATGCATTTGAAATAATACTATTAAATATATTAAATCAGTTTCAGAAAGATATGTCATTTCATTTAATTTGTAATTTCTTAGATTTTATATGAATATACAAAATCATATGGATGTGTGTGTTTATGACATGAAAGTGGAAGCACAACTGTACAAAAAAAGGACTAATAAGAGGGGAAATAGGTGAGAAAAAGAGGAGGAGGAGAGGGTCATGGGGTTGAAATAGACCCAACCTGTAATCTATACTTATATGAAATATCCTCATGCAACAGTACCATGAACAGTAAATATATGCCAATGAGAAATTAAATTGATTAAAAACAATGCATGCTTTCTCCTTCCAACTATTAAGGTAATGCGGGATTTTTCTTCATAGCACCTGTTGCAAGTTATCATCATTGTGATAGTTACTTACACGTTTCATGTCTGTCTCCCTCAATTTTATCATCTTACAGGTGGATAACAAGCAAGTCTAATCTGATGCATCACTGTGTCACTATATGTTTTCAGATACATCTTCTGTTAACCATTACTTTAAAAAATAATTTTCGGGCTGGAGAGATGGCTCAGCGGTTAAGCACTTGCCTGTGAAGCCTAAGGACCCCGGTTTGAGGCTCGATTCCTCAGGACCCACGTTAGCCAGATGCACAAGGGGGTGCATGTGTCTGGAGTTCATTTGCAGTGGCTGGAGGCCTTGGCACACCCATTCTCTCTCTGTCACTTTCGAATAAATAAATAAAAATAATTTTAAAAAATAATTTTCATCACACAGTTCTCCGAATCATGGTATAGATTTCCTGCACTTGTTCTATCTTGGAACTCTTTTTTTGAATGAGCAACCACTAGGAATTAGAATTCCCTTGTTTGTACACATTTTTTTTCTCAGTATAGATAATTCCCTAAGTGGCAATTTAGTGTGTTACAAATGCCTTTTCATATTCATTTACTTAAGTATTCAACATTTTTAACATTATTCACACTTGGGAACAATGTAATTGCTCTGAGTACATATGACACTAATCATGACATTTAAGGCTTTTTTTTTAGTATTCTGAAATACTCCTATAAAATACCCATAAAGTCAAGCACATTTCCTAAAATATACCAATTCACTGGGTTGAATTTATAAATGCACTGTTTATTCTTTCAAACTAAATTTATCCCTTAATCAACAAAAACTAAATGTATTTTTAATATTGGCCATAATTTCCTTATTGAATTATAGATATGAGTGTGTGTGTGTGTCTGCATGTGTGTGTGTGTAGTTCTATTTCCTCAGTTCTATTATTATCTGCTTAGTATATACATCTTAATACATTTAGAGTTGTATATGTAATGATTAGTAGTTTGGAATTTAAAAATTTGATGGTTTGCACACACAAATATAGTTACATGTATATTTTAAAAAATATAATAACTGAAAAAACACACCTCTAATCTGTAGATTAAGAAATGACCATCAGGATGGAGAGATGGATCAACAATTAAGGTGCTTGCCTGCTAAGCCAAAGGGCCCAGGTTTGATTTCTCAGTACCCACATAAAGTCACATGAACAAGGTGGCACATATGTCTGTTATTCATTTGCAGTGGCCATTCTTTCTCTGTCTGCCTCTCTCCTTTCTCTCTCAAATAAATAAATAAAAAACAGACCTTCCATGATCCTTGCTTGATAGGCAGAATTAATATTGTGAAAATGGCAATTCTACCAAAAGTAACATACTGATTTAAAACAATACCACAAGTTCATCATAGTGATAGAAAACATGATCTCTAAATTCACATGGAATGGCAGAAGACCTCAGATATCCAAACATATCCTTAGCAAAAGAAACACCTCTGGAAGTATCACTATACCTGATCTAAGGCTATACTACAAAGCCACAGTAACAAAAACAGCCTGGTACTGTCATGAAAACCATCAGATAGACCAATGAAACAGAATTGAAAATCTGGCCCTTAGGTCAAGCAACTACAAAGGTGCCAATAATGTATACTGGAGAAAAGACAGCATCTTCAATAAGTGGTGCTGGACAAATGAATAACCACATGTAGAAAATGAAACTAAATCCACTTATCTCACCATACACAAAAACCAATACCAAATGGATTAATAATTTCAATAGAATACCTGAAACTACTGGAAGAAAAAATAAGAGGAACTCTTCACAATGTAGGAATGGTGAAGGACTTCCTGAACAATATTCCAATAGTCAAGGAAATTAGTCTCTAAACAAATGGGATCTTATGAAGCTAAAAAGCTTTTGCACAATCATACCATAAGCAGAGCCAGTAGATTACCCAAAACTGGGGAGAAAATTTTCACCAGTTATATCACTGATAAAGGATTAATATCTAATATCTACAAAGAACTCAAAAAAAACCTAAATAATAAAAAATAAATAACCCATTCAAAAAATGGACTAGTGAACTGAACAGAAAATTCTCAGAGGGAGAAATACAAATGGCTAATGCACTTACAAAAATGTTCAACAGCCCTAACCATCCTGAAAATGCAAATTAAAACAATTTGAAATTCCACCAATAAGGATGGAAATCATTTAAAAAAAATCAAATGACATAAAAATGTAGTGGCACATGTCTTTAATACTCGCACTCAGGAGGCAGAGGTAGGGAATTGTTGTGAGTTCAAGGTCATGCTGAGAGTGCATAGCTAATTCCAGGTGAGATCCTATCTTGAAAATCAAACCACACACACACACACACACACACACACACACACACACACACAAACACAAACACAAACAAAAAAAATCAAGTGACAACAAATGTTGGCAAGGATGTGGGGAAACATAAACCCTATTCACTGTTGGTGGGAATGCAAACTTTTATAACCACTATGGAAATCAATGTGTAGATTCCTGAAAAAGATGAATATAGAACTACTAATGGACCCAGTTATTCTTTTACTACAGAGATATTTGATCAACCATATTCATAGCTACTCAATTCATAATAGCTAAGAACTGGAATCAACCTAGTTGCCTATAATTGGACAAATGGATAATAAAGTTGTGGTACATATACACAATGGGATTCTATCAAATGATACAATGAAATTTGTAGGAAAATGGATGGACTTAGCACAAATCATATTTATTGAACACACACAATCACAGAAGGACAAACACCATATAAGGGTCTGACAATTGCTGAAGAGAGACCCCAGACTCAAATAGTATGTAAAACCAAAGAGTGTTTATGCTGCAGAATCAGCCAGCATGAGGGGGTCAATGATTCATACAAAATGGTGACTCCTAGAGGAGCATGGAGGCCCCTTTTAAGCACAACTAGGAGAATCTCAGGCGGGTTAGGTAATCTTTTAACATGATTGGCTAGGCAAGCAGCAGTTACACGTGTACATCTCTGATTGGTTGGGGCAGAAGGTGCGAAGGGTTATGAAAGGGACATGTGTGTGTATGTTTGACATGTCTCTAGAAACTGACTCAGCCTCCAGAGTGTAGGAAGATAGTCTTGGAAGAGAACATTGGGGAGTTAAAGTAAACATAGGCATTAATGAGAGGTGAGCACAGAGCAAACTGGTCGTTTTTTAGGTTTAGAGAATTCAGATAGACAGGCTTGTATTGTCTCAGGACCATCTGAGGATGAACTGGGTAAGATTTTCTTCCAGAACTGTTCATTAAGTGGCACAGTAGTATTCGACATGGCTTGTGAAACAGATGAGAAATTAGCAGAGTTATCAGAAACATATGCACAACATTTAACTTTGATAATAGAGAGTTTTGGATGTCATTAAAGGCTGTACAAATATATTTTTGGTCTTAGAAGTTATTTATATATTCATATTTGAAAATAACTCATTTGATATCTATACTTGTTTTTTTTTATTATATATTAAAACTATGGGGAAAAGATGTCTTAATGTTTGTTTGTTTCCCCTCTTGGAAAGCTCTTATTGTATTACTTAATAGACCATTCATATATTTAATGTATTTTTTATCTTTGGTTATACATTTCTCTCTGAGTGTTTAAGACCATGCAGATAGCCAAAATTTAATTAAGGATTAATTTTGAAGGTCAATAATGGCTCTCCAAAAAGACTTTAGGGGCCCAGGAGTAGCTCTATAGCTTAATGGTGTTTTCTTTCTTTTAGGATGAGTCAGGGCCATGCTGGCCAAGTAGTTTTCCCTTCTCCCGTTTCTCCCGTCAGGAGGATGGATTGCTCCTCAGTTTTTAGACTGTACACCAATTTTATTTGGGTCTCCATATCCTCCCTGCTCAGGAAGACAGGTGACTTACCAGTGGGCCAGTGTAGAAGTGTCCTATCATCTCCAGTAACCTCATGACCTGGGAGCACAGGCCAAAATATTGGCAGCTTTTGATCCAATGATTCCAACTGGCTTTGGCTTCTAAGTATGTAATTAACACATAGAAAGGAAGTTACACCAACCTGGATGTCTGTACATATAGAGCACATTTGATTACTGAAATAGATTTAGTTAAAGAATGGCACAAGGGATTCTAAAATCATTTTGTCCAATCTTTTAAATTTTTGTTGTACTGTGGCAACATAAGCCATATATCTGAGGTATAGAAAGTAGGCACATCTCACATTTTAAATATCTAACATTTATAAATATGGGCAGAATCTGTTACCAGTCTTGAAAGCAATACTAATTAATTTACAAATTAACTAATTAATTTAACCTAGAAACTGTTAGAAAAGGACAAATAAAACAGTATAAAGTCTTAGCACTTGTGTTTTAAACCAGCTTTGATTAGTTCAGATACCCGTGTGGGTACCAATTACCCAGAGAACATGGGAAACAGAATCATGGAGCTTGAAATTATTTTTTGTCAGATGAGGACCATTGTTTGAGCATGAGGTTGTACTAGGGTACAGTAAAGTAGGCAATGTGTCTTAATAGTTAATTTTGTTATAAGCACTGGACTTAGGATGCCAAAAATGAGAGAGTTACTTCACATAGAATAGAGTAGAAAATGGTCTTTTCTGAGCCAAAACAGCTAGCTAAACATTAATATAACCCTTGATAAATCTTTTTGATAGAAAAAAAAACATTATTTGACAACCAATGATTTTGGCTTAAACTTGATAGCTATTGATTTCATGTACCACAGAAATTTTTGTTAACATAAGATAATTTTATGTTTTACCCATGACTTACATTTGATAAAGCTTAAGGAAACTATCCCAACATATTTTAGCCTGAAAACTATAGAGTTTTGTTTCTTAAGAGTTTGTAAACAGTTGAAAGATCTCTAACTTCAGTCATGGTGTTTAGATTTACCCTGAAAATTCCTTTTTTTATATCTGCACACCTGATCTAAGTACCACTCCAAAAAGCATTTTTAATGAGCATTCTATGTTCCAACATTGAAAAATTCCTTCCCAGTTCCTTCAATCAACTCATCTCACCCCACTATTAAACAACTTTCTTATAAGGCTATTAAGAAAAACTACACCAAATTGATTAATCCTATTACTCAGTAACAAGGAAGTAGTTTAAAGAAAATTTTATGTCATTAATACCAATAGCACACTTGGAAATGATTTTGTTAGGACTAACTAAGGCAAATTTTGTTGCTATTTTGAGGCAGGCTGTCCTAGAAGTCAGGTCAGTTGCCTCCTTTTAAGTAACAGGACATTACAATCTTTTTCTTTTGTTTTTTAGTTTTTTTTTTTTTTTTTTTTTTTTGAGATAGGGTCTCACACTGGCCCAGGCTGACCTGGAATTAACTATATAGTTTCAGGGTGGCCTCGAACTCATGGCGATCCTCCTACCTCTGCCTCCCAAGTGCTGGGATTAAAGGCATGTGCCACCACACCCGGCATACAATCTTTTTTATTTTAATACCTCACAAATTATAAGTTACCACTTCAGTCAGAATTCTGTTGTTTTTAATAATCCTCTATGTAAGTTGAAGTTGACCTAGAATATTAATTCAGTAATTATATTTATGATATCATGTAACAAATTATAACGTTGTTTATGTAAAACTTCACGTCACCACCACATAGTTAAATGTGACCTTTTTTTTCTTGATGCTTCTTGATGCTGGCCCTGTGGCAGCTGGACAGGGCTTGCATACACTTTAGAGCAGCCCCACCCAGCTCCCAGGCACTCACCTGCACTTAGGTCTAGTACATGTGGAGGTGATGGCCAAGACTGGGCAGCTACCTGAAGAGGAAAGAAGGGGGAGCTTGGAATGTTGGGAAAAGAGGGGGCCTCTTGGACCACTGGGAACCTGCTGAAAAAGAAGGGGGCCCACTGGGGGAACGCTGGGAAAAGAAGGGCCAGAGACAGAGCACCTGCACGGGCTGAGGCACTGTTGTCTGGGCACATGTGAGCCTGCTGCCTGACTCTGACTCAGCTGCTTTGGAGTGCATGCAAAGCCAGCTTGCAGTTTCTCTGCTTAAAGGGAGTGAGGGGCAATTTCCTTCCTGAACTCTGGGGTCCATTACAATAGTTCCCCTCTCTGGGAGAGACTCTCTAACTGCAAATAGTCCCCATTTCGTGTTCCATCCAGCAGGAAATAGTAAATAATCTGATGTCTTCGTCCTAGTCCCCTAAAAGCAGTTAGACTGTCTTCTCATGAGAGGAAAAACAAAGGGAAATAAAATTAGGGTGACTAGGCCACCACCAAACTCCACAACTACCAACTAGGGACTGGGTCTTCGTGCGTCACCACTGCTGTGAGACCCTCAAACCTCGTTGGAAAGGGCTAAGGCTAGACAACAGAATCGAAATTGGTATGAATCCATGTTCGATTGGTCTCCTTGGTTAACAACCTTGCTTTCAGCCCTGGCTCGACCACTGGTTCTACTATTATTATTATTATTAACCCTCAGACCTTGCATAATCAATAAATTAATCTCCTTTGTCAGGGAACGAATCAACACAGGGCAACTCATGGTGCTTAGGACACAGTACCATCCCTTGCAACCACTTCCCTAATAAAGACCCAAGATTGGGTCCCTTGAAGTTACAAGCAGAGGGGGGAATGAAGAGCCCAAACCAAAGTAACGTCATGACAAACTTTAAAGATATTAATAGGCCTAAGTTTCTGTTTCCCTGCAAGGCCCAAATTACTGACACAACACTTTGCAATTGCTGGGAAAAACAACCACTAACTGCTCAGTACCCAAAATAATCCCTGTGATGGGCCAATCAAAAAGGATCTAATAAATGTTATACATTCCTGTGGCCCTTGTGACTATAGATAAGTTTGCTTGATGTTCCTCAGCTACTATGTAACTAACCAGCTTATAGCATATATACTCTTTCTAAATGTCAACCAATCATGTAACTGCTATGTTGGAAATTCCCCTTTCCTTTGTTTGAGTCTAACAAATGCTCCTCCCTGATCCCATTCAGCACTCTTGGATGGACCCACTGAGTTGGTAAAGTCTGGAGCCTGAGCTTAAGCCCAAAATAAAGCTCTTTGCTGTTGCATACGTGTTCAACTCTCTTGGTGGTCTTTGGGGATTCCGTGATCTGGCATAACAATCACATGTTCTCATTCATCTGCAGGTCCTAACTGGGATCTACTTGAGTAGCTATAATACCAGATAGGCAACTTGAGGCCCAGACAATAGGGATAGAGGTATTGAGGTGAGGGTAAGGAGAGGTTGGGGAACATAAACACAAATTGTAACCCCAAATTAACTGGTACCATAGAAACATTTCTCCTTGGAGATAGACTAAAAAGTATAACTGTCAACTGGACTATAGGGGGAACACCCCAAAAGAAGGGACCTGTAGAGGACAGGATGTAGCCTAACCTTAAAAAAATTTGGCTCTGACCTGTAACTCCCAGTGCCAGAAACTGGTTGCTACCCACATTGAGCTGTGGAATGGAGAGACCTACGGGGTCCTTCAAACAAGACAGGCTTCTGTCAAAGCACTTGATTATCCACCTTAGGTATAATGTAAGACTCTATTGCTGAAGACATTGTATGCTTCTGACACAGAACATGGTGAGACCTAGCTGAAATCTGGAAGAAAGCCAGTCCCCAGGCAGCCCATCTAGTGCTACATGAGCTACTGTGGGAAAGTAGCCAACAAAGGTGTGAGCAAACAGAGGTCTAAACTACTCAGAAGCAACCACCCTGATAGAAAGCACTCACCAGTACAATGAGGGCACATAGCCTTGGTGGGTAATCAATGGTTTTTTTGATTGGCTAAGAGATCAACTCAGTGGAAATGAACCCATTTCTGGAACTGGAAACCAGTTCTGAATCCTATGGAGACAAAGATTATGCTCTGCAATGACAAACACCCACTAGTCTTTGGCTAAAAGAAGGGCTACATCCATCAAAATATCCCTACGTTAATAATGCTTATCCCATTTAAACTATTCTGACTTCATTCTCCATTGGCAAATATATTTTTCTTTTCATAAGGTAGTGAGAACCACCCTTCGCATCTCAGCCAAGGCCCATGTGAAACCACAGAGTAATTGGGAGAGGAGCAACAGTGCTGCTTCCATGATGAGCCTGATAATCAGTTCCAAAGTCAAAGAGAAAGATGGTGAGGCTATGAGGATAATCAACATATACCAAAGCAGAAATCCAGAGATTTCTAAGAGCTCATCACTGAAGTAGATTTAAAATATACCCACAAAGACTCAGGAGATTTTGTAGAAGAGGGGATGCAAAGATTGTAAGAGCCACCCAAATAAAGATTGTAAGGTTGGGATGTCATTGTCTGCTCCAAACAACTGACTGGTGGTCTCACCATGAAAACTCCACAACCCCATGGGGAACACTAGTATCCCCACTGAGAAGGGCCCCTTGCAGAATGGGGACAGGAAGGACAGAAAGGATGGTACCAAAAAAAAAAAAATAATAAAAGAAAAAAGAAAAGGAAATGGGTCATTAGAACATTGCAGACCATGCATCTCCAAGTTAATATACCCAGTGCTCTAAAAATTCCTGGAGAGATAGCTTAGTGGTTAAGGTGCTATCATGTGAAGCCTAAGGTCCCATGTTCGAATCTCCAGGTCCCACATAAGCCAGACACACAAAGGTGAAGCAAGTGTAAGGTTACACAGGCCTACTATGTGATGCAAACATCTGGAGTTTGATTTCAGTGGTGGAAGCCCTGGCACGCCAATTCTCTCTCTTTGAAAAACATAAAATTGGGCTGGAGAGATGGCTTAGCAGTTAAGTGCTTGCCTGTGAAGCCTAAGGATGCCGGTTCAAGGCTCGATTCCACAGTACCCATGTTAGCCAGATGCACAAGGGGGCGCACATGTCTGGAGTTTGTTTGCAGTGGCTGGAAGCCCTGGCGTGCCCATTCTCTCCCTCTCTCTCTCTCTCTCTGCCTCTTTCTCTCTCTGTCTATATCTCTCAAATAAATAAATAAAATAAAATCAATTAAAAAAATAAATAAAAAATAAAATTGAGAAAAAAATTCCTGATGAGCCCAAGCAACGTTTGTTCAGTGTAGGGTTGTAGCTGTTAATATTTGTGATAGGAGACTTTAAAACAGAAATTAAAAAATACTAAAGCCAGTAGCATAAAAAAGCATTCTTAATGAAAATAACTTTTCCAAAAACAATAGTAGCATTGTATGACAGTGTTCTTTTTACTTTTGCAATCCTCTTTAATATCTGATTAATAGCAACTTTTATATCTGCTTATATTTGACCTGTTGTAAATATATTATTTGGGTTGGAAGATACAAAGAAATCCATTCTCAGACTTGTATTTGAAAGGGGTTAGAGAATATTTTAATGAAAATTCCAGATAATTATAGATACTTTTAATACTACATCAAAACTCTACTAATGGTCATTTGTTAAAGGTTTAGCAGACACTAAAATCCTATCAGTGAACTTTTCACACTTTTTTATATTAAAATACATGTACCCTCAACTTTGAAGAGTTCTTTTTCTCACTCATAATTATAAACATCTTGAATTAGTCATTTGCAAATTATTACTTCATTGAGTTATACAGTGAGAGCATGAGATTGAGAAATGCAGACAATGCCAAATTGTTAATGCATTTTGACCTTACAGATTGCCTGACACTGTTTCAGGGACCATGTGGAGGATCACCAGCTTACATTTTTTGAGGACTTCTGTCTTAGATATTTCATTTGATTCTGAAGAATACTTATTACTGTTTTCTCCTGGAGCCAGCATTTGTTCAGAACTGCTAGTGGACTTGTCATTCTGTCTGCTTGCCCTCATTCACATCGACCATCCCTGAAGCATCACTATACTCTGCATGAAGCATTATTGTAGAATTTTCTTTTGAATAAATTTTATTTATATTTTTAGTCATATATATTTTAATTTTATATTTGATTTTTCAAAATAGCTTAAATTTGAGAGTTTAATGCAGCAGTATATTAATTTTTTTCAGGACATGTATTATGGAACCCTAGATCTATGTAAGTGTCAGTCATTTGATTTATCTGTGCTGGCTCTACAATGGTTTTTGGTTACCATAGTTTCACAGTAAATTCAATGGGTATAGATTTTTACTTTTTAACTTCAGAAATCATTGGGCTTCATAGATACAAAAATTATTCAGTAATTTTGAAAAACTTTGAGGTATTATTTCTTCCATGCTGCATTTCTCAATTTTTACTATTCTTCCTTTTCATTTTAATATCTTTTCAGACTTTCCTGACATCAGGAATTGCATTTTCAATAATTTATGTGAAGTTCTTCAAATCACTACTTAATTGTTATCTCTATACTGACATAATAATTTTGAATAAATATTTTTCAGTATCTAGAACTTTGCATTTGGTTCTTTTACAAATCTGGTTGTGTATTTTTGTGACTTTACAATTCAATATCCTATTTTACTCCCAAATAAATTAGGTAAGGATTGCTTTTACTGTACAATATTTCTAATACATAAAAAATAAATGTTCTGCTGGGTGTGGTGGCACATTCCTTTAATCCCAACACTTGGGAGGCAGAGGTAGGAGGATTGCCATGTGTTAGAGGCCACCCTGAGACCACGTAGTAAACTCCAGGTCAGCCTGGGCTAGAGTAAGACTCTACCTTGAAAACAAAAACAAAGACAAAATTAAAAATTCTGGTTTTAATTTATCTTGTTCTGCTTGTCCTCGTTTCCAGTATCTTGTTTCCCTGTGTATTTTCCACTATATATTCTTTCCTGATGGTGTAAATTAACCTAAACTATTATCCTCTGTAGAAGAGTTTTGTGTTAGTAGTCACCTAGGTGCAGCATCAACCTAATGACCACTTTAAGTCCTCCAATTACTATGTATTTAGATTAAAAATTAAGGAACAATTATGTGTACTTAAGAATTTTGGGGAGGAAGTTTTATCCCACCCCATATAGAGTCAGGATTGGCAACTTTTCACATTGTCTAAGTTTTTAAAATTTATTCTATTTATTCATTTGAGAGAGAGACAGAGAGGGAGAATGGGCATACCAGAGCCTCCAGCCACTGTAAATGAACTCCAGATGCGTGCACCTCCTTGTGCATCTGGCTTACGTGGGTCCTGGGGAATTGAACGGGGTCCTTTGGCTTTGCAGGCTAGCATGCATGCCTTAGATGCTAAGCCATCTTCTCCAGCCCCATATTGTCTAATTTTTGTGAGTGGATTTTATATTCTAGCCCTCATTAACTCTTGTTGTATGTATAATCTTTTAGGCTTCAAATCTTATTTGGGATATCACCTCAATAGTTTGCTCTGCTGAAGGCTATAGGCTAAACATTTGTTCCAGATTTTCTAGATTGTGACAGAAGCATCAGAGAAACTAGAAGCATTGGCATTTGATTACCTTTCAGAGTACCTTCATGAATTTTGTTTTTATTGCTGCAGTTTTTCTGTGTTCATGCCAAAAAAGGAATGCATTTTAGAAGAGGTACATTTTATACTTTGCCCAGCACTTTCATTGTTTTCATTCAGAGAATGATCCAGGCTGTACAGTCTACTAGACTGCTGGAACAGAAGTAATTTTAAAAATGCACTGTTCTGCTTTTGGAACAAAGATTATTTTCCAAAAGCACAGTTTCTTCTCAAAGTAAGGAGAGTAAAAGAATGTGAACTCTGAGAGTAAAGAGGTTAATTATTATTTGATGGTTATTAATCATACATTTGTATAAGGAAAGCTAATTCTGTATTTGGAATTTAAGTACAGTGCAATTAGAAAAAGTGTTTATGATCATCAAGCCCTTCAGTAGTAAAACTTGCTAGGCAGAGTAATGAGAATCTTTTAAAAACTCAGATGCAGGCTATAGTTCTCAGTACTAGCTAGAACAAAATTAATCTGGGGGATTTACTCCATGGTAGCAGTTTTGTTGTGTCAGCTTGGCTGGGCTACAGTGCCAGTTTTTCAAACAAACACTGATCTGCTTTAGCCTGAGAAGGGATTTGGCAGATACAGTTAAAGCCTTTAATCAGGTGACTTTAATAAAGACAGTAGATAAGACTGACAGAAGCAAGTGGAAGACCTTAACAATATTCCTGATCAGAGAGAGGGAGAGAAAGAGAGAGCAGGAGAGAGAAGTTCTACTTTTTGTTCTTCTAGCACCAGGAGATTCATGCACACTGTGTGTGCTATTTTTCTTCATGACTGCATGACCTATGGATTTCTGAGGGACTTGGGAGTCTCTACAAGGTATAAACCAGTACTTTGAAATATGTTACTCTCTCTCCCAGGGCCCACTAGCCAGCATATAATAACTTACTTGCTTTTTTACTCTGATTAAACAGTGAACTACCCTCCCACAGCAATTATTTTCAAATTTTATTACCATGTTTCTAATAATTTAATTTAGCAAAATAATTTCCAATTTATAATAGTCTGATTATTTTAATTTGCCAAGATTTAAAGAGTTGCAACTATACCCAACTAATAAGATTAGCACAATTTTTGAGAAAAGTCAGTCCTTCAATACAAATATATATATATAACACAAATAGAAAAAATACAGAAACTGATACACAGACTCCTGAAGTGTAGAATATGTGTCTCTGTTTTCATTTCCTGTCAACATTTGGTTAGTAATAGGAACAGCTATCTTTATTAAACTGTTTCTTCAAGCACTGTTATTACTTCACACCAAGATTGGGTGCTTTCTTTCCTTATTAGATGACTTCAAAGAAACTCTTCAAACTCTTCTTTTCTCTTTTCTTCTGTTTGCTGGGTAGTGTTGAAACAGCCTTCAATTAGTCTCCATTCCTATGCATTTTAATGCATTCCCTCAGTGATACAATCCACTTTCATGAATTAAAAATTGCCTCTACAGTGATGATTCTGAAATGCAAACCTTGTCAGTAAATGGAGACTCACATTGCCAACTGCCTCATCAGCATTTCCTCTTATCTGTCTAATGGTCACCACAATGCCTTCTTGTTGGGAATTCCCTGTCATCTTGATATCCATCCCAAACCCCTTTTGTTCAGAGAAATCTACTACCTTAATTATTGGTAACACCATGATCTGGAGGCCAAGGAAAAATACTTCAGTCTTGATTCTTCATTCTGTCATCTTCTATCATCCAACATTCATTCACTTGCCTGGAAAATCCTGTAGTTTTTTTTTTTTTTTTTTAATGAAGTAGAGACTTTGCATGGACACATCATGTATTAGCATCATCCTTTCCTTCCGCCCTGCCCTACCCCAATGAAGGCCCCCTTTTCATCATGTAGTTATAGGTTATGAGTTGTGAGAGCATTAGGCTGTCATTTTGGGGAGGTCTATGTCTCTGGATATCCCTTACCACCCTCTGGTTAGTACATTCTTTCCACCCCCTCTTCTTCAAAGTTCCCTGAGCCTTGGCAGGTGTGCTTTACCTCTACTTTGGTGTTGAGGTCTCAGCAGCTTCTGGATTTGTGCTTTGGTGAATTTTGAGTGTCCTCAGTGTCTGTCTGCATCACCCTGTCCCAGGTTATCAGGCTTGCTATGGAAGCAGCACACTTGCTCATATGGCCAGTTCTTCTTTTGTTTCACCTGGGTCCTTGCTGCTGTGTGAGGGGTGGTTCATCTCTTGTCAGGGCATCAGCTCTTCCTGTCTTAATGATAGATTATTGTTGTCCTCCATTCTTGGTCTTTCTAAAAATTAGAAACAGATTCTCCAGCATAGTGAGATCAGAATAGGTTAAAGGGGATAAGCGTTGCTAATTTAGAGAGATTTTAATGGATGTAGCTTCACTTTGGGACAAAGGCTAGTATGAATTTCTCACTGGAGTCCATAATCTTGGTCTTCATAGGGTTCTAACTTAGTTCCTAGTTCCAGTTATGGGTTCCTTTCCACTGAGGGAATCTCATAGACAATCAAAGAGCCACTGGTTACCTACTTAGACTGTTTGCCACTATTTCATGGATGTGTACATTTTGCCAGGCTGGTTGTTTTCATATATCAGTGTTCCCTGCTTGCTCATGATATTGTTGCCCATTTTCCACAAGCAGGTTATATGGTGCATTTCAGCACTATATGGGCTTACCATCTGGGCACTCGCTTTCTTTCCAATTCAGCTGGCTCTCTTGGTGTTCTACATTGGAAGCATGTGGTGTTTTCAGCAATAGGGTCTTACCTTTTACCTCATGCAGATAATCAGTTGCTTAGACAGAAACCTGTCTTGTTTTGGGGACCTTGTAGGACTTCCTGGACTAACAGCTCAATGTAAATTGTAAACAATTTCTGGTACTAGGGGTTGGAAGCCAGAGCCAAATGTTTTACAGTTAGGCTTTATCCCACCCTCTCCAGGGCTCTTCTTATCAGAAAATTCCTCCATGCTTCTTTTGAGGGTTATATATTTCTCTTTAGAATGAATAAATATGTACTCTAAATCACCCACAGTGCTTCTATTCTAATCCAAACTCATGATTGTTTTCCTTAGTTGTACTGTTAAACTTAGTACTCTTCCTCAGGTCTCCTTGGACTCAGCTTTTCTTTCTTACATCCTGTCCTGTACCTTGTGGTAATGTCACACCATTTGGCTTCTTGCCTTTTTTTTTTTTTTTTTTTTTTTTTTGTGGTGCTGAAGATCTAACCTAGCTCCCCCACATGCCAGGGAAACATGTTGCCACCTTGCTACCTATGCACAGCTCAGCCAGCTTCTCATCTAAGTTAGAGTGGAAGTCTAAGTACTTCTAATGGTATCCAAATGCTCTCATCTGATTCTCTCCAATTCCATTTCCTTTAGGCTCAATTTTAGGAATAATTTTCCTTCAACCTACCTTCTCTCTCATAAAGGAAGTATTTAAGAATATTTTCATTAGTGGTAAACAATATCTTAGTTATAGTAATAAGCTGAGGTTGAATAACTTAACCTCAAAAATGCCAAATATGTCAGTGTTAACATAATTGCTAGAGTGAAATGTAATATATTATTTTTATTGTTACTGACATGTCTTCCTAGAGGTAATTTTCATGTCTAACTTAACAAAAAGTTATGCATATTGCGATCATGACAGCACACATATTTTCTTCACTCTTTCTCTTTTATATCTCTTACTGACATTATTAATCAACATTTACTTGCAGAAAATGAGCTAGTTAGGATGGAGATATGGCTTAGTAGTTAAGGTGTTTGTCTGAGAAACTTAAGGACCCAAGTTCAATTCCCTAGTACCTATGCAAGCCAGATGAACAAGGTGGCACATGCATCTGGAGTTCGTTTGCAGTGACAGGAGGCTCTGGCATGCCCATTCCCTTTCGTTCACTTCTCTCTCTCTCTCTCTCTCTCTCTCTCTCTCTCTCTCTATATATATATATATATATATATATATATATGTCTCTTCCTCTGTCTCTCTTTTCCTCAAATAAATAAATAAATAAAATATTTAAAAAAGTGCATGTGCTTGTTGAATTTCAAGCATTGTAATCCATTCTGAGTTAAGGATGGTGTGTAATTAAACACCTTTGTCCAGAAGGTAGTTTTTGGAAGAAGCAAGGGGATGGGTCTTGTAAACATGAGACCAAGTCACATGAATATGGTCACTTTGTGAAAATTCCCTCAGTGATATAGCCATGTTTTGAACACTTTTTATATGCTGATGTTCATGCAGAAACACAGCTACATGGGAGTAATCATCTACATACATGTGTACTGAAGATTAATAGTGCTTACATACGTAGACTCAATGCTATAGTTTAACTATACATATCATATTCCATCAGTCTACTCTACTTAAATTCTTATCATGTATCTGCAGAAATATATACATCAAGTGCTGTGATTTAGTTTTCATAAATATTACCCATACGCATTATGATGACTCAAGTTTATACATCCTTACCTCTTCTACTCTACTTTCCTCATCCTATATGTAGCCCAAAGTATCTTTTTTAAAAAAAAATACATTTATTTCCCTATACCATAGAGTTTATCCTTTCATGAATTTTTAACTGTCATGGCTGTCTGGCTGACACACAGCATGTTTCTTGTATTTTCCTCTTTACCATGCTGCAATCTCAAGTCCAAAGCTTCTACTTCCCCAATAACATTTTCTTATTCTAAAGACATGTTTATTTTCTCTATAAAATCAGAACTTCTTATGAAGTGACTTCTACCATCTTAATAGAGTTTTCTTGTTCTAAAGACATATTCATCTTCTCAATGAAATTAGAACTTCCTAGACAGTGACAGGCCTTGACAATCTGACATCATATGCATCATGTTCAAGGTGCACCACCTCCACATCTGCTAGCGGGTCTTCAGTAGGAGGAACAGACTCAGAATCCCAGCCACATGGAGGATCTTTGATCACTAAGTCTTCACCAGTACTCACTTGCTTCAAGGGTACCATAAAGTGGCATTTATACTTTGGTTTTTTAATATGGTTAAAACATACTTTTTCACTGGGCATGGTGGCGCACGCCTTTAATTCCAGCACTCAGAAGGCAGAGGGAGGAGGATCACCATGAGCTCCAGGCCACGCTGAGACTACATAGTGAATTCCAGGTTAGCCTGGGCTAAAGTGAGACCCTACCTCAAAAAATCAAAATAAATAAATAAATAACCTACTTTTTCATCAGCATGCTATAGAGGAATAAGTTCCTTTAAAATAATAGACTTTCTCCATTTCCAATTAAAAAGTGAAAAACATCAATCTGTTGTTCATTTACTTCTCATCTACTAGTGCTTCTTCCTTTTCAATTTCAACTCTGTGATAATTTTTTAAAAATTTTGTTTATTTTTATTTAATTATTTGAGAGCGACAGACAGAGGGAGAAAGAGGAAGAAAGAGAGAAATAGAGAGAGAGAGAGAGAGAGAGAGAGAGAGAGAGAGAGAGAGAGAGAAAATGGGTGCTCAAGGGTCTCCAGCCACTGTAAATGAACTCTTGTCGCATGCGCCCCCTGGGGAATCTAGCCTTGAGCCGGGTCCTTAGGCTTCACAGGCCAGCGCTTAACCACTAAGCCATCTCTCCAGCCCCTCTGTGATTAAGTTTTGCTAATATTTACTTGTTTTACATTTCTTTATCTTAAATATTCCAAAAATAGTTATGTTTTCAAAGCCAATGGGCTTTGTTCTAGAAATAAGTCACATGAATCTGTTTGAACAGTTGGAAGGAAATGAATTTCTGCCTTTGTTTATGTGAGCAAAGGACAGTTCTATGTTTTTGTTGTTCAGATTTTTTCTTTTGTTTTGTTTTGAGGCAAGGTCTCATGTGCAGGTCTGGCTTCTCAGGTAATCTTATATATCCCAGGCTGAATTCACAGCAGTTCCTCTTCCTGAGTACTGAGATTATAGGTGTGTTTGCCACCATACCTGACCACAGTGTGTTTGAAATGAGCTTCTCACAGATGAAGAGTTTAGCATTTTGACTTTAATTTCCAAGCTCTGTTTGAATTGAGAATGTCATGGAATCAAGAGAATTTATTTATTTCTAATTTAACCTTTACTTGCTCTTTGTCTGCAATTTTCTCCTCTGTGTCAAGAAGTCTTTTGTTGTTGTTGTTGTTGTTTTTTGAGGTAGGGTTCACTGTAGTCCAGGCAGACCTGGAATTCACTATGTAGTCTCAGGGTGGCCTTGAACTCACGATGATCCTCCTACCTCTGCCTCCCACCATGCCACCACGCCCAGCTAAGAAGAGTCTTTGAACTGTTTTGATAGAGTCCCTTACTTTTATTTTACATATCATGTTCCATTGCCGTTTGACTACGCCTTTCTTTTTTCTGTATATATTTTAATAAAAATATTTTAATTTTGCAGTTTTTAGTTTTCATGATTTTTGTTCCATCTTGACTTCTAGAAAAGTTCTAAACTGATAAATAAATTTCTCTTGAATGTTTAGCTTTCAAGATGAGCAGTAATTTGTTGAAAGCCTAAAATGACTCAAGGGAATTATTATTTTTTTTTTAAATTAACTCTTTTTTTTTTTAAATTTTTATTTATTTATTTGAGAGCAACAGACACAGAGAGAAAGACAGAGAGAGGGAGAGAGAGAATGGGTGCGCCAGGGCTTCCAGCCTCTGCAAATGAACTCCAGACGCGTGCACCCCCTTGTGCATCTGGCTAACGTGGAACCTGGGGAACCGAGCCTCGAACCGGGGTCCTTAGGCTTCACAGGCAAGCGCTTAACCGCTATGCCATCTCTCCAGCCCGGAATTATTTTTTTAAAGTGTGCATTTAATAAAAATGAGAAGATATTTCATGAAAATAATGCAAAGAAAGGAAAACATTTTTATTCCTAGTTTGAAAAAACAGTTATTTTGTGTTTTTAAGACCTTTATAATCATTTTAAAAGTAATACACATCTTTTAAGACAGAAAACAATTGTTGCTAAGGTTACACAGTAATGTCTTATGAAAGTTTATTTTGTGCATGGTTATCTTGATATGGTTATGATCACTACTCAGGCTATATTAAAATATAGTCTTATAAAAGATACTAAATTTCATCATGATATGATAACAGAATAAATATTTCAAATCCAGAAATCAAAATCAAGCTGTTTTTGAAAATGACAGTATAAAGTTATAATATGTACTGATACATAGTTTTTGAAAAAAAATATAACACTGATCTTAAAATACACCTTTCTTGAGTGTCATAAATAAAGAAACTCTGGTGTTTTGGTAGAAAATAAAATTTTTTTGAAAAACAAGATAAGAATAACAGTATTAATTACTTTTCAAAATGCACAATATTTTGTAGAAAGCAACTTAAGTGAACTCTGAAAGCAGCTAGATAGATCCTGATTAGTAGAGGCTAGGGCTTGGAAGAGGGCATAGTAGAGAATGTAAAATATAATTATAAGGAGGTTGCCTAAAAAGCTTGATGAAATAGCTCTAACTAGAGACTGTAGTGCCAATCTAGACATTAGTTCAGTCCTGTGAATGAATCTTGGAATTGTGCTTTAAAGATTTGTGCAACAGGCAGAGTTTTGATTCGTGAAGTAGAAAAAAGTTAAGCTTAGAACCACCTGGGCAGTATTTAGTATTTGAAACACTAGATATTCTGTATAACCCTTTAGTATACAAGGACAAGATAGGGATGGACACACCTATTGATTTAATTATCAATCTTGCTCAACTAGCTTTTGTCTTTTTCGATCATACTAAATCTAAAGTCTTTAGTAGGAATGAATGACAATTATCTCTGGTGATGAATGATAGAGTCAGAATACTGAAGGGGTTCTCACACACTTTTAAAATGCACCTTCTTTGTTTAAATGTTATATGAAAACTCTGGGACAGAAAGGCAACCCTTTGAAAGACAGTGAACCTATCTATCATCACTCCCTGTGTACTTTGAAAACCTTGAGACCATTACAAATATTCAGTTATTCTTGGCTTTGTTAAGCATACTTACTAGACATGCTTCACTTCCTTTACAACTGCTCACTTCCTCTCTGAGCTAGATTAAATTTGTTAGATTGGTAGAATTCCTGTTTGTAGTACAGTCATATTTCAGGGTGGTCTCCAGTTTTCTCCAGTCAGGGCCCTGGCAGCAGACTGTTCCTGTGCTCCTGAAAGAGAAGAATTCATATGGACCAAGTGGTAGATCCAGCAGTGAACAGTTTATCTAGAGCTATCCAGGAAGCAATAACACATTATTCGAGTCATGAGAGCTGAGCAGTGAGGCACTAATTCTAGAAGACATGGGGCTTATATTCTCTTCTCCATCTTTTGTTCCTTGTTCTTCCCCAGAGTGGGCATTCCAAGGAAATAGGTGTGGTTTTCTTAGAAAGCCCATTTTACCTACAACTCAGTCTGTTATAAATACATACATATGATACAAGAATATGTATATGATCTAAGTATCCCTAATGTAAAAAAGTTCAGTAGGAAAAGAATAGTAGCATATTGTACCCTCTCTCCTGAAGAAGTCCCTAAAGCTGCTTTTACCTGAACCAGCTACAGTCATCCCACTACTAATTATTCTTCCTTGCATCCTGTTCGATGTACCCAAATCTTCAGATCCAGTTTTTAGGTACCAGAAATACTGTCTATCTGGAGAGACTAATTTTCCTTTATGTCCTGTTTTTGGAAGCCCACTGGTTAGTTTGTCTGGGATCTAACCTCATACTTAACATAAACGAAGACTAAATTGATACAATGAATAACAACAACAATAACAACAATAATAAAGTAAAATTCATGCTATCATAATTCCTATGTCATTTATTTCAGTATAGGCCACTGATTCCTGGGTTTGGTTTTGATATTATAGGATTGGACTTGTCTGTTACTCATATACACAGACACACAGGCACTCACACACATGTTCAAAGAAGCATTGACGTCTTGTGAAATTAAGCAATAGCTTTTTGTTCATGTTTTCAGCTCAATCTATTTTGCTTGAAGGTAAATTACACATTATGAGAAATGAGTTTATTAGCTTGGTGCTATTTATTTTAAAATGAGAAACAGGATAATAAAGTAAGCTTAAGAAACACAGAAAACCATCTCTAATATGTAAAAAGAAACAGAGAGAATTAAAGGTCAAAAGAATTCTACAGTATAATTTTTTGAGATAAAATTACTAGGAAAAAATGGTTGATAAAAATCCAAATTCAACCCCTTCTCCTGCTTTGCTTCCAAAAATCATCATATCCCATTGCAAAGAAATAAAAGATACGAGCTGTTTGGCAAAGAGAAGAAAGTGCCTTCCTTTGGAGTCTCCATTTTGTAGTAAGCTCATTTCCAGGCTTTTCTTCATAGCATCTCCTGAGTCAGCCTCTAGAGCACAAATGAAGAGAAGCAGCCATATTAACGCTATCACCCAGAAAGGTGAATGGGCTGCCATTTCCAATTTTATTGCCACTAACTTACGTAGCTGAAAGCCAGGATGCCTGAGTATCGTTATTCTATGATAAGATTATATACTGACAAGGAGAATTCCTAATGATGGCACAGAGTAATCTCTTCAAGATTAGTTTTCTGTCAAACCATCATTCTTATAAAATTGGTCAGAGGACTTATAGTTCACTAAGTTCTAGATAACATAATAATTAATTTTAGTCAGCACACTATAGAAAAGTGACCACATTATTGCTGAATATAAATAAAAGGCACTAGTTTAATTATATGATGGTAGATGCATTTGTGCTTGTAATATTAATGAGAATCATGTCAGAATTATTTAGCTCTCAGCCAAGCCAGGTAAAGGTGAAAAGAAGAATAATTTTTAGTAAAGAATGAAGAATTTAAGAATAAAGTAAAATAAATTGAAACAGAGGAAAGCCTCTTTTATTTCCAAGTAATGCTGTGCTCTGTCTCATTTCATTTCTCCACCTCACTTTATTTGAGTCTATGGCATTGAAGACCTCTAAATGAATGTGCAGGCTCTGGAAGTGCAATGCAATCTAAGAATCACACCTGAAGCTATATTCCTTGATCATATCACTAGACAATATAGCATTAGAGAACACATGTTATGTTGCAGGAAGAAGCAAGACTCTATTGCTATGTCAATGGCTCAATATAATATTGTTTTTTTTATTAGAACATTCTGGGTTTAGATGGCTCTCTATGTAAGCTTTGGGATAGTGACTCACACAGAGACTCATACTTCTACACTTTTGGGTCCCACAATCTTATACAAAGCTAAATGATTATTTCCTCTTAAAAGTATTTATATGTAGCTGGGCATGGTGGCACACGCCTTTAATCCCAGCACTCGGGAGGCAGATGTAGGAGGATTGCTGTGAGTTCAAGGCCACCCTGAGATGACAAAGTGAATTCCAGGTCAGCCTGGACTAGTGTGAGACCCTACCTCGAAAAACAAACAAACAAAAAACTATTATATGCAAAGAGGATGTAATAATGCAAGTCTGTAATCCCAGCACTTGAGTGTCTGAGAGAGAAGGATTGTGAATTCCAGGCTAGCCTAGACTACATAGCAAGTTCTTAACCAACTTGAAGTCTCTAGCAAGAACTGAATCAAAAGCAAACAAAACAAAATCAACTAAAATAATACATGTCACTTGTGTTTGTATTTCCTGAGCAATCACTCTCACACCTATAACACTGGAAGAGGGAAAGCACAACTTCTCAGTGAACCCAGAGCCAGCAATGGGAACTGGGCCTTGGGGACTCATCTTCATGTTCACCACGGTAATTTACTGAACAGATTCAGAGATCTCTAAGTAACTATGCTTATCCCCTTTAATCTATTCTATTCTCACTCTCCCTTGGAGAACCTATTTTTTCTTTTATAGATGGCAGTGAAAACTGAGGACAACCAAAATCTATCAAAACCAAGAAGATACCTGACTACCATGATGAGGGGAGCCACCTCTTGCACGTCAACCAGGGCCCAGGTGAAAACACCAAGGAATTGGTGAGATGAGCAAGAGTGCTGCTTCCATGAAGAGCCTCATAACCTGGGTCAGGGTGATGCAAACAGACACTGAGAAAACTCAAAATACACCGAAGCAGAAATCCAGAAGCTGCTGAGAGCTCAACACTAAAGTAGAATTAAAGCACACCCTTTAAGACTCAGGGAATTTTGTGAGAGAGGGTTGGAAAGAATGTAAGGACCACAGGGTGGGATGAAATATCCAGAGCAATGCCCTTCCTCCCTCCACCATAATAACTGTGTGCTGCTCTCACAACTCATAACCTACAACTCCATGGTGAATACCAGTAATCCTATGAAACAGAGCTCTCAGTGGAATGGGGGCAAGGAGGAGGGAAGTAATGGTACCAAAGCATGAGGTGCCCATGCAACATTTCTACTTAATAAAAAGGAAAAAAGACAAAAAAATCTCCTAGAACAGAAATGACAGTTCACACCATCTACTTAAATTGCTTTGCTCAATAAAGAACACAATTCTGAGTCTCCATTCATTCCCATAATATAGAATATATATCTGACTTCCCACAGAGTACATAATAAAATACAAATTATAAAGTTTCAAAAGTGTAAAATGAAAAAGATCAAAGAAAAATTGCAGAAAGTCACCAACATTTGTTCACTTTTTTAGTTATGTAATATTAAACAGATTATAATTTATACAGTTGATCAAAATTAGTAAATCCACCATTGTTCTACTAAATAATAAATTATTCTTATAAGTCTATCAACTGCACAGTGTCTGTGCTTAATAAAAAATTATTTTCAAGGTATCTAGCTGAGAAATAATTAGAGATTTTAGGTTGGGAGAAAGGAAAACTATAATAATAGGGTTGTGAAAAACAAAGCTAGATACTTAATTTCCTCAATTTTTGTTCTATTTACTGATCATAAACAGTTGTTGTATCCCTTTGCAAGCATAATTTGTAAATACAACTTCTTAATATAAAATCTCAGTCATCCTCTATTCATTTTAGGATTATTTTTATGTCAACAAATCTTAAGCCTTTATTTGCCAATTAACATTTTTATTCATGTTTTCTTTATCTTTAATAAATATGAGTTTCTAACACTAATCATTGCAATATAAATACAAGTAGTTATTGTCTGGGAAAATGGATATGATGCAGGTATTGACTTTTGTTCTAGTGAACACAGAGATTTATCGACCTGGAAGATATAGTCAATATTTGCCTTGAGAGATAATAAATCTAGATGTCCAAGAAAATATAAAGTCAATATTTGTATTAATACCTGTGTTTTGAATACTTGTTCAAAATCTCTGGACATTTTACTAGAGTTAAATTTCTTCATCCTGAGAAAGTGTTTAATTCTAAGAGGACTTTGAAACAAAGTTTAAAGTTAAGAACAAAATAAATATTAGTGAAGACTTTAGAAGTAGATTGGCACAAGTTTTCTTTTTTGTTTGTAAAAATAGCATTTACATTAAAACATCTGCATTTTTAGTAGAATGGGACTCATTAATATATACAATTCATTTAGTTAGCACCATTGCATTGCAGTACATTCAATGCTCTAAGTCACACATAACACACTTTGAACTCCAAAGTTCACAAAGAAAATGTTGTTTCTCCTAATTCCTAACTGCTGTCTTTTATTGCTGGTTCCAAAGAATTCTATCCATGCTGGCTTTGATAAAGTATTTAAATAGTAGCTAAACTCTTATTCTAGTATCTTCATGTATCTGTAATTTTGCCAAAAAAAATGTTTTGTTTTGTTTTTAAATTGTGCCTTCATGTAATGTTAACACCTGCAATTTCACCACTAGAAGGTATAGACAGGAAGATCAGATTCAACAACATAGTGTGTTCAGTGCTAACATAGGGTACGTGAGATCTTGATTCAGACAAAAAAAAAAAGGCAAAAAAAAAAAATGATTACTGAAGACACCTTATACCATTGACTTGTAAAATGGAATGGCATGGTTGGAAGCTGTAAGAGAGTCAGTCCCCAGACAGTCAGCCCGTCTAGTGCCAGAAGGCGCTACATGGGCGACTGGGGGAAAATGACCAATATCTGTCCAAGCAACTCATGGTCTAACCTACTTAGCAGCAAATAACCTGTTGTGACGCTCATACAAGAGCAATAGAGGTGCACAGCAAAGGTGGTAAACTCACTGCTCTTGATTTGGCTAACTGATCCACTCAATGGAATATGACCCATAGCTGGAGGTGGGAAACAAGTCAGAACCATATCCAAACATGAGCCTGCTCTCCATTATCAAGCTACTACCAATAGTAGGCTATAAGCGGGCCTACACTATTAAATTCTCTATAAAAAAAGTAAGGATTATCCCATTTGGTGCTAACTATACTCTCTGTTGGGGAATCTGCTTCTCTTTTTCAGATAGACACAGATCCTAAGGAGAGAACCATCCCATCATACCTCAAAGGGCCCCAGCTGAAACTACGAACAATGGGTGAAACAAGCAATGGTGCTGTTTTCTTGGTGAATCGGGTACCAGCACAAGGGTGAAGGAGATTGACACAGAGAACAATCAACTCCTACCATATCAGATATCTGGAGACCCAGAGGCCCCCAATACCTCATCACTGAAGCAGACCAAAAATGAACCCAACATGGCTCAGGGAAATTTTGTGGAAGAGGGGGCAGAAAGAATGTCAGAGCTACATGTGGGGTCATGATATACAGAGATATTTCTTCTACCCATAACTGTGGGCTAACTCCACAATGCATGACCTGTATAATTTAACAAGGAGGGGCCAAGGGGAGGAGGTAGTACATGGATGAGCCTAACAATGGTACCAACTTGACTGTATTCACTGAGTACAAAACTAGTTAGTAAAAAAAAAAAAATTAATAAATTAAAATATATATATATATAAATTGAAAACTTAAAATAAAAAACCTGAGATCTAGTCTCACTGAACACAAACATTATCTGAAAAACAAAAATTATGACTCTCAAACTGGACCATTATGATCATTTTTACTAATGGTAGAGAAAATCCTGTACATATAAGATTTATAATATGGATATGGTTTTTAAAATATTTTTATTGACAAGTTCCATAATTATAAACAATATCCCATGGTAATTCCCTCCCTCCTCCCACTTTCCCCTTTGAAACTCCACTCTCCATCATATCCCCTCCCCCTCTCAGTCTCTCTTTTATTTTGATGTCATGATCTTTTCCTCCTATTATAATGGTCTTGTGTAGGTAGAGTCAGGCACTGTGAGGTCATGGCTATCCAGGCCATTTTGTGTCTGGAGGAACATGTTGAAGGAGTCCTACCCTTCCTTTGGCCCTTATATTCTTTCTGCCACCTCTTTCGCAATGGACCCTGAGCCTTGGAAGATGTGATTGAGCTTTTTAGTGCTGAGCACTCCTCTGTCACTTCTTCTCAGAACCATGGTGCCTCCTGAGTCATCCCAAGGTCACTGCCATCTAAAAAGAGAAGGTTCTCTAGCCAAAAGTGAGAGTAGCATTAATATATGGGTATGAACATTAAGAGAAGTGCTTCCTGGGCAGTTTGGTGAGCACAGTATATACTTTTAACCAGACAGCAGAAGAGGTTGTACTCCTAGGGCTCATGACTACACCTGTTGTAGGTTTTCAGTATCAGGGATATATTCCCTGATATAGTCCCATGGAGCAGGCCTCAAGTCAAGTTAGAGGGTGGTTGTTTTCTTGATAACAGACATGCCACTATTGCACCTGTTGGCTTATTTGGCCTGGTTGGCCAAATATAAGGCTTGCAGTGTCCACTGTTGGGTATCTTCACTAGTGATTTCTCTCTCTCCCATTGAACTGCATGCAGCATGGCCTTTTCCAGCTTTCTGTCAGCTGGTCTACATGGAGGAGGTTTTCAGCTCAGCTCCAACAGGATTTCTCAGTGACCTTGCAGCCCAAGTTGTGGAGTCTTCAGCAATAAGGTCTTACTATGTATTCCTGGTGGGAAACCAAGGGCCTCAGAAATAGCCTGTGATGTTTGGGGGACATCAGTGAACTCTCTGTCCAACAACTCACTAGAAGGTATCCCATCCCTGGCACTGAAAATTTTCTAGTAACAATCTATGGCTCCTGTGTGTTCCATTTTCTGGCAAAGTAGGTTTCCATATTACTTATTTATATCCTCTTAGATTCTGATTAGCCCTCCCTCCACCTTTTCTTACAATCTCTTCCTCTGACCTCTCTTAGGCCTTTTCACCCCATTAATCTGTTCTTCTACTTACATATATACAATACCATCCTATTAGGTCCCCACCCCTTTCCTTTTTATTCTCTTTATATTTCTTTTCTAGCTTACTGGCCTAAGCTACTGAGTTTTCTTCCTACTTACATAGAAGTCCAGTTATTTGTAGCTAGGATCCACGCATGAGAGAGAACATGAATATGTTTATTTTTTCTCTTTGCCTCTCTCTCTCTTGTTACTTAATCTACTGTTATTTATTTTTTATCTAAATAATTTCAGTTTATAGTGTGTTGAATATTAGTTATTGTGTATACACACATGTATATTTCTAGAGATTATTCACTTATTTAATTCTGAATATCTTATTGATAAAATGAACATATTGCCTTTTATATTACTTTTGAGTTTTATCTGAGCTTATTTCAAATATAATAGATTCATCTTCATAAAGCTTATATGAGAAAATATATTAATAAAGCCATGGGGTAAAGAAATACATATGACAAAATGTAGTGAAATTAAATAACAAAATATACAGAGGATTTTGGAGCAAATAACAGAAGAAATAACCTGTATTTACCAGAAAAAAGTGATACTAGAACTAACATCTGAAAAAGTATTACAATGTAAATAAGGTACGAGGTGAGCAAGGAGAGTATTCAAAGTAAAGACAATGCATTATTCAAGACTCTCAGGGAAACAAGACTCAGCTAATTAGAGGAATTGGAAGAAGGGCTGATGGTGGGAATAAAGTAAGTGAGGAAAGAATGATATGTGATGAGGTTGTAGAGTTTGACATGTAGAAAATTCTTCATTCATAATGTCTTTATAGGTCATGTCACCATTTTTTTTTTTAATCCTAAAAGCCAAACATCTTCATATGGACTCTAATATGCTTTTTACTTTAGATAACTCTGCAGAGTGAAGAATGAATTAGAGAGAAGCAAAGGTAGGTGCAGAGATCTAGTGATGACCAGGTTCTCACTAGGTGTGGTAGTGGAGTTACAGTGGTGATGGTGGGGGTGGAGGAAAGTTGATTTGCTGGAGAACTTGGAAATAAAGCTGAATGACTCATTGGTTAAAGTCAGGGGAAATGTCAGAGGAAGACTTTCTTGTTTGGAGCCTGATGGAATGTCAGACTTAGCTGAAGGGAGGAGTACAATTTTGAATATGTGGAATTTGAATATTCTTGAGTATTCTGTAACATCCAAGTTTTTAGAAGGGCTGAATTAGAATGTACGTAGAACATGAAAAGGTATAAAAGGAATATATATGACTATTTTTGAGACAGTACATCATAGTGAAGACTACCTTGAAATTTTCTGTATAACACAGAGTGGGTTTGAATTTACACTCCTCCTACCATAGCCACCTGAGTGTAGGGATCATAGACATCCTTGGCTTTATGTTTGATTTTTGAGAAAAATAAAGAGTGTAGCTATTGTGGAGAAGAGACACTGTGTATTATCACTAAGCACATTTTTTTAATTTGTCTTTTTGAGGTAGGGCCTTACTATAGCCCAGACTGACCTGGAATTTTCTATGTAGTCTCAGGCTGATGTCAAACTCACAGCAATTCTCCTACCTTCCCCCAGTGATTGGATTAAAGGTATACACCACGTACCAAGTTACTACATACATTATATTTTTTAAATTTAAATTTAATTTAATTTTAATTACTTATGAGAGAGAGAGAAAGAGAGAGACAGAAAGAGAGAGAGAATGGGCACTCCAGGGCTTCCAGTCACTGGAAACAGACACCAGATGCATCTGTTGTGCATCTGGCTGACGTAGGTTCTGGGAGTTGAAGCTGTGTCCTTAGGATTCTTAGTCACCTTAACCACTAAACCATCTCTCCAGCCCCCAGGTACTTTTTGTTTTCTTTATTTCTTTTTGGTTTTCTGAGTTAGAGTCTCACTGTAGCTCAGGCTGACCTGGAATTCACTATGTAGTCTCAGAGTGGCCTCAAACACAGCATTCATCCCACCTCTGCCTCCCAAGTGCTGGGATTAAAGGCATGCACCACCAAGCCTGACCCATACATACTTTTTTTTAAAAAAAATATTTATTTATTAGAGACAGGGAGAGAGAGAAAAAGAAAGAATGGGCATGCCAGGGCCTCCAGCCACTGCAAACGAACTCCAGACACATTGCCCCTTGTACATCTGGCTTACATGGGACCTGGAGAATCAAACAGCAGTCCTTAGACTTCTCAGGCAAATGCCTTAACCACTAAGCAATCTCTCCAGCACCCCCCCCCCTTTGGTATTTTTTAAATTAGCATATTAACAAGCATGCTGAGGCATGCAATTGACTCCAAATAATATAATGGTAGAACAGGGAGATAGCTTTATTTATTTAATTATTTTGCAGTCCTCTTGTGAGTTGCAATGCTGCTGTAAGTTTCTGTATGAGGAAACCAATATTCAGACCATGATACAGCTGATTCCAATCACAGGAAGTGATAAGAAGTGGTAGAACAGGAGTCCTCATCAAATTTTTCCTCAGAGTCTATTTTCTGCTATAGAATGTCAGTTTATTTGACTACAGAAATTAATTTGCCATAGCAGGAGAAAGTCTTAGGAAATTGCTTCTTGGATCAAATTTTCCCTCACCTAATAAACCATAGATGAAGATCCACTTTGGAATTTTATATTTGGGAGTGGGAGATTTTAGAATAGCCTTTTTCCAAAATTCAAATGACTGGCATTTTCACTGGCTTTTTTTTTTTTTTTTTTTTTTTTTGTCAATGTATATGAAGAAGTAGTAGCATGGTGCCTTGAGTTATCACAGATTGGCAAAACACATAAAGAGCATTTTTCTGGTTTAGATTGTTCAGCATGAAATCAGGTTAATGAACAACTGACAGTGGTAAAAATAAGTAAGACATAAACACCTATAATTTTTAACTTATGAATATAGATATTTGGAAATAAAATAGAAAATATGAAATTACATATTGTGCTTCCTTCCCCTTCTTTTTCTCAGGAGATAGGAAAGTATGAGGCTATTCCTCTTCTTAAAAAGTATATTTTATTTACTTATTAGAGGGAGAGAGAGAGAGAGAGAGAGAGAGAGAGAGAGAGAGAGAGAGAGAGAGAGAGAGAGAGAGAAAGGGCATGCCCAGGTCTTTCAGCCACCTCCAGATGCTTGTGCCTCCTTATGCATCTGGCTTATGTGGGTCCTTTGGCTTTGTGGCAAATACCTTAACCACTAAGTCTTCTTATCCAGCCCTCTATTCCCTTTTTTATACCAATAAAAGTTTTATGTGCCATATATTAGCTATCACAACTTGACAGATGATTAGATAATACCCTATGAATGTGTTTTCCTCCCTAACTTTTCATCTATATTATAAATCTTTGTATTAGCATTATTGAAATAACAGAATAAATGTTTCTTCTTAAGGCTATAGAATTTGGCAAATTGAAAATTTGAGTGACTTGCTATATAGCTCTTTGGTTCATTTTCTTTAGTCTCATGCATTTTTAGTCACAACTAGAGCTTTTGGATTTGAAGCTTGCATTCTTAAGGCCCTTACTTTCTTGCCAGACATTCCTCTGTCATTCATGCTGTTTGCTTGACCAGAGCTGCTAATGTCAATGTGGCTGTCCCACATAAATCTTTGTTCTTGTTCCAAATGAATAGTCTTCCATAGAATTATGACAAAGGGCCCCAGCAGATAAAGGTTTTTAATACCCAGTAAGCATGTCCTTCAATTCCCATCAGTATACCTGTTGAAGAATTCAGATCAGATTCTAGATGTCTTGACCAAAGTATTATTTGAATAATTTAATCCATCAGAACTTTCAAAAGATCTTTTGCAATGCTGAAAGGCTTTTAGTCACCAACTCTTTATTTTCTAGAACACCAGTTTGCACTCCATCAGTACTTTAGATGTTCTTTAACAGTTCATCTTAACTCAAAAGTCTTAGTGCTTGCATTACTTTCCCTGTTAAAATACACTTCTTACTTTCTTCTATTTGGTACATAAGGCCTCTAACAAAAGTCATCTCATTTCTATAAAAATTTCTTAAAATTATTGAGGTTGGAATATATTTAGAATTTTATTGTGAATTCTGGGAGTCTGTGTTTATGTGTTTATAACTATAATAATCAAGCTTTTAAGCCTGTTGTAGGAAGACTGGAACAGACAGAAAGTTCTGGAAACATAAACTGTATGAAAAGATTAAAAAAATGAACAAGTAACATAATTGTATTAATTTCTACATTCTATTTTCAAAAGAAATCTTAAATTTGAAAGAATTGATACAGAGACTACATCTCAGATCAGAATGTAAGTTAGAAGTCAATAATAAAAATGTGAAAACTCGTATGCTTAAAAATTTATGAAAGTGCTTCTAAATAACTCATGGGATGATAGTATGAATGTTTTTCCTTCAATGTAAGCTCAAAAACATAGGAATCAAAACCGTTTATTTTTAGATATATAATATATATAGAAAAGTAAAATTTGCATATCTAGGAAGGATATACCTACATGTTAGGACTACCTCTATCTGATACAAAATAATATGAAAAGAAATAATTGGGAAAGGCAAAAAGATGAGCTTCAGCTATCTGAATATATGCATATACATATTTCAAAAACAATTATGCATCATATAGGCAAATGTTAAATATATTAAATCTGGGCAATATAAATTAAGAATACTCTTGACATTTTGTTTTGAAATCTTATGTATGGCTAAAGATTTTCATGATGTATCTCATAAGAAAAAAGTTAATAGCTTTATTCAAACCTCAATTATTCCTCTAGAAGAAAATGATTTTTATTTAAGGTGGGAAATTTTATTTCACAGTGTCAAATTTAAAAAAAAACACTTTTTACTTATTTTGGTTTTATTTAATTATTTATTTGAGAGGGGAGCAGATAGAGACAGAGAGAAAACTAACTCCAGACACATATATCACCTTGTTCATCTGGATTATATGGGTACTAGAGAATGGAACCTGGGTCCTTAGGCTTCACAGGCAAGTGCCTTAACTGCTAAGCCATCTCTCTAGCCCCATTTGTTTATTTATTTGAGACAGAGAAAGAGGCAGAAAGAAAGAGAAAATGGATGTGCCAGGGCCTTTAGACACTGCAAAGGAACTCCAGACACATGTCCCACTTTGTGCATCTGCCTTAATGTGGGTACAGAGGAATCAAACTTGGGTCCTTATGCTTTGCAGGCAAATACCCTGCCATTACTTGTTTTCGTTCCCCCATCCTTCTTCCACTGAACCCCTTCTTTCCAACTAAGCCCTTTTGTACTTAAGTGTCTTCTTCTTTTTCTCTACTTTGCTATTTTATCACCGAATGTTAATGGGTCCAAGGCCCAATACTGTAGGATAACAACAGTTGCTATGCAATGGCCATGTCATGTCCACAAGACAGCATTCCACAGCATTCCTCCTCATCCTCTGGCTCCTATATTTCCTTAAGCCCTTCTTTTGCAATGTTCTCTGAGCCTTTGAGGGAGTGAGGTAGATTTCATATTAATGTTGCACATTCCACAGTCACTTATTTTCCACACTTTGATGAGATTTTAGTCTCACAAGTAGTCACTTCCAGTTGTACAAAGAACCTTCTCTAAACAAAGGTGAGAGAAACACTAATCTGTGAGCATAAGCATAAATATTTAGAGGTAATTTGATGGGCACAACATATCATTTAGCCAAACAACAGGAGTAGCTCAAGTTGAGTCTTTGCTTTGTTTATTGAATATTCCCTTTGCATGTGCTCTTATGCTTAAAATTTTAAGAAGAAACAGTTTATTTTCAGACTAGATCCACAATTACTATTTAACCATTATTATACTGCAATGGGGCTTGGTTCTAATATGTTGACATATTGTTGGATATATATATATATATATATATATATATATATATATTTCAATTATTGACTTAGATGTGTAAAGCTGGGAAATATTTTGTAAAGCAATATTTTTGAAAATATAAACAATAGAAACCTGATAAAAACCTTTTAAACATGTAATTACTATAACAGATGTAGTTCTGTAGTTCTTCATTCAATTTTCTGGTAAAGAGTTAACTTTTGCTCCTTATGACTAATGCATGCTCATGTATTTATACAATGTATTTTCTTCTCCTTCTTGTTTTCTGTTGTTGCTCTAATAACTGCATGAAACACTTGTATCATTCATTTACTTATTCAACAATAATTAACTAAGTACTCACATTGTACCAACCACTAGTTTAATTTTAGGAATACAAACTAGAAATTCAGTGGTGAACTTAGGCTTATGCTTGCAATTGGGAGAATGTATTATTTTCTCCATCATTTTTGTCTAAACTTCAGCCTCCAGTAGTAACTAACTTAATAAAATAAATTTGAGGAAAGTCTCCTTAGTTCCATAGCAAATATTGGGGGTTTTCTTGGGTGTTGTAATTTTTAAAACAAGTATGACAAGATAATATTAGACGTTTCCTACTTGGTCATTCTGATATACCAACTCTCATAATGCTTGGAGAGGAATATAACCAAAGTAAATGAAAGAAAAGAACATATAGTCTTTGTCTTCAACAAATTATTGAGACTTAGTTCATATCTACTCATTTTCCAATATTCTTCCCTAATGCACATAATAGAAAACCCCATTAATAAACAAGGGACATTCAAAGAGGAGGTCTGAAAGGCAGTAGGAAGGAAAATGTGTTGCTTTTGGATCCCAGGACTGTAGGATAAACAGCACAGGATATCTAACATTAATATACATACTAACAATCTGACACTCAGAGCTCTTAGTTTTCTAACCCCCAAACTCACTAAAATGTACCTCAGGAAAGTAAAAGTAATGAAAATATGTTCAGTAAGATTAAGAGCTGAATTTACAGCTCTTTTATTACACACATTTCAAGATGTGCATATCCTATACTAACCCCATCCCCAAAATTAAGTTCATACTCTTGAACAACTCTCTATTCTCTCTTCATATTAACAAATAAACAGTCAAGAAGGCCATTTTCTAGGGACCTGTGGCTTATTGGAAAGGCTAGGAAACAAAAGCAGGGTCCTTGCAATATGGCCTTTGGTTCAACGTGGCTTAAAAAGCTCCCACTCCTTGTCTCATGAATATACTTTTAGAACAATAAAATTTTACATAATGATCTTTAGCTGGAAAAATATGCTAACTTTAAACTTCAATGTGCTTGAATGTAAGTTTAAAAACTCTTTAAAATTTATCATTTTTGCATTGCTAATCACACATACATTAGACTTGCACTTTGTTTTATGTTTCTAATCTCACATTAATGTTAATGGAATGTTTGAAGTTTGTTATGTAAAATTATGTAATGTTTAATTTCTATAGGAGATAAGAAAAATACTTTAAAGATTTTTGAAAGCACTGGTTTTACTTTCTTTCTACCCTTTTTTGGCATCCTTATCTTTTTTATTTATGTTTTCTAAAAATGAATGGGATGTTGGAGTTTATTAATCTTATTAGTTGGACTAAAACACTAGAAAGATGAATTCAAAGTTCACTTAAAATTCCTGAGCCAATGAGGGGTGATTCTCACAAGAAACATTATAAGCACTGTTTTCCTACCATTTTTGACAATCCCTCCCTGCATTTGCAGGCACATTTTGTAACTTTTTTTTTAAGAAGAATAATTCCTATAGGAAAAGATGAAATGCCAATGGAATTAACTGTGGTAATAGGTATTAAAACTAAGTAAATACAAGTAGAACTATGGACACATTTATATTGAGATTGATATACACTCAAATTCTATTGAGTGTTTCTTTTTCTGGTCCACACTCACTGATCATGAGGGAAGATAGCAGAGAGGGGGTCTTTTTTGTTTTTAACTTGAAACTCCAGCTCCCTTCATTCTCTACTTTGTTTAATGATGATTTAAAAGGAAAGTTATTCTCTGAGATAACATAGCCTATAAGGTGCATTTGGTAGCCTTATGAAAGATGGCAGGTTTCTTGGTTTGTGTCCTATCTTGTGAAATGTTAATTGGTGTATGAGAAAAAATCTCACATTGATCAGGAGTTTTCCCCTACATCAAGTCCTATCCAGACAGAATCCCAAAGGATTGCTGAGAGGGATGAAGTAAGGCAGGGCATACTCTCTAGCTTCAGGAGAAGCTAGAGTCTCTCTTTTCTAAACAAGATTTTTTTTCTTCTGGTTAGAAGGACATTCCTCAATAAACAGAGCGTGCAGAGCATCATTTCCCCATCCTAGGTGACTCAGGCTCATCATCCTGAATGCTAGTTAGTACATGCTTCTGTATTAGGAAGATGCCCGGAAGAGCCATTAAGGTATTCAGTGCTGTTGAAATGGGACTAACTAACTGTTCCCACATGACCTAAATGTTCCAGTCTGCAGTCACTCCTTAGGACAACATACACTGATTACAAAACACACTCTGAGGACAGCAGGTAGATGTGTGCTGGGCAAATCCAAACAGGGTATTGTTTGCCTGTGCTTTAAAACCTTCCAAACTTTTACCTACTTTGTGAATCTGCCAATTACCATGCCAAATTTATGGTGGGGTTCAAATTACCATTGCCATGAGTAATAAGGTAATTGGATATTGAATACCAACTTCACCACACAGGCCAAAGACAGGGTCTCAGGAAGGACATCTAGAGCTCATAATTTAAAGGTATAGGAAGAGTTTTTCACTCTCCTTCTAATTCTTACTATCAATTATACATTTAATTATTCAAAGTGACATGCTGTGAAAAATAATAACTATAGAATTCATTGGGGAAACTCTTGGCTTCATCTTACAAATGCAAAAAAAGGGTTAAATATCTGTCATTTGTTACTATGAGGTATGTTACATTCATTTTCACATAGATATCTTATGGGACTATAGTTTTCATTAGATGGAAAGGGTCAAAAGGAAAGGAGCATTTATATGAGAGTGCTTAAGTGGGCATCTAGGTTTCATAAGAAAGTACTGTGAAGACCTGGGAAACTTGAGCAGTAAGAGAACAAGAATCACATGAAGAAGGAAAACATGAAAAACGGTGAGCAACATGAGCAACATCCCAAATGCCAAAGGAGCTTTTTTTTTTTTTTTTTTGGTTTTTCGAGGTAGGGTCTCACTGTAGCCCAGGCTGACCTGGAATTCATTCTGTAGTCTCAGGGTGGCCTCGAACTCACAGCAATCCTCCTATATCTGCCTCCGGAATACTGGGATTAAAGGTGTGTGTCACCATGCCCGGCTTAGCTTTTCATTTTTTAAGTTTACCTTTGAATAAAAGGTCATTCTTCATTGTATATAATCCTTTATATAAAATACATATGTAGATAATATATTTTTAAACTGTTTTTTACTATTTTATGTATTTATTTATTTGAGAAAGAGTGTGAGAGAGAAATAGGTATAGAGAGAGAGGGAGAGAGACAATGAGAGAGTACAGGCATGGTAGGGCCTCTTGCCACTGCAAATGAACTCCAGACACATGTGCCGCCTGTGCATCTGGCTTTAAGTGTGTACTGGGGAATCAAACTCCAGTCCTTAGTCTTTGCAGGCCAGTACTTAAGCCACTTATCAATCTCTCCAGCCCCAATGGTTTCTTTTTATTTTTTCAAAGAAACTTAATTTCTTTTTATTTTGTATTTTAATATTTTATTAATTAGTTTTGTACTCAGTGAATACAGTCAGGTTGGTACCAGTGTTATGCTCATCCATGTCCTACCCCCTCCCCCTGGCTCCTTCTTGTTGAGGCATATAGGTCATGCATTGTGGAGTTAGCCCACAGTTATAGGTAGGAGAAATGTCTCTGCATATTGGGAGCCTTTGTGTCTCTGGATATCTGATTTCGTAGGAGCTAATTGTTCTCTGTGTCAATCTCCTTCACCCTTGTGCTGGTACCCGGTTCACCAAGAAAACAGCACTCTTGCTTGTTTTGCCAATTATTCTTAGTTTCAGCTGGGGCCCTTTTGAGGCATGATGGGGTGGTTTTCTCCTTAGGATCTGTGTCTATCTGAAAAAGACAAGCAGATTCTTCAACAGAGAATAAAGTTAGCACCAGACAAATGGGATAACCCTTATTTTTTATAAAGAATTTAGTAGGTGTAGGCCCTCTGGTAGCCCAGGATTGGTGGTTGCTTGATAATGGAGAGTGGGCTCATGTTTAGATATGGTTCTGACTTGTTTCCCAGCTCCAGCTATAGGTCACGTTCCACTGAGTGGATCAGTTAGCCAAATCAAGAGTAGTTAGTTTCCCACCATGGCTGTGCACCACTATTGCACTTGTGTGAGCATCACAACAGGTTTTTTGCTGCAAGTGGGTTAGACCATGAGTTGCTTGGACAGATATTGGTCATTTTCCCCCAGTCGCCCATGTAGCACCTTCTGGCACTAGATGCACTGACTGTCTAGGGACTGACTCTTTTCCAGCTTCCAATCATGCCATTCCATTTTACGTGTCAACTACATGTAGTGCCTTCAGCAGTAGGGTCTTACCACTAACCTTTGGTGGGTCATCAAGTACTCTGACAGAAATCTGTCTTTCTATTAGGAAACCTTGTAGGTCTCTCTGATCAAAAGCTCATTGTGGATGATAGCCACCTGCTGGTACTGGGAGTTACAGGTCAGTGCCCACTAAGAGAAGGAAGAAAAAGATAACTAATATAAAAGAGTTAGAGAGAAGAGAGAGAGAGAGAGGCTGTAGAAGATTAACATCAGTCTTCGTCATACCCCCTCCAGTGCCTAGTGACTCAGATGTTCCCTCTAAGGGCCTAGTGACGGTTCAAGCATTTTGTCTGCCTTTGAGGATGTAGAATTTTATGGTACCATTGCCGTTTGGGTCTAGATTTGTGTCCCCCACCCCCTCCCTTCCCCCTCAACCCCCCCCCCCTTCGCCCTATTGTCTAGTCCTCGAGATGCTTGCTGGGTATGTTGGCTTCTTGGGTAGAATCAGGTTAGGTGCTGTAGATGAGTGAGACTATGTGGCGATTATCTTTTGGTGATTGAATAAGTTCATTGAGAAAGATCTGTTCCAGGTTCAACCATTATTCAATAATGTGTCAAGTTTCCAATTTAAATTTTACTTGGAATATCTATGTAGTCTTTTTAAGACCTAATACTTGTTTATCTTTGTAAGGTACATTATGTGTCATAATCAAATAGAAGTAAGAAACAAGTTATTATCTTTAAATATTAGTTGTTTAATGTTATGAGAATTCATGTTCTAGCCATTGGGACTACATCGTTTGTAATTTGAACCAATAGTTACTCTACTATGGTGGTGAATAGCCAGGACTAATTTCAATTGTTGTGACTTGGTGTGCTTATTGGGCTGCTTTTTGCCTCCAACCCAGTTCTCTAGTGTCCACTGATCCATCCTATTCATATATGGGATTAATTTCTCAGTTTCTAAAAGTAAGTGAGAACACACTGTATTTGTCTTTCTGTGTCTGTATTTTCCTTAATGCAATGTCCTCTAGTTCCTTTCATGCCAATAGTAATAATGGAAACCTGTTATTTTGATGAGCGAATAATATTTCATTACCCATACACATATACCACATTTTCTTTATCTACTTATTTACTACTGGGATCCTAAGTTTATTTTTGATTTGCATTTTCCCAGTGATTAATGAGATCAAAACCTGCCCCCTCCATGCCTGTTGTAGTGTTCTTTAAGGGCTTTCAGCTTAGTCTTTAGTCTGTTTTTTTAAATTGGATTATTAGTTAGTTTTTCGTGCTCAGATTTTTGAGTTCTCTATGTTTACTAGAAACTAATTTTCTGTAAAAAAAAATAATTTACAAACATTTCCTCTGATTATTTGTGCTCTTTATTTCCTTGACTGTTTCCTTTTGGCATGAGGAACTTTCTTGGTTATAAGTGATCTCGTGTGTCCATGCTTTGGCTACCTGTGACTTGGTGTCTGTCCAAAAAGAGTTCCTATGCCACAGGCTTGAGTGATTGCTCAATGATTAAAGCACTTACTGAAAAGCCTAAGGACCCCAGTTCAACTACCTAGTAAACATGTAACACCAGATACACAAGGTAGCACATACATCTGAAGTTCATTTCGAGTGGCTAGAGGTCCTGGTGCACACATCTTCTCTCTTTTGATATATCTGCCTCATTCTCACAAACAAATAAAAAAATAAAATAAAGGGGGATGAAGAAAATGGCTTAGCTGTTAAGGCATTTGACTGCAAAGCCAAAGGACCCCAGTTTGATTCCCCAGGTCCCATGTAAACCAGGTACACAAGGTGGGACATGTGTCTCTAGTTTGTTTGCAGTGTCTAGAGGCCCTGGTGCACAAATTCTCTCTCTCTCTCTTTCTTTCTCAAATAAATAAAATATATTTAAAAAATAAAGAATCCCTCTCAATTTTTGTTTTTTAGTTTTGAGTTTTACATTAAGCCTTTGATCTATTTGGAACTGATTTGTAGTTGTTGTTCACAGAAACAAATGAGATCTAATTTTATACTTTGAGTAGATTGAGTTTTCTCTGTTGTAAGTTCCTGATGTCTTGGCCAAACATTAGTTGTCTGTATGAGTGTGGATTAATTTCCAGTTTCTGTGTTCTGTTCCATTGGTCCAGGTATTTATTTTCATGACAGTGCCATGCTACTTTTGGTTACTGTATAATTACTGCTTTGTAGTATATTTTGAAGTATAGTATTATAGTGCCTGTGACGTTGATTGTGTTTGTTTATTTATGAATTTATTTAACATAGAAGAACCTTTGCTATTTTGGACTTTTCATTTTTCCTCATGATTTGTGTGTGTGTGTGTGTGTGTGTGTGTGTGTAGTATGTAGGTATGAAAATATATGTGTGTGTGCTATACATGTGTAGGCATGACCATATTTGTATATTTGTATGGGTGTTGGTATGCAAGAATGTGTGTGTGTGTGTGTGTATAGCAGAGGTGATGTTAGGCTCCTCACTCTATCACTGACCCCTTTATTTCTTATTTGAATAAAGAACTCACCAGTTTGGCTAGTATAGCTAGCCAGATTTCCATGGGGATCTGCCTGTGTCCTTCTTCCAAGCACTAAGATTACAGGTGTGTACCTCTCTGGCCATCATTTATATGGACACTGGAATCTGAAATTAGGTCCTCACGGTTATGCAGCAAGGACTTTATTGGCTGAGTCAACTCTCCTGGTCCCTTGATTATTGTTTTTATTTCTATGAAGAATGAACAGAACTGCTACTTGACAGGAAATTTTACTGTGTGGACCTCTACATAGTTGCTGTTTTAACACTTTACTAAAGAAGCAAGTCACTGTAATATTCAAACTGATTGTCTTCATAAACTTTTCTAATTAACCAATGCTTTTAATACATCAGTTCTGCTGGTTAGAAACAGATAATATTAATAGCATATTGTACTTATATGTTAAGGAGAAATAATTTTGTCAATTAAAATTATGGTGTTTCAGCAATAAGAACAGATGACTAAGAGCTCACTTCAACAGCAACTGACATTTATGTGACAATTTGTAGTTGTTGGGCTGAATTTGTAATGTATGTATTTGGATTGTCATAAAACCCTGAAGTATGGACAAGAAAAATTTTATTTGTACACTTTTGCTAGCAAAAGCAAAGCCAAGGATATCTAGCTTTTGTTATTGGCACCAACAGTACATTATATATGTATAACTGTGATTTAGTTCTGACTTTTGGAAAACTGATGTTTTTACTATGGCACTTGAATCTGTGCCCTAGAGTGCACTTTTCCCCTCAAAGCTAGTCATGCTATCATGTTATGTGTAAAGCAGAAGTTATGAAATTTGCAGGAAAATGGGTGGATCTGGAAAGTACCCATAGCTAGTGAGGTAACCCAGGCCCAAAAAGCCAAACATCACATGTTCTTTCACATATGTGGATCCTAGCTACAAATGATTGGACTGCTATGTAAGGAGGAAGAAAACTCAATAGCAGAGGCCAGTAAGCTAGAAAGGAGATATAAAGGGAATAGAAAGGGAGAGAGGGGGGACCTAATAGGATGGTATTGTACATATGTAAGTAGACAAACACATTAATGGGGGTGAAAGGCCTAAGTAAGTTCAGGGGAAGAGATTCAGTAAAGGAAAGGTGAAAAGAGGGATAATAAAAATCTAGGAGATTATAAATAAGTCATATGAAAACTTTTTTGGACAATGGAACTTAAAAGACATAGATTGTTACTAGAATATTTTCAGTTCCAAGGATGGGATACCTTCAGTGAGTTGTTGGCCAGGGATGTACCTGATACCCCCAAAACATTACAGGCCATTGCTGAGGCCCTTGGTTTCCCACCAGGAATAGATGGTAAGACCCTATTGCTGAAGACTCCACATACTTGGGCTGCAAGGTTACTGAGAAATCCTGCTGAAACTGTGCTGAAAACCTCCTTTATGTAGACCAGCTGACAGAAAGCTGGGAAAAGCAACGTTGCATGCAGTTCAATGGGAGAGAGAGAGAAAGCACCATTGAAGATACTCAACAGTGGACACTGCAAGCCTTATATTTGGCCAGCCAGGCCAAATAAGCCAGCAGGTGTAATAGTGGCAAGTCTGTTATGGGGGAAACCAACTACCCTCTGATTTGACTAGAGACCTGCTCCATGGGAGGGAATACATCAATTATACTGAAAACCTACAACATGTGTAGTCATGAACCCTACGGGTGTAATGTCTGCTGGGATCTGGCTAAATGTATATACTATGCTCACCAAACTGTCTAGTAAGCATTTCTCTTAATGTTCATACTCATCTCTTAATGCCACTCTCACTTTGGTTAGAGCAACTTCTCTTTTCAGATGGCAGTGACCTTGAGATTACTCAGAAGGCATCATGATTTGGAGAAAAAATGACAGAGGAGTGCTCAACACTGAAATATCTCAATCACACTTTCTATGGCTCAGGGTCCATTGTGGAAGAGGTTGCAGAAAGAATGTAAGAACCAAAGGAAGGGTAGGACTCCTTACAATGTACTCCTCCAGACACAAAATGGCCTGGATATTCATGACCTCACAGTGCCTGACACTATCTACACAAGACCATCATAATAGGAGGAAAAGATCATACATCAAAATAAAAGAGAGTCTGATTGAGAAGGGGGGGATGTGAAGGAGAGTGAAGTTTCAAAGGGGAAAGTGGGAGAAGGTAATTACCTTGGGGTATTATTTACAATTATAGAAGCTGTCAATAAAAATAAAATTAAAAAAATTCAAAAATACAAAGAAAGAAAGCAATATTTCAATACAAAATATTGGATATAAGATGAGGATTTTTTCACTTACTGCTAAAATCACAAGCTGAACTTACTATTCAAAGTTTCTAATTACAGTAAATGTGTTAGATTATTTTATATTTGATATCTCTCTTACTAGAAACATTTTTTATAATGTTTAGTGTTTTCTGTGTTTCTATGCTATATATGACACTTGTTTCTTTTAAGTCTATGTCTAGCTGGATGTAGTTGTTGATAGCATACAAGTAATTAGATTCCTTAAACAATCACATAATCCAAATGCACACAACCCCCCCCCCTCAGGAAAACCTGAAGCCATTTAATAAAGGTTGAAAGTCACAGGAGAATCATATCTGTCTAATGGACACTGGTCATGGAGGAACATAATTGTAATGTCAGTATTCAGGAGTTGAGGTAGGTGACTCATGAGTTCAAAGCCAACGTGGGCTATATAACAAGATTGTGTCTCAAAAAAAAAAAAAATATTAGGAATGAGAAGATGGCATAGTCAACAAAGGCCTTGTCTTGTAAGCATGGGGACATGAAGTGTGGTTCTAAATACCACATTAAAAAAAAGTGGTTTGATGAGCTGGGCATGGTGGTGCATGCCTTTAATCCCAGCACTCGGGAGGCAGAGGTAGGTGGATTGCTGTGAGTTTGAGGCCATCCTGAGACTACATAGTGAGTTCCAGGTCAGCCTCAGCTAGAGTGAGACCCTACCTCAAAAAAAAAAAAGTTGTTTGTGGTGGCATGAATTTGTAATGCTAGTACAGGGGAGGCAGAATACTATGGCTGTCTAGTCAGCCAGCTTTGTCTAGGTGGAAAAAATTCCAGGCCAGTAAGAATACATTGCTTTTATAAAATGTGGACACTCTTTCTGAGGAATGACACCCAAGACTGTCCTCTGTACCACACACACACACACCACATACACCATGAAAATTAAGCTCAAAACAAACAAAACAGAAAAAAATGTGGCAAATAGAAAAGGTAACATCAAAGAATACATATAAAAAAAAATAAACATTAAAGACGGAAAGTTTGTCACTGAGTGCTGTGAATTCTCTTACGCAGGTGTTTTATGCTGGATATATTAGTATCAAAGAAAATGTTGCAAACTACTCAGCTTGAGCTGGCCCCACCCCTTGTAAACCTAACTTAATTGGAAGCCTGTCACAACTATCCACGTATGTATTTTCAGGGGCTTCTTTCTTTCTCCATTTGCATAGCTAAGTAGCTGGGAGTGAGGACAAGTATATGTGACCTGTGGTGCAATTATGCTGACTTTCAGGTCTTCAAGGATGAAAGCATAGTGGATTCAGGGAATGCTGAATGATTGAAGTTGTGAATATGCATCTATGATGAGACTGTGTTAAAGTAGTTTTAAAAATTTCTGTAAGTAGTAAATATTTACTGCTCACAATGCGTATTTTCCTTTCCCATTGTCTTTCACAAGGGTAGAAGGTAAAGCTACGTTCGGTTTGTGAATTTCTTTTATCAATATAAGTAGACCAATGTGAGGTCCGAATGGGAAAACAATTTAATTCTTTGCTACTAATGACACTAGGAAACATGTTAGGCTGTCTTGCTCATGAATATGAAGGAAGAACAAATCAAATGCTAGCAAAGAGTCACCAGGTTAATAAATAATTACAGTGTGATGAAGTATTATAAGAATATAGTGTGAAAAGATGAAATTCCTCAAATTCCAAAAGTAATTTTCTAGCAATACAAAGTAGGAAGAGAATGGACTTTAATATGATGAAAAAAAAGTCTCGAGGGAAGGCAAAAATGTTGTAGTCAAACATTAGTGACACCTGCAATAATTATTATTGTCATAAAAATCATCACTTTTCTTATAATTTTGTTAGAATAGAAGGAAAATGATAAACACGTCCATTTTAAAAAAGAGATAACATATCAAAGGTGGTGACAGTGTGATTCTCTAAAAAGGTAGTAGAAGATGAAGAAAGTTTAATTGAGTGGCACATAAACTACAAAATGCAGAAAAGGCACTTTCCATATGTCACTGTGTCAATTAATTATGATAGAAAATAAATGCAGAAAAATTATGGGAACTCATAATTTTCTCCAGGAATTAAAGTGTACAAATTCTTGGAGAAGCAAAATTTGGAAGTTCTGGGAGGTCAGTAATCAGTGTCCTATATGACACTTTTAGATAAGAGAATTAGGCTTGAGAGAAATCAGAGAAGTGTGTGAGTGCCCATTAAGGTAGGTTGAGGCAGCCTTTGGAGAGATCTGAAATATGCTTGCAATATAGAAGTCTTTTCCTGTTTCCAAACAGAATCTATGGACTAATGGCTGCTTCCCTGAGGGATCTGCACTCTGTGGGCTTGTGTTGAGTCATAGAAGTAGGACAACAGCTGATTGTAAGACTTGCAATGGGACGGTTGAGTAGCTGAAAGAGTCAGTGGGTTGTGCTGGCTTTGTAAACTTGGTCATTCTGTGAGTGATAGCTAATGCTTTGCCTGCACTACCAGCTCATGTACCTTCTTGCCTTTGCCAAAGTTAACACCATGGGGCAGGAATCTGGCAAGTCACTTCCCAGCCTGATTTGGAAACAGGCCTGCTAGGCTGACAGCAAACAATCTAGGTTATCAGAAGCAGGATGCAATATGTGCTGACAAAGGAGTCTCCCTAAAAAAAAAAAAAAACTTGCTAGTTCAGATGGTATCGCTGGTGATTCTTACCAAATATTTAAAGGATATAAGAGCCATCTCACAAAAGCTCATGAAACAGAGGGGGAAAGGACATTTCCCATTTTATATTAAAAGTCATTACCCTGCTGCTGAAACAAACAATAAATAAAAAGTAAACAGAACCAACTGTAGTCTGATATGGCTTGTGAGCATAAACACGATTAACATATAGCAATGTGTATTCAGAACATGAAGAGTAATATCACAATAATTTGTTCAGTATTGTATCAAAGTCCTTTTCAGTGAAAAAAATAGGAGAGCTAAGTAGTATGAAATACAAATTAATACAAAAAAATCCAAGCTATTTCATTCATGGGTTACTTGAGTATTTATTATAGAAGGTTCTAAGGCACATATAAAATTATAAGAACTAATAATTTAAAAATATTTTGGAATACAAAATTATTCTAAAACCAATCAAATTATTTTAGTATCCATTAAAATTCAAATAAATGCTATTTAAACAACAGCAACAATATTCTGAATTTAATAGCAGAAAATATTTATATGACAAGTACACTGTAAATTTAAAAGCAGTGATGAGAAAATTTTAAAGTGACCTAATTGGAGAGATACACCATTTTAGTGAATTAGAAGACTCCATACTGTGAGGTTTTTATAAGATCTAAAAAAAAAAAAAAAAAAAAAAGGAGAGACTCAAAGTAATCCCACCTATGATTTCAACAAGCATCTTATAAAAGTTATTAAGCTGAAATACAAAAATGTAGGAATGTAAAAGACCATGAATAGTTAAAATATTTTTGTGATAAAAGCCATTTAGGAAGCAAAATTGTTTGCACATTATATCATCATAAGGTTTGACAGATATCACTGCAAAAGAGTACAAAATATTACTATACATATATTCAGGTGATTTTCTACACAATCACTGAAGCAACTCAAGGGGAGAGAATAAAGTCTTTAGAAAAATTAACATTGGAAAACATTATTCCTATCAGAAATAAAAGAGAAGGCATGACTCCATTTCATGTCATGTAAAGTGTTTATTATTAAGGATGGGTCTTAGCTACATACAAAAACCAAAGCCATAAACCCTCTAGAAATTTTCTGGAAAGTGTAAGATTATAGAAAATGAACTAGAAATAAAAAGAAACAAAATTCAGGTGATATAGATAAATCTCAAAAATATATTTAGCCAAAGCTACCAGATACAAAGTGTATATGCTGTACTGGACATCTGATATGCTATGTGATATTCTTTTAAAGAGTAGAAAAGGTAAAATTTGTCTGTAGCCAGCATCAGTAAAATGTATTAGTGAGACAGGAAAGGCTATATAAAGAACAGGATACATATATATATGTATATATATATATATATATATATATATATATATATATATATATATATATGGAGAGAGAGAGAGAAATGTAGAAAAATCTATCAATAATTTCTTCTATCATTCCCTCCCCCTGCAGTTTTCCTTCTTAGGACATGTGTTTACCTAGCTGTCACATTTTTATATCTTTTTCCATACATACATACATACATACATATATAAAACATATGATATATAATAATATATATTATTTTATATATAATTATATGATATATAATTATATATTATATGTAATTATATAATATACATTGCATATTACATTTCCTAGTTATTTTAGGAAAACATATTTGTTTGTGTTTGATGGTTCAAAAATGGTAGGCACAGTCTTCAAGATGTTTTGCTTTTACTTGCTGTGTTCACAGGAAGTGCACAGGCATGCAGGTGTAAGCAGACACATGCACATGTGTGTCCATATCAGATTCTTTGAAATAGTAAAGAGACTGTTTCAGGACATAGTGAATTTAACCAGTGCTTCATTATCTAATGAAACATTCAAACATCTTTTCAAGAGAAAAGTTCTGTAACATGGAAATTTGATGGCAGGTAAACATTTTGAATGATCATTATCATAACGGCAGCTTATCCGTAGATTTCTTTGTAGAAGTAGGGGAGGTTACTTCTGTGAATTCACTCACTAGAAATCTTCCTGCCTAGACCAGAGCTTTAAGTAGAGATCTTTTCTCTGAACAGACTTCATGTTTAATGATCTGTAAGGGAAGCTGTTATTGCTTCTTTGCCTCTCGTTTATGAGTATCATTATTTCTCTCTGTGGGTTGTCTTTGTCAAACAATAAAGGTAGAGAAAGTTTTTAAGCTTGTCACAGGTTTATTGATATAAATGAGAGTGAAGTTAAGTCATAATTAATGACAGTGGATTTCCATGTAGGATAAAGAAATATTTTTTAAAAAATGGTGGCTCATTTTAAGATATATGGTTCTGCCTTGGAACCATATCTTCTTCTATTACAGTGTTGTGCCTTTGAAGAGTAGACACTAATTGACTACAGTTTTATGCTATGTCTAAGAAAAGCAATAAAAATTTGGATGCCGGGCTGGAGAGATGGTTTAGCAGTTAAGTGCTTGCCTGTGAAGCCTAAGGACCCCGGTTCGAGGCTCGATTCCCCAGGACCCACGTTAGCCAGATGCACAAGGGGGCACATGCGTCTGGAGTTTGTTTGCAGTGGCTGGAGGCCTTGGCACACCCGTTCTCACTCTCTCTCTCTCTCTCTCTTTCTCTCTCCCTCTTTTTCTCTGTCTATAGCTCTCAAATAAATAAATAAATAATTAACAAAAATAAAATTAAAAAAAATTTGGATGCCTAAACCACCTAAGACTTTTTATTGTAAAATTTGCCATTTAAAGAGTGTCATAGATGCTACTATATGCTTGACCAAACACATTATTTGGATTTAAGGGGTTTTTTTTAATTATGAAAATGAACCATTGCAAAAGACATGGACATGATGAAAAGAATGATCCTCAGAAAACAATCAGATTTGCATTGTTCAAAGTCATTTTAGTAAATACACAATTTGAAGGTTTATTGCTCCCCTGTCTCCCATCAGCAGAGAGGAAGGAAATTGAAACTGCAGAAAACATGAGTTTATTTGATACCTCCATTTCTTAAAAGCCCCTTTGGAGTAATTTTGGTGATAACCAAATTTCTCTAATTGGAGAACAATCACCACTTATATTCCTAATTAGTCTGAGAAATATTGTTGATATTTGAGTTGAAACCAGGAATATTGACTAGAAGAGAAATGTGTCTACACACAGAAATGTCAGAATCTCTGGCTTTTTAAATGAATTTGGGACCTACATTCACATTTCTTTTTAGTGTTACTCGTATGGTCAAATTTATGTTATTTACTTTATGTCCCACATTTTTCCAATTTTATAGAAGACTTTCTTCTCAAGACTTTAAGACTCATGGAATTGCAGTCTCTAATGCTTTAATAGCTTTCAGAATAAGGAGAGGAGGAATAAAAGTAGAGTCAAATGTATCACTAGTTGAAATGCCACTTTAGAAAATAGAGTTTGATTTATTTCAAGGGTAGATTTAGCGGCAGTGAGAGAAAGTAGGTTTAAGTGATAAAGTAGTTTAATGACTCTTCAGCAGCCCTTCTTCTACTAGGGGTCTCAGGAAACGAATGTGCACTGGCACTTTGATCACTTATATGGCAATTGAGAAGTTCACATCGTTGAAGGAGCAAAAAATTAATATATTTTTCTAGTTGCTGAAGTTGCTATGTGTTGCTTAGCATTTAGTCTGAGGTTTCTTAGCAGTGTTGACAAATGTGCTTATGAGACAACCTGGGAATTAAGAGCACAGCTTATGTAAGCTATAAACTGTTCTACTTTTGTGCTGTAAAATTATGGATCTAACTTTTCCTGATAATTAAGTTTGGGTAGAAATAAATACCACTGGGCATGTGTTTTGAGTTTTTACCAATTAATATAATTAAATGGTGGTGTATTAAAAGTATTATAATGTAGATGCTTTTAAGCATAAATTAAACTATTTAGAATCAAAACTATTACCATTTAAATATAATAATAATCAAATTTGCTTTGGGAAGCATCACATGAAGGAGTCCATTTCCTAAGCTTTACCATTGAAATTCAGCAGAAGTCTTATGAAACAGGTCATGTGTTACATGTACTATGGACAAAGTGTTTTTTTATTAGCTGCCATGGGCCTCTAACATATCTGACAATGGAATTTTATGGTTGGGAAAAGTAAGATTGCTTATAAATGCCAGCAGGATTATGACATACTTGTTACTGAAAACAGGACAGAGAGGAAATCAGCAGCAGTTTTTGATTCTCTGAGACTTGTAAAAACAAGAGTTCTGAGTTCTGACCTTGGATAGTTTTCCCCAAATGAAATTATATATTGATGCTTTGCTATATACTACAAAGCTGTATTGATTATAAAAATGTTTCAAGTATTTGGGGAAAATTGAATGTCCTGAGTGTTTTCATCTTAAATGCCAATGGAGACTCTCCATCCAGTTCTCACCTCCTTTCTTCCCCAAAGCATAGGCCTTTATACAATCATTACATATCTCTGCTTAGAATCATCTGATTCTCCTGAGACAGAGAAGACACTGGAGTGGAGATAAAAAGATGGTCTTACTGTATTTAGGATTTAAGCTACTGAGTTTATTATGAAGCTATGCTTAAGACAATCTGATTTATTCCTTTTGATTGTGGTAACTTAATGTAGTTTTATCAATCTATAATAAAATATTATTATAAAAGTTTATATTAGTGTACAAAAATTTGCTTTGTTCCCAAGAAATGGTTGCTGCTACTGTAGCCCATTTTACTTCCCAGGTTTGGATTTCATATGCTAACAGGGGATGGTTCTCTTCACTATAAAATTATTTCAAACCAAAGAACTTCAATATTAAGGTTAAGAAAAGATTATGGTAAAAGCTTTCAAAATTTTCAACCCCAGTTTTAGATATATAAATGGAAAACATTGTATTATCCAGTGAAATATTCTATTTTAAAAAAAGATTCATGCAGAAACAGTGATATTTGTGTCATTTTTATTGTTTTTGCTATATATCAGTTTCTCAACAAAGTAAAGTTACTGTTCTCTTATTTAAAAAACAGCAGTCTCCTACCTCTTAGGTGTATAACATGTATTATAGAAAAGTTGAGACACAAAAGAAGGAAAGAACCAATTATCCACAATTATAGAACTTACAATTTGTCTTGCTGGTTCTATTTGTATGTCATACAACTGAGCACTTATTTCTAGATGGTTGAGTTTCTATGGATATATTATGCCTTTCCACTTATTATGAATAATTGATAATGGAAAGTTATATCCCAAACCTATGAAAATCCTGGCATTCACTAATATACTCCAACAACTTAATAAAAAATAATGCAATCATTCTATTGTGGTGACAAAAAAACAACACTTTTAAAGAGCAAAAATGACAAGACTAATGATGTTAATAGAGTTAGATGAAGTACTACATTCCCTAAATGCTCAATTAAAATGAGACATAAAGTAATGGAGTAAAATTGCTTCAGCAAGAATGTGTTGTCAAATCTATACTATTAAAATATTAGCAACAAAATGTTTTCATCAATGCATTTAATCATGTATGAATATATTATAGTCCCAAGTCCACCACACATATGTCAATGTGATGTGTGCAAGTCAATTATAAATATAAACACAATTGTATATGTTTTTTCTCTACCCTTCCTCCAGCCTTCCCTGCCACTGAACTGAATAAGCTCATACATATGTACAGTGATTCAACAGGTCTTTCTCTGAAAGTCTTCTTTTCTGTTACTCACAACAAAGAATATCTATAAATTGGTTAATTTACTAACTCTACATTTTTCATACAATGTTATCTTCAAAAATCATTGTAAAACATCACCAAAGGTGAAAGAAAAATGAAAGAGGAAGGAGTATGACAGATGATTCTTAAACAAAAACAAACCTCAGAACACCATGAAGTTTCAATAGTAAATAAAGAAACTAGAAAGTGCAACTGAAGGAGATTCTACCATTCTTAAGAGCTCAGCCATGAGCATGGAGCACTCAGCTCTAAGTGGAGCACATGTGAAATTGCAGAGGCAAGAAACCAAGGCTAAAGACAGAGAGTGAGCCTTGGAAAACTCACACTGAATTTTCAGCACCAGAAAATTGATAGAGGAGAGGGAGGAATCAAGGTGGTAGGGATGTTAAAAAGACAAAAGTAGCATGGCAGAGGACAGAGGACAAAAGCAATAGAGTCAGAAAGCACAATAATGTATTCAGCACTGAACACATTTGCAGTCCAACTAGAGAGATCCTGGGGTCTGTATCACATACAGGTGCTGGGAACATCCTCTTTTTGTCTTGGCATTGGAACTGCGCACTGGCATAAAAGTCATTTTGAAAAGATTCCCATAGAGTTGACAGGTGGGTGGTTTGGGTTCTCAAGGCAAAAGTAACTGTCTACATAGTCTAATCTGAAAGCCCAGGGAGACTGTCAGGTGATTAGATTCTAAGAGCTGGCTTGCAGAATTCCTCTAACTAGAGGGTGGAACACTTTGGCAAGACCACAGAGAGCATCATGAGGTAGAAAGTTGGTTTGAGCCACAGAATAAAGTTAGGCACAATTTCCCATCATGACACCAGTCAGAGCATCTCCTTATCAGAGCTCCCTGGTAAGGGATGAGCAGTATGAAATGAATACCCACGTGTGTGAGGCAGAGAAGCATTGCACCGTCATAAGCCCAGAAGCTTGCAGGTGACAGGTCTAAGGTTTGCCAGTGGAATGCTTGCTGGAACCTTATCCAGTTCCTGAGGAAACAACCTAGAATTGTAACAACCAGGCTAAGTACACAAACCACACTTACTTGATACAAACCTAAGAACACAAAGATCAACACAAGAAAAAAAAAAAACAAAACAAAAAACAGATTCTACTGTCATTAGAAGGCACAACCCCAAGTAGAAGAAAAAGAAAAGCAGACATACTTTCAAATCCGTGTAGGTGAGGAACACATTGTCATTTCTTTTTGTAATTAAGTATTTTATACTTTTCTTCATTTAGTTTACTTTCTCCCCTCTTCTCTGATTATAGGTTTATATAGAAACTTTGACAGACTGATTAAATCAAAGAAAATAGCTCAAATATGACATAATTCTTTCATCATTGTTTTCCTCATTCTCTTTTATACCTTCCATATTTAACATATGCTTGGACTAGGTTACCCCTCCCCTCTCTCTTGTCATGCAGGGCAGACTGTCCTGAGGCTGGGAGTCTCCCTGTCACACTTTCCCTAGTGATAGGATTGTCTAGGACTTCTCATGTTTACTTTCCTTTAACCCTTTTTTATTCTAGCAAGAAATACTTTGTCTCTTCCTTTATTTTTTGTTCTTTCTGTCAGGTTTTTCTTCTATTGCCCCTATATTTTTAAAACTAATCACTAATTTTACTTTTTTTCCCATTCATATCTTTAGCAGCAAATTAATTCCATAGTATGCACAACACCATTCTTGCTCCTTTATTATTCCAAAATTATTAACATTGAGGGAGTGTTTGTTTACAAATTCATTTTACTGTATTTTTGTAGCAGGCAGAGTCATCAGCTATAGTTGCTTCTGCAACTAGTCTCCTGGTCTTGCAATGATGCTGTGGTTTGTGCCCAGTGTTGTTAGCAAGTGGATTGAGTGTTTACCTGCTGGGTTACAGCTATAGCCCAGTGGGCAGTAGGGACATATCAACCCATCCACAATACAAGCTAGTTCCACTTAAATAGAATAAAGCTTCAATTGGAAAAAATATAGACAATTAAAAATGTGTTCAGTCACCTAATTCTAGATGTATAAATCCCAATAGAGAATAACAGGGAACAGAAAAAAAAAATCACACTCCTTTGAAAGACAGTAATGACACAATAGTGAATTCCAAAGACTTTGAAGTAGATGAAATCATAGTTAATTAATTTGAAATTATGGTTATAAAATCACTGAATAAAGTCAAGGAGTATAGGAATAAAATACTGAGTGAGTTCCAAGAGAATATAGATAAACAGTTGAATGAAATAAATAAGACAATAGAGAATATGAAAGACAAATTCACTAGAGATAGAAAGATTTAAAAACATTAAATTGAAATTTATAAATGAAAAACTAAGGAAGTCAAATAGAAAATAATCTCAGCAGAAATCCTCACCAAAAGAATGGTTCAAGTGGAAGACAGACTATCAGAGTTTAAAGACCAAAATAAAAATAAGAAAATGTTAACATAACATTTAAAACTTTTGAGATAAAATTAAAAGGTTAAATATGGAGGCAGAGGTAGGAGAATCATTGTGTTCGAGGCTAGCCTGGGATGACAAAGTAAGTGAGTTTCAGCCTGGGGTACAGTGAGACCCTATCATGAAAAAACAAAATAAAAAAGGAATATATTAATCACAGAAGAATAGAAAATAATAAGTTAAGCACATAGAAAAATCCATTTCATAACATCATAGACCAAAATTCTTCTATTCCAATAAAATAACAAAGTATTTAGCTATAGAAGGCATATAGAATGCTCAACAGATAAGATGACAAACTACATACCTCATTGGGCTGGATAGATGGCTTAGCGGTTAAGTGCTTGCCTCTGAAGCCTAAGTACCCCGGTTCGAGGCCCAATTCCCCAGGACCCACGTTAACCAGATGCACAAGGGGGCGCACACATCTGGAGTTCCTTTTCAGTGGCTGGAGGCCCTGGTGCACCCATTCTCTCTCTCTATCTGCCTCTTTCTCTCTGTCTTTCACTTTCAAATAAATAAATAAATAAATAAATAAATAAATAAATAAATAAATAAATTTAAAAAATACATACCTCATTATTATAATTAAAGCATTAAGTAACACTAAACATATAAAAGTTAACTCAACAGTAAATTGAAAATCTCTCAATAGAAAATCTACAGGCCAAAAGAGCACTGATTAATGTATTTCAGATTCTGAAATACTATAACTGCCATTGCAGATTATGTAGAAAAGCTATACTTTAAAATTGAAGAAGGAAAACTTTGCATAAAAAAGGTACTAGATTTCAGGAACACTAATCCAACACTTTAGAAGATTCTTGAAGGAATACAACATAAGAGAAAGATAAACACAGCCCTGAAGTAACAGGAAGCACCAGAACAGTGGATAAACAAATAAAAACTAGTAAAGTACCAAACAATTCAAATACAGCAAAGCAATAGGAATTGATGGGATGTTAATGGTCTCAATTCTCTGATCAGACCACTCAGACTAATAGACTGCTTTAAAAAACAGGACTCATGTATTTGCTGCTTGTTAAGAAATCACCTTGCAGTCCAAGAGTGAAAGAAAATAATGATAAAATAAGCAAATAGATGGGCTGAGTGGTTAGGGTACTGTGAAGTGTTAAGGCCTGTGAAGCTAAGGATTCTTGTTCGACTTTCCAGGTCCCACTTAAGCCAGATGTATAGTGAGGCAGGAGCATAAGGTCATACTTGTGCACAAGGGGGCATAAGTGCCTGGAGTTTCATTGCATATCCTGGCATACCAATTCTGTCCCCCCCCCCCTCTCTCTCTCTCTTGCATTAAAAAACTAAGTAGATAGAACTCAAAACCAATCAGGTGTGATTATAATAATATCTGACAAAGTAGACCTTAAATGACAATTTTTCAGAAGAGATAAAAGTTATTCTATACTTGAAATTGATTAAAGGAACAATTTATCAAGAAAATTTAATTCTAAACATAAATTCACTGAAAAACTGTTGAACCTAATTTCATAAAAACACTACTGCATATAGTGGCACAAATTAATGTCAACACACTAATAGTCAGTGACTATTAATAACTCACAACCATATAAGCAACGGATAGGTCATTCAGAACAAAAATCAACAAGGAAACATTAAGGTTAAACCAGGCATGGCAAATCTCATCCATAATCTTAGCATGGGAAAACCCAAGGCAAGAGGATTTCTGGGATCATGAAGTTAGCTTGGGATATATAGTGATTCCTAGGCCAGCCTAGGCCACAGAGTAACACTTGCTCTCAAATTTCCCTCCCCATGAAAATAAACAAACAGGGCTTAAGATGTGGCTTAGCAGTTAGAGTGCTTTCCTATGAAACCTAAGGATCCAGGTTCAATTCATCAGGACCTAGGTAAGCCAGATGCACAAGGTGACACATGCATCTGGAGTCAGTTTACAGTGGCTAGAGGCCCTAGTGTGCATATTCTCTCTCTCTTTCTCTTTCTATCTATATACCCATCTTTCTTTCTTTCTATCTATCCTCTTTCTCTTTCAAATACATAAATGAATAAAAAAATAAACAGATGTCAGAATTAAATAACACCATAGCATAGTATCTTAATAGACATAATCAGAATATTCCACCTAACAGTAAAAGAATACACATAGTTTTCAGAAACCAGCACATGAATCAGTGGAACAGAGGACACAGACATAATTCCAAATGTTTACACCCATATAATTTTTTTTGTAAAGAAGCCAAAATATATACTAGAGAAAACAGAACCTCTTCAACAGATTCTACTGGGAAATGGAATATCCTCCTGTACAAGAATAAAACTAGATCTGTATATTTTACCATGCACTAAAGACAAGTCAATATGGATTAAAGCCTATAATATAAGATGTGAAACTCCAAAACTCTTAGAGAATAACAGGAATACTTCAAATGAAAAGAAAGGAGTTTCTGCAAAGGACTTCAATTCCTCAAGAAATGATCCTAGGTAAAGGCAAATGGGCTTGCATGATATTACACCAGTTATACAAAAAACAGGAAACAATTAATTGAGAGCCTACAATAGTTGGGGAAATTGATCTTTGGCCATATATATTTTCCCCAAGAAACTATCAAGCACAAAGTAAATAGCCTAGACAAAAATTTGCTAGTAAAAAGGAAAAGAGAGATAGAACTCTCAAAAGATGAAAAAGTAATAAACCTGTGAAAAAAATGGTCAACCTATAACCATCAGGGAAGTATAGGGAGCTTTGGATATTTTCATGCCTGTTGTAGCTCTGTGTATCATGTTCATCTTCTTGTAAGTTCTTGGGGTTTTGTTTTGTTTTGTTTTTTTTTACTCTTCCATGTGAAATATTTCCTGAAGAATTCTCTGTAGGTTTGGCTTTGTGTTCGTATAATCATAGAGCTGACTCTTGTCATGAAACATTTTTCTTTCTCCATCTATAATGAGGGTTATTTTCACTGAGTACAGTAGTTTCCTGAAGAATTCTCTGTAGGTTAGGCTTTGTGTTCGTATAATCATAGAGCTGACTTTTGTCATGAAACATTTTTCTTTCTCCATCTATAATGAGGGTTATTTTCACTGGGTACAGTAGTTTGGGTTGGAATTCATAGCTTTTTAGGCTTGGAAGTACTTCATTCTAAACCTTACTGGTTTACTTGGAAAATCTGAGGTAACTCTGATGGGATTGTCTTTGTATGCAATGAATTGTTTTCATTTTCACTATGATGAGCCTAGAAGAGTTTCTTCTTTCGTCCTGTCTAGGTTTCTGTGAGATACTTGTATCTGGTTGGGCCTTTCTTTTTTGTTTGGCCAGTTTAGAGTATCCCACAATTCCCCATATTCTGTTTCCATGGTATATTGAACTTATCAAAGTTTTTGGACTCCTGGTCAATTTCTTCTGTCTTGTCTTCCAGATCAGATATTCTGCCTTCCACATGGTTACTCTGTTAATGAGGGCTTCTAGAGAGGCTTTAAAAAGCTCTATTGGATTTTTTTGTTTTCTGTTTTTCTTTGATGCTTTGTTTTCTGAATCAAGTCCATCTCTTTTTGGAGGTCCAATTTCATCTTGAGGTTTGATTTTCCTGATGCTTTCTGTAATTCGTTATTACATTTGTTCATGTCTTGATTAAGCTTAATCAGCTGCTTGTTGAGATTCTCTATTTGTTGTCATACCTTAAATTCATTTATCTCACTTTTGAGGACTCTCTTGTTTTCCTTAATTAAGTCCAGTGACAAAGACTGCACATTTCATTCATGTTATTGTTGGTTTTTGCTTCCAGTTCTGTCATTATCTTGGTCAGGGTCTTACTGAATTTAGGTAATAAGCTTATTGTAATTTCATTTTGATATTAAAGTTATTTTGGCTCCTCTATATTTTCACTGGAAGCTTCCATTATGGGGGTAAGCAATGTTGGTGGAGATCTCTGTTTGTCTCTCATCTTCATGTTTTTTTTTTTTTTGTCTGTTTATTTTGCATTGGAGTCTACCCATGTAATAGTGTAAGTCTTATTTTGTTAAGGAGGAAGCAAGTATTTGGCCTCCTAGGATCTTTGCTGCATATTCTGTGTTACGTTTGAACTGAATTGCGGTGGGGTTTGGTTATAATTGCAGAGGCACAGGTCATGGAGGTTGCAAGTATGCCAGCAGCTCTGGGCTGTGGCTAATATGAGGGCTGGTTTGAAGGTCTGGAATGTTTATCCTGTGGTCACAGCCATGCTTCGCCTGGGGCTCAGGAGCACTGATACTTGTCCCTTCTCCAGGACTCTAACCCTGCTGAGCAGGCTGTGGAGGACTCCCTGGTACCCTCTGGTAGGTATTTGCCAGATATGTGCCTCCTGACTTAAGTATGAGGGATACCACAAGGGGAGGCTTGCAGGAAGATGCTGGTGTCTGAAAAGAGGAGAGGTGATGGGTGTGTGGTTGGGCCTTGGGGATGAAGGAACCAGGCCTGAATGTGGTCCAAGGAGGTGGCAGATGTGTTGGGGCCTTGGGTATGTGGAGGCAGCCAGTGGCATGGCTTGGAGTGTTCAGAGGAGGTAGCAGGCCAGAAAGATCCTTGTGGAGACCCTCAGGGGCCAGTGGCATGGGGTGGGGACCTGCAGGAAGAATCATGGGCACTGGCTCTTGTACTAGAAGCAGGGAGTGGGGCAGAAGCATGGGGCCTAGCTCTGACACCAGTAGGGAAGGCAGGGAGCAGGGCCTGTGGCACTGGGAGGGGTTTACGTGGGATGGGGTGGAGTGGAGGCATGGGCCCTAGCTCTGGTACCAACCATGAGGACCCGCCGGGATCAGAGGCACGTGTGCAGAGTGGGGAATAAGCTGGCACCACACAAGCATGGGCCCTTCCTCCTTTGGTGTGTGTTCATGCTCAGTGGGTTGGTTTCCTAAGTCAATGGGGCTTAGAGAAAGGCCAGTTGCTAGACTACCTTTGCCCAGTTGTACTTAGCTGACTGAATTAGGCACCAGCCAGCCTTAGCATGCAGTTGCACCCTTGCTGTGTCCAAGAGCTAACAGAAATAAGTAGATTCCTGAATATGCATCTAGGCACACATCCGGTGGCCATCCTTTAACACCTACTAGTACTGGAGGGCCCCCTCTCTCACCCACCCACCAATTCTTGCCTGATTTTAGTACCAGAGCTCTACCTTGGTTATTAGTTTGCCATCTTGACTGGTAGTTCTCTTTCTATGTATTTGATGCTTCACTATTATCATTGTCTACTTTAATTTGGTTAATTATTTGGTTAATTTATTCCTAATGATTATATCTGTTTATGAATTTTATATCATAATTCATTAAAATATTTCATTTTATTTTAAACATATTAATTTTATTTATGTGAGAGAAAATGAGATACAGGAGAAAAAGACAGAGAGAGAGAGAAAGAGAGACAGGACAGAGAGAGAATATATGAGCATGCCAGAGCCTCTTGTTGCTGCAGATAAACTGTAGACAAATGCATCACTTCATGTGTCTGACTTTATGTGGATACTGAGGGAAATCAAACTGGGGCCTTCAGGCTTTGCAATCAAGTGTCTTTTACTGATGAGCCATCTCCCCAGCCCATAATTAATAAAGTGTATAGTGTGATTTTTCTCACATTTTTAAATAAGTAATTTTTAAGTGGTAGAAAAAATATAGTTTTTCATGTTGATTCTATGTATGTCTACAATCACTGAGGAATTTACGATACTTTTTTATGTAGTCTTTGTTGTTTTCTGAACTATAGATTAAAATTTCTTCCTTTCCAATTAGGGTGCTCTTCATTATGTTTTCTTTCTTTCTTTTTTTTTTTTTTTGACTGGCTTGAGCTAGGGCTGCTTGTACTATTTTGAGTAGAAGTCGTGTGAATGACCATCTCTGGTTTGTTGCTAATCTTAGAGGAAATCTGAAATTTGAAATTTTTAACAGGGGGAATGATCCTATGAGTTTTCCACAGATGATCTCTATTGTGGTGATATATATTCATTCCTTGCTTATATTTCTGAGTTTTTATGATGGAAAGATGTTAAACTTTGTCATGTTTTTTCTGTGCAACTACTAAGATGCTTTATTGTTTTTGTTCTTCATACTCTTAGTCTGGTGCACTCATAGATTTGGTTATGTTGAACTATCCTTGCTTTGCAGAAGCAAATCCTGTTTGATCATAGTGAACAATATTTACAATGCACTACTGCATTCAGTTTACTCAAATTTTGTTAAGACTTTTGTATCTTTGTTAACCAAGAATATTAACTAACCATTGTCTAATTTGAAATATCTAATTTTGCTATAAGGCTTTTACCTCATAAAATAAATTTGGAAGATATCTCCCTGAATTTTAAAAATTCTTGAAAAATATATTTTTATGAGAGAGAGAGACAGAAAGAGAATTATTGTACCAGGGACGCTAGCCACTGCAATTAAACTCCAGACACGTGCACCACCTTCTGTCCATGTGAGACCTTGTGCACTTGCATCACATTGTGAAGCTGGCTTATATGGGATCTCGAGAGTTAAACATGGGTCCTTAGCCTTTGCAGGCAAATGCCTTAACTAGTAAGCCATCTCTCCAGACTGAAAAATTATTAATATTAGTTCTCTGTTAAATTAATAGTACTTACAACTGTACTTACAACTGCAGTCACCAGGCACTTGTGTTTGTTTAGAAACATTTGCTGCTTATTTAAACTCATGCATTTTTGATTGTTTTGCAATTTTCATCTCTTTATGATTCTGTGAAATTAGCCTTTTCCTTTAGGGTATCCAGATTTTTAGGTATAATTGTTAACAGAAGCCTCTTAGAGTTCATTATATTTTTGTGGTATTGGTTGTAATACTTTCTCTTGCAGTTTGGATTTTATTTTTTTATTCTGTCCTATACAGTGAAATTTTTGATCACTTAAGATATATTTTATAGTTAGGACCCATCTGTTCACAAACACTGTGTGCACAACAAAAAAGGTCAACACACAGTCGTATGTATGGGGCAACAATCAGCTTTTACTATCGAAGGTGTATGTAGGGGTAATGATGGACTTTCACTATCCCTGGTATGTTTGGCTTTCATGATCACAGATGTATTTAGCAGGCAATGGTGCACTTTCACAATCACAGATGTATGTAGGGGGTAAAGATGGAATTTCATGATCACAGACATATTTAGGGGGCAACAATGGATTTTCACTATCACAGATGTATGTAAGGGACAAAGATGGACTTTCACAATCACAGTTGTGTGTAGGGGGCAATGATGGACTTTCATGATCAAAGGCATATGTATGGGCCAGCGATGGATTTTCACTATCACAAATGTATAAAGGGGACAATGATGGACGTCCACTATAACAGATGTATGAAGGGTCAGTGGTGGGTTTTCACCATCACTGCCATGTATAGGACAATGATGGACCTTTACTCACAGATTTGGCTCAAGATCTTTCACATCTCATTTCCCTACTTTATCTTCTGCATCCAGTAAACACACACACTGTGGGCTACAAAGCAATGACCTGACCACTCACCTCTAGCACAGAAGTATTTCAAAGAAATACTTTTTGTGTGAGAGGTACTTAATATAGTATTTATTGTATAGTTTAAAAATAGCAACTTGCCTCAAAGCAACTATATGACAGCAATTAACATACATATATTAATAAGAAATAAAATACCCCACACAATAGTGATTGTAGTGTGAAGAGTGTGACCAAGATGTGAAGAGTCTGGCATGATATCTTTTTAAGTCAGTCATTTGCAAAGATTTTATTTTATTTTATTTTTGTTAGTGTTTTTGGTATGATGTTGAGATATATACACATATTTTATTTCTTGATGTTCAAAAATTATATAAATTTTTAATGAACAAAGATATTTCATTAGCTTTTAAAGTAGTCTTAAATAAATTGAGTATATAAAGCACTCTTTTCTCTCCACATACCAATTGTAGATGAAAAATTTCTTCAATTTTCTAATCAGCCTCTTCACAGCCCACTGCTTCATCTCTTCTTCCCTAACCCATTGTTCAACTGTGGAAATGTCACTTCTAAAGATGGTCTAACAATTCCATTTCCAGAAGTCATTCCCAGAGGCATTTCTTTTCTGTGACTTAATTTTCTTTCTTTTTCCCCATTTTTATCAAAATGATATATACAAGCTGTATGATTTTTAACTCTGCTTTACAATATATCGACAAATTCTTTGCATTTGTAAGTCTTAGATGTTTAAAATAAGTTGCATTTTAAAAGATTGGGGCTCATTTTAGAAAGTTGAGAGCAGCAGCTCTTTTCCTGTTATGCACAAGGTTTCTTTTCTTTTTTTTTTTTTATAGAAGAGCACATCTCACCAAATGGTTGTGCTGGTCAAATGATATTACTATTTTTTTCTTTTTTTCTCTTGCATGCAAGTGTGTGTGTGTGTGTATTTGATGTGGTGTGTGTATGTGGCATATGCCCATGTGTGTGCTCTTGCAGCCCCCCATGCGATTGTATGTCGGTGATAGTTGTTGAAAGGGGCAGCCGTTAGCCTGCAGTGTCAGGATCATAAAATTGGGTGTATTGCTCCATTTCTTTTGTGACCCTTCTCAGTTTGACTCAGAATCTCTTACTTTTTTTTTCATGATCCTTGGGGAGTCTCTGGTCTATGCTCCCTTTTGCTTGATGGTGTTACAGTCACCCGTGGTCATGCTGTGCTCTTTAGGTGGGATTTGGAAATTTGAACTGTGGTGGTTTTCAGGTGTTGTTAAGCCCTCAGGTTTGGAAAGAAAGTACTCTTGACCACTGAATGATAGCTCTATGTGCTGCCATTTCTTTCCTCCCTGTCTTGGGTATGAGTGTACAGTGCAGATTTATCACTTGTTGCCCATTCTCTCACTGTCATTGCATAGGATCTTTTTGCCTCTTTATTGCATTGAATTTGTGCAGTCCCTAACCTGAGACAAGCTGGCTCACATCCACTCTAATTTCCCTTTTCATGTCTTCTATTTCATGGTTTTAGGCAGTGGTGCTACTGCCATTGGGTCCCAGGAAGTGGCATCATAGTCTCTAAACCTGGCCTGGGCTAGTACTGGTGCAGGGGACTCCTATCACTGCAGAGAAAAATCCGTAGCTCAATTGCAAAGGGGTGGAAGTCGTGGACACATGGCTTTCCATCATAGTCTCCTTTTTTTATCTTCTTTTTTTTTTTTTTTTTTTTTTTTTTTAGGTAGGGTTTCACTCTAGCCCAGGCTGACCTGGAATTAACTATGTACTCTCAGGGTGGCTTTGAACTCATGGCAATCCTACCTCTGCCTCCCAAGGGCTGGGATTAAAGGCTTGTACCACCACGCCTGGCAATTCCATCATATTCTCTGGCTGCTAAAACCATATTCCTTTTGAATAGATAAGCATGTGTGGTATCCACTACCAGTAAAATTCTTCTTATGAGACATATTAAAATCAAATTTGACTTAAAGCCTAAGCTTTTTCAGAATTTTTGGGATTATTTTCAATCTTTCATTAATATTATGAGGCAGAAGAAAGAGCTTTGAGCCCTGCAAAATTTTATGAGAATTATGCATTTAAGAAAATACATATCAGTAAGATGTGAGACATTTTCTAGTCTGAGTATAATAATACTTTTGATATTTTGTAAAGTCAAACACAGTGACCCCACAATACTATATCCAAGTGGCTTAATTTCTTTGTAGCTTCATTTGAGCTAAAATAAGCTTAAATGGCATGCATATTAAGCTGTCTATTAGATGTACTTGGGAGACTAGATTTTAGAGAGACTCCAGTACAGAGTTTAAATTTCTTTCATTAAGATGCTTGGAGATATGCAGTATACAAGTGACATTTAAAACAGCATTTAATGTGTCTTTAACAATGAAACATCATCCAGGGTTCTGCCAACCAGCTATTGCAGTGATGCCATAGCAGTAAAAACTTAACAGAAAGAGCAAAGACTAGTCAGTCCATAACAAAAGCCTCCTAGATAGATAGAAAATACTTATTTAATGCCAGCTTAGACCATTTTCTTCATTACAATGAAATACAATGACAACAGTATTGAGAACAAATAGAGGGTTTTAGAACTTCATTTTGTCCTAAGACTGAAGTTTAGAGAGTTGTGGTATTTTAGATGCACAAAAGAATAGCAGCCACATCTTAGCTGGAAGAAGCATAAAGAACACTTCTGAGAAGGGCAGATCCTGCCTCTGTAAAAGCTCAGGAAGTATAGGAGATAATTAGATGAAAGAGGGAGCAGGTTCCTGGTAAAGTGAGCTGTGTGTGTAATGTAGGCATAAGGAAACATTTCCAAGAACTGTAGGATGCCTTGAGAGACTGGAATGAATAATGTATAATGGATGTCAGCTAAAAATGGGGGAATTGAGGAGTTAACTGATTATGTAATAACTTCATTCAAAAGTGATAGAGAAGGGCTGGAGAGATGGCTTAGTGGTTAAATGCTTGCCTGTGAAGCCTGAGGACCCCCGGTTTGAGGCTTGATTCCCCAGGACCCACGTTAGCCAGATGAACAAGGGGATGCACACATCTGGAGTTCGTTTGCAGTGGGTGGGAGCCCTGGCACACCTATTCTCTCTCTCTGTCTCTCTCTCTCTCTCCCTCCTCCTCTCTGTCACTTTCAAAGAAATAAGTAAAAATAAACAAAAAAAAATTAAAAATGATAGAGAAGTATTCAGTAAATGAAAAATACTTCATTTTTGGCTCTGATCATGGCTTTAAAGGAAGCACCCCCATTTTGAGGCACTACACAATAGAAAAGATAGTCATAAACCTAAGGATGGGATGATAATAATGTTAGGAGAGTAGAGGGCCACAGGGATCTCCTGACACCAAGACCCTTCAACGCAAACTCAGCTTCTACTTGAAATTGAGTTCCTGAAAACTCCAAGCCAGCCCTTCCCATGATCTGAGAACCTGGTGGTCATTTTTTGTTTTATATTATTCTCTTAATATTAAGAGAAGTCTACAAAGGAAAGAGTGCCTTTGTTGTTTCCCACATATCACAACATAGTAACTTGAGCCTGTAGTTTGCTTTCATTGTTATAAATATAGGAAAAAACCAGCTGAAATAAAGACTTTTCATTTGTATGGTTTTTTAAAAAAGTTATTTTGTTCATTTATATGTAAGGAGAGAGAGGAGAAGAAGAAGAAGAAGAGGAGGAGGAGGAGGAGGAGGCGGAGGAGGAAGAAAGGAGAAAGGAGAGGAGAGGAGAAAAGAGAAGAGGAGGGGAGAGGAGAGGGACAGACATTGAGAATGGGTGTGCCAGGGCCTCTAGCCACTGTAAATGAACTACAGGTTCATGTGCCACTTTGTGGTTCTGGCTTTTACTTACATAGTGGGGAATTGAACCCTGGGTCATTAAGCCTTGCTGGAAAGTGCCTTAACCACTGAGCAGAACAGGAACAGCTGCTGTTGTATGTAGCTCAGGGTCTTTATGTTTGAAAAGTAAAAGTACTTGTTACTATTGTCATGTATAAGGTATGGGTAATGTAGCAGACAGCTTCAGGTTCCCTGAGATGAACTTCCAGTCCAGGCACAGTTATGGAGTAAGGGATATTTATGGAAACTTACAGATCCTGGGGAAGTTTCATAATGGCAGAAGAAGCTGGCCTGTTTTTACAGGACCAAACACAGAGAACAGAGAAGCCACAAGCCAAAAGCCAAAAACCACACAACACAGCACACTTTAGGAACTCCAGCTAGGAACACTTTGCATATTTTAGATTTGAAATCTCAAACCCACCAACTTAAGATCCACCCAGTGACATTGCCTCTAGCCAGGTGGCTGCAGAAAACTACAAACTAATAAAAGAGTGAATATATGGGGGAAGGAATCTATTCAAACTACCACAGGTAGTGAGTTGGTATTTAATGAATCATGAAGAATTCACACTAAAGAATATCATGACAGTGGTTGGGAAAATGGCTCAGTGGATAAAGTGCTTGCCAGGCAAACATGTGGACCTGAGTTCAGATCTCTAGAACCCATATAAAATGCTGGCTTTTGTGGTGTGTGCCTGTAATCACAGAGCTGATGAGGTAAAGACACAGAATCCCTGAAGCTCATTGGCCAGCTAGTCTACCTAAATAGTAAATTTGTAGGCTCAATGACAGGCCCTCTCTCCAAGAATGTCAGTGTAGAGTGATGGAGGAAGATAACGGCTTTTTACTTCTGCCCTCCACATGCATGCACAGTCATACAACCACATACAAACGTGCATACACACATACACCCCTTACACACATGGAACATCAGTACATTTAAACTTCAAATACTGTAACAAAAATTTAGTATGCAGTGATGAATATATTGTTTTATTATTGAAATAAATGATCACCATTGCACACATTTCGGCTACCAGTCCTGTACCAATGGGATTTCTTTCAAGCTTGGTCGGGTGTCCTCAAACTCAGTGCTGCTCTCAGTCCTGGTTTTTCCCATTTCATTTAACTAGAAGTTCATAGTCATCAGCCTATCTTTGTTTCCACCCCAGGGTGTTAGATTCAAAATATTACATTATATTCCATTTCCTGAAATTCTCCCCTATCATACTTCATATTGAAAGTTTTATGCTTTTGGGACCTGCTTTTTTGTATTTTCATCTCAGCATCAACTAATGAAATTCTAGTAATTTTCCTGAAAATTTTGCCCTCATTTTCTGGTGAAAACAAATGTCTCATAACCAAAAAGTAGGTGATGTTTCCTTTCTCACACTAGCTGTGGAGAAGCAGATCTTTTTGGTACCACAAAATTAGTTTTCATAAAAGAACATAGTGATAATGTCGGAAGAGTATTAATCTTCCTCCCCTGTCCATTGTGAAGATGAATTATCAGTTCCCTTTTCTGTCTTTTGTTAATAAAGTTATTTTCAGAAATATTTGTAAAAAAGTCTCTGAGGTATATGTGAAGATTTTATGGTTTTTCTATTACCTATGATATGTAATCAGTGACCTCAAATGAGTTGAAAAAATGCCATTCTATTAAAATACTCAAATTGACATCTCTTTTTAAAAAATATTTTATTTATCTGAGAGAGAGCAAAAGAGAGAGAGAGAAAAGGAGTGCACCATGGCCCCAGCCACTGCACACGAACTCTAGTCACATGTGCCACCCACCCTGTGCATGTGGCTTATGTGGGTCCTGGGGAATCTAACCTAGGTCCTTACACTTTGCAGGCAAGTGCTTTAACTGCTAAGCCGCCCCTCCAGCCCCAAATTGAGATCGCTTAATTTGTCAACTACAGATAATTATTTTTAAGTCAAAACAGGTCTTTGGTACTGTCTTTTCTAGTTACACCTAGAGTGATGCATTTCACTCTTGAATTATTTTTGAAAGATAGAGAAGGAGAAAACTTTTATCATTTAACTGAACAGAAAAAGCATTATGTGTAGCATCTAGGCACTGAAAATGAGACTTACCTATTTTCATAAAAACATGACTGCATTTGTGTCAGTTTTGTTTTCATTCAAGTAGTGTCCTTCCAGACAGAATAAGGGAGGATCACATGGCTAGGATAACCATATATTTGCCTGGGACAATTTTGACTTGTTTTTCTTCCAGTGTTATCAGTATCCAATCCCCCCCCCCCTTCTTCAAAACACCTTCCTATTTGTATGGTAAATTATATGATGTTGCAATTACGTTCTTATTGCTGAGACAAAATACACCACCAAAAGATGCTTAGAAAAATAGTTCTTTCTGTCTTAACAATTTTGAGGGGAAGCCTTATCATTTCAGGAAATGCAGGAGCAGAAAGCTGGCTCACATCGTCATATATAAGCAGGAAGGAAGCAGCAAGAGTAAAGTAGTGTGAGTAGACTGATAAACCTCAAAGCTGACCTCCCAGTGATACATCTTGCCCAGCAAAGCCCACACACTCAGTTTCTTGTAGGTGGGAGTAAAGTGTAAGGTTTAATCACAAACACAGGAGACTATAGGGGACACTTTGCATTCAAACTCCCACATATGGCATATGACCGGTCTCAGCCTACTTTGTATTTGAGAACATGAAAAATCAGTGCAAGTTCTTTTGCAATAGTCAACCCAAATATAAGAATAAGAAGAGCAAATTTTCACCTTTGTTTCCTTATGCATTTTTTTTTCCACTTTGGATTTTCCTGAGTGAGGGTGGGTTCTCAGGGAGAAAAGTTGTTGTCTTTGGTTCTAATTAGGAACTACACCTAATTTTATAGAAATTAACTTCCTTAAGCATTTCATTTGTGGATTTTGTGCTAGTTAAAATGGACTGCATGTAATGTTAGGATATTGTGACATTTGTTTCAATAAATCTTCCATAAAAGATATTTTTGGAACAAACACTAAGACACAGATATTACTTTTGTGTGCATGTGTCAGGTTACCAATAATTATGGCATATGTGGCAAAATTTTGGTCTAAAATTTGTTTCACTTATGAGAGAATGGCCCAATTTAATGGCCTGTATAGGCAGTGCCCTAACCCTTCAGGGTATGGGCATCTGTATTGAAGTAGACCAGTTCATTAAACTGGACCTTTGAAATTCTAAATTCAATCAGCTCTCCCACATTTTTTTTTCATAAAAGAAAAACTTCACTCATAAATTAATGAAAATGTTCTTGTCCGTTTAACATAAAAGTGGCATAGAATAGAATAAGATATCAAAATGCAAACTGTGGAATAATAGACGTACACAAATAAAAAGTTTTCACAATTAGGGATTATAACAAATGCTATAGGGCTCACACCTAGAATTTATGTTAACTATTTGTTAAGTAAAAGCATTTTAAATATTTCATTTATTAGTTTTGCATATGTGTAATGTGTGCAAATTGTATGTATGTTCACATATGTGTGGTGTGTGTGTGTTTGTGTATATGTGTACATGCATGTGTGTACATGCATGTAGAGGTAAGATAACAGCCTCAACTGTTATCTTCAAGAATGCCATCTGTGTCTATTTATTTATTTATTTATTTAGGACAGAGAGAGTGGGAGAGAGTTAGAACGGGTGTGCCAGGGCCTCTAGCCACTGCAAACAAACTCCAGATGCATGTGCCACCATGTGCATCTGGCTATGGGACCTGGAGAATTGAATGTAGACTTTGCAGACAAGTGCCTTAACTGCTAAGCCATCTCTCCAGCCCATCTTTGTGTTTTTTGAAACATGGTTTCTCTTTGGTCTGGAGATCACTAGTTGTGCTAAACTAACTTGTTAGTGAGATCCAGGGATCATCCTATCTCTGCCTCCCCGGATTTAAGATAATAGCTATGTGCTACTACACCTGGCATTTTTATTTGGGTATTGGACATTGAACTTTGGTCTTTGCACTCATGAGGCAAAGACCACTGAAATATCTTCCTGATTCTTAGATTTTTTCACAGGAATACATTAAAATGCCTAATACTTCTTTCTATCTCAAATAAATAAATAAAATGAAAAGTATTTTTTAAAGGGCTTAAGATATTGCTTAATGGTTAAGGTGTCTGCCTGCGACATCTAAGGACCCAGGTTCAAATCCCCAGTTCCCACATAAACAAGATGCACAAGGTGGCACATGCATCTGGAGTTTGTTTGCAGTGGCTAGAAGCCCTGGTGTACCCATTCTCTCTCTCTCTCTCTCTCTCTCCTTCTATCTCTTTCTGTCCCTCTGTCAAATAAATAGAATGAAAACAACATTTTATCCCAATTCTCAGCCTTCTTCAATTCCATCCTCAGTATACATCCCTTGTTTGTTAATTTTAATGTTTGTTTATTTAAATCTGAGCAATTATCTTTAAAATCAGTAAATGTATTTCTGATGGAGTTTCCAATTGACTTCCTCAGAACTTTAAGAAACACAGTATGCATCATATGTGAGAGCTCTCACACCTGTGTTTCAGGTTATATGTGCAGACAGTAAGGCAACTATCATTCTATATTTGTCCTCTGACACACTTATTTTGCCCTCATATTATACAGGCTTTTGAATTAAATGCTTTGCCCTATAAATTACCAGATACTTCAACAATGAGTTAATTGTACATTATTAGTTGCATTTAAAAATAATGTACACAAAACAATTCAGACTAAAGCTTGTAGTTTATGAAACCAGTATATGTATATGCTTCCTGTAACTATTGCGTTTAAAATGCTATACTCAGAACTACGGAAATTCTTCCCACACACTGAATTTCTCACATAAGATTTTCATACACCCTCCAGGGCATCATCGTTCTAATCTTGTGTGCAATATCCTGCTACACATATTAGCAGTTCTTTCCTAATTTAGCAGAAGGTCATACTCTGTGTTATTCCCTTTAAAACTTAATGTATAAACTGAGAACCTCCTGCTGCTATTGACATCAATTTAGATTTTTCTTGCTTATTTCTGTTACATCTCTTAGTAATACACAGGGAGTAAAAAAAAAAAAAAATGAGTTCCTCATCTGTAAAGTGAGGGTGATGGTATTAGGTGATCTCTGAGGTCCCTTCAAACTCTAAAACGTTATGATTGTAATAATGAAAGTGTAAAGCACATTAGTAAGAGGCACAGCTTAGCTGAGTTGGTGGCAGTTTTCTTAACTGGCCTATTTTGCTTTCAAACAAACCCACTAAACTGCTGCTCCTCATTCTCAAATTTACTTAGTGTTACTCTTACTTCCACATCCTGAGACCATTCGTTGGTAGGATATTGAAAATGTTGTTTATGTGTACAGCTGACTTTCACCCCTATCATTCAGATTCAGCCCTTGTGGGAAGGTGTCATCTTTAATAAAGTTGGCTGAATGAATGAACACATGACCTCGGTGTTTCCTAGTGAAGTCTAAAACATTCTCTCAATGTTCACTGACATATATTTAGTTATGAGACATTAAAGTTTAGGGGACTTTATAGGGAGATGTCTACCACTGGTTCCCAACTGAGGTGATTTTGCCCTCTAGTGGACACGGAGCACAGTTGGGAGAATTGTTTTTGGTTGTCACAAAGGAGGGGTGGAAGCTACTTGATCTTATGGATAGAATCTAAACATCTCCTGCAATTTTCAGCAGCAGTCCCACAATCACAACAACAAATCAATGAATCGATGGCAAGATTCCCCTACTATGTCAGCAATGATGAGACTGAAAAACTCACTCTCATTTTATGAAAACTGAGATCTTTTTTTAAATCAAGGTAAATAATTTGATTCTCAAATCTTGTAAAAGAAATGACAGTACTTTTCCTGATTTGTAACTGACAAAACATAAATTATGAGGAATTTTAGTCCATGCCATGTTGGTGCTGCATTTGTGAATAGAGTAGGCCCAAAATGATTGATGATATACAAGGGAAGAAATAACATATTATTATTATTATTTTCTAAAGAGCCTGATCATTTCTCACCTGGGTCTGCAGAAGCTCATGCTTCTTGCTCAGGGGAGATTTGCCACAATGTACTGAACATGAACTTCAAGTAATCTGTAATTCTGAAGAAATTGGGTAGGCAGGTTTGTTTTTCAGTAAAGTGCTTGGTGTGTTGATATACCTGCTAAATAATTCAGTTAAAGATGTCACCTGGCAATGACTTTTATCTATGAGCTGCTGCTCTTCTCTGGAAACTTAGTTGGTATCCCCTAGTGCTACTCAACCCAACTGAGCACAAAGTTTGCTTAGGAATTTTTGCCTGATGCCCGCTCATTGCACGTAGCTCTTAGTTGCATATACACACAGGAATCCTGTACCTCCAGTGAATGGCAGGGATCTGGTGGGCCATAGCATGCAACTCCTTTTCCTTTCCTAGTCTAGGGCTCTTTCCCTTCAGTAATATACATTTTACTACCTCTTACTTTTAGCCATTCCTGTTTTAAGACTTAGATAAATGCTTTGCAAAACAAAAATTACCTTCTTGTCCTGTAGAAGTAAGAGAATCCTAGAGCTTCGTGACATAGAAGTGAATAAGCTCTTGGAAACACTAGGGGGATGAACTTTTATGACTATGTGGTAAGAACAAAAGAGCATACGAAAGGTAAATACTCATAGCTTTACCACATTGTTTTGTCATATTTATCTCAATAAAAAATATGGAAGTGCTGAAGTATATCAGTGCTAAAGTGCCTGCCTAGCACACCAAGGCTCTGGGTTCAATCGTCAGCTCCACACAATAAATAAAAATAAAAGGAAATCATGGAAGTAACATGTTTAAAGCATCATTTTGTCAGTTTATGTGCCCTTCCATCATCTTACTTATATTGTTGACATATGTGAATATGTGCACTTCTACAAAAGATCCAATCCGAGTGCAGCAATTTTTTTTTTTTGCTTATATGGCATCAGAGAAGAGAGAAGTTACCCACATGGGTAGATATATGTTATCAGACTGTGGAAAAGAAAATTTCCTGCTTTTCAAACTGCTTTGATGACAGAAAGAAAATAGTACACTAAGATTGGTAAAGTGCATGAAAATCACAACGGAAACTTTTGGAATAGGTACTAAAGACGAGTAGGGTATTTCAGAAATAATTTTTCTTTACATTGTTTTATCAAGAAGCTTGTTTTATTAGATCTAAGGAAAACATTATTACCTTCCTGAATATACACTAATGGAATTTTCTTGAAAGGTAACTTTCCCCTGGAGCAAAATATTATTATTTTATACTTATGTTGGAAGAGCTTGACTTGCTCTCAAATTGTGAGAAAATGGCTTTATTTGTAGTCAGGTGTTTTCGTATGGCTTCATGGCATTAGTTCCAGTTTATTTTTCCCCAATGCAGGGCACTGTGTTACTACTGTAATTTTAGATTATGCTAATCAGTTTTGTAGCCAGAAATTATTATTTGTTTATTTCTCAATTCATTTTAGCAGAACCAATACCAATTCCCATAATTTGAGGGTAAATCATTCTGAGTAAAATATGCCTACACTTGTTTTTCTGTCCCTTACTCTAATTCATATGTGCTTTTTCCCCTGTGACACACAGGATCATATAAAATGTGAAAAGTAAAAGAAAAAGAAAACAGAAAGCACAGAGGAACATAAGAACAGCATCCTCTTCCATTCTGACAACAATCTGATTACTTCAGTATTTTGCTATGATGCAACTGAAGTATTTTATACAGGCATCATTATTCACTATTGCAGAGGACCAGTTGTCATTTGTCACGATAGACATAAATGTAGGTATAGTCAACAAACAAATGACATAACTTCTTTCTGTTCATGTTTCTGCTATGCTTGGGCTGATAATCAGCATAGAGTTTCAGGTTAACAAAATGCTTCATCATAAGCCAAATAACATGTATATTTCTTTTCTTCTATGTCTCTTGAATAATGATATATTGCTCAATAATTATCAAGTTGTCATACATATTGTCTCATAGACCAGAGTACTTTAAGAGATGCTAAAAAATCATAAATGATATTCTGTTTTTTTTTTTTTTTTTTTTTTTTGGCTTTTTGAGGTAGGGTCTCACTCTGGCCCAGGAATTAACTGGAATTAACTATGTAGCCTCAGGGTGGCCTCGAACTCACCATGATCCTCCTACCTCTGCCTCCAGAGTGCTGGGATTAAAGGCGTGCACCACCATGCCCTGCTCTGATATTCTTTTTAATTGTCTTCTTCCTTAAATTCAAATCATTTAAAAATTGAAGAATAATACAGTGGAGCTTATGTGTATTTCATGAGAGGAGGCACTTATTCCATTTTGGGGGTGTCCCCAGATGAAATTACATGATTCATTCTAAGAGAGAGGCAGAAGGCATGATGGCACACAGAGAGAAGATGACAATATGAAGAGGGTGCCAAAAAAAAAAAAAAAAAAGAGTCAGCCACAGACCAAGATGTGACAACTGCCCTCAGAAGCAAAGGGGAGGGTTTCCTTTGAGCCTTCTCACCACAGCCCTGCTGACACTTGGATTCTGGCAGAGTGAAAGTGATTTAATACTTCTGACCTCCCACATTATGCCAGGATACATATTTGTTGTTTTAAGCTAGCAAGTTTGTAGCCCTGTTTTAAAGCAGCCACAGAAAACGAATGCACTGTGGTATTAATGATGCACAAAGATGAAATTCAACATTCTATTTAGAAAAATACATGCCCAGTTGTAGGTAAAGGGTGGGCATGAGAATGAATGAAAGGTATTGAAAGGTCAATATTCATAGGAAACACAGATCTTATTAGAAACTTCTGATTTAAATTTCAAGATAAGACTTTGCTAAAGGTGAAAATACTGTGTTCTCCATTAAGGGATCCAGTCCAACACCAGAAACTAAGCATGACTCCTTGGTAATGGTGACCAGCTTATGAGCTGTGGTAAGTGTTTTCAGGAGAGCTATACAGGAAATTGATGGCTATTAATATTTAATTATTCATTTTATTTTTGGCAGGCTACCTATATGAGAACAGACAAGTTCTTCCACAGAAGTTTTTTGGTCTTGAAAATATTTTTTGTTGTGTACATATTATTTTTAGTCAAAATATTTTAAATGGTGACATTGCATCAATATAGCTCATATGAAATATTTATTGCCAATATCTGTTATTATAACCTCAAAACAGTGATAATTAATTAAATATTTATGTTTTACTTCATTGCATCATAAGTTTGAAATGATTAAGAAGTATAATAAAATGTAACAGTGTTTTTTAAACTGGGTAGTAATAGCACAAAAATTCAGGATTTATTTTTAATCTCTATGACAATTTATATAACATAAATGCCCTAGACATTTAGGTGATTTCTTTTCACATTTTCTTTCACTTTAACAAATTGTTCCATTAGTTAAACAGCACTAACTAATACAAGACTAGATTAGGAATGTTCCAGAAAGGCTTTTGTGAAGAAATGGCACCTTAAGGTAATACTTGTACAAATGTTGGAAATAAAACAGTGAATTAAAAGGATAAAGTCATAGTTCTGTTGGAATGAAGGGCTTGATGCACATGCAGGCAAAGCATGCCCATGGAGCATATCAGTTGACAGTAATTATCACAAACATAAAGCAGAGAAAGGGAGGGAAGGGCATGAGAGGGGAAGTCTGGGTTTGTTTAACCATATAGTCTGGCCGGACAAGGCTCAATGATGTGGCCACATGTGCAAAGGTGAATTAGAGAAGAAATGCAGACAAACTCCAAGTAGAAAGGAGACACAAAGCAAAGATCAGGAGGTGAGGGCAAGTTTTCCTTGTTTTCAGGTGAGTTTGGTGTGCTGAGGGGGTTGAAAAGAATGATAGAAGACTGACTCATGGAGAAAGAGGAGGTTTATGGGCTGTTGAAAAGGATTTATACTTAATCTGAATGAAATGGGGCATTTTGAATGCAGCAAGAGCAGATTCTGACTTATTTAAACTTTTCATGCTGCTGGGTTGAGAATGTGGAGGGAAAGGATGAAATATAGATGATTTAGAAGGCTGTTGAAATGTAGATCACTGTGACATTCTAACTCAGGAAAAATTAAGCAAAACAAAACAAACAAAAGACAATAAATAAATAAAAGGAGACCTAAAGCAGTGACCCATGAAAGTGTGGTAATATATGGGGAGGGTCGTTGATGAGAGTCTAGACCCAACAGCAGCTGCTTGCTGCTTAATGGCTACAGAATATGTGAAAAAGAAGAGCCAAGGATGTCTGAAAGTCTTGATCAGAGCAATTAGAGGAAATAATAAGTGGCCAGTTATTGAGGAGGAATTTTCTTTGGTGTACTTCAAGAGTTCACTTTCAGGCATGTTTAAATTTAATATTAAGTCCCAAAGTTAAGAGAGTAAACCACTCAAGTCTTGTCTTTCCACTCTAGGACAGCACTACTCACAGTGCAGGATTGGTAGTGCCCAATTTGGGGACACAGCCATGAGATGAGAGAAACTAACCCATGTGTGGGCAAACTGCTTCTAGGAGACATAGGAAAACTAACTCTTGGGGTCTTATCCAAGAGTGGGCTCACTGCCTCTAGAAGCGACGTAAGGAAAAGGAAAAGAAACTGACCCTTGGAGCTTGTTTAAACAAAGGCTGTGGCATCTGCCATCACCACTGCTCGGATTTTACTGCTGCTGTAGCTTCTTCACACAGGCACTCACTTAAATTCAAATCATTTAAAAATTGATCAGCCAAAAAACGAAACATTAATATATGAACAAGTAGAACATTGCATGAACAAATGGTAAGGGACTTTTGATTTTGGATAATACTTAAGCGTTTGTTAAAGGAAGGAACTTAGGAGTCTGACCTGCTGGCTTTGCTGATCCAGAACACATACACTCTGATCATGATGCAATCACATTATATCCACCTATCATCTTTGACAGATCTTCTGAAGTTCTGTGTTACTAGTTCTAGTCACTGACCTGGTTGTCAGAGATACTGTGGTCAGCACTTATTATGGATGTATGCTTTGTGAGTCAAAAGTCCAACCAGAACAACTGAGGAAATTGGACAAAGAGCATAGCTTGATATCAATCAGCCTCTCTAAACATTGTTTGTCAATATTAGTTATTTGTGCTGTTGAGGCCAAAAGTACATCAAGGCAGAGGAAATCTGGTCTTATTGCTTTAACCAGGTCGATGATAAGGTCATAAGATTAAATTCAGAACATGTTACTAGCAAGAAATTTAGCATCTCACAGCAAAAATCTCATAAAAGTTATTTGTAAGGTCCACAAGAAATATCCCCATAGATATTTTCCATAATTCATTCCCATATTTCATTAGTGTAGTTTTTTCCCATATGGCACAGAACCCCACTGTGAGTACAGTGTACTCCAAAAGACATTAGGAAAGGCTTCTGTAACTCATTACACTCTCCTTTCTTGTTTTCTTGTGTCTTGAGAATCAAAGACCATGAGAAAGCCTCCAATCTAGACAGAGAACAACAGAAGGACCCCAGAATAGGAATTTTCCATCTTATCTCAGTTAGTTAGTTCCAATACAGGACTGTTTTGAGATAAACTTCAGTTTTATCAGAAATATCAAAAGTCTGTGAAAGACTCAAAGCAATGCATAATCCATTTCTAGTAATACTTTCTCATCCATGAAAGGGAAAAATACTTCAAGGGGAAAAAATAGGGAGGTGAGATCTTAAGGTTGTGAAAGTCAAATATAAGGTAGTACGGCAGAGAGATGGGGCAGAGGAGAAAGGAGTGGCATCTAAGACCAAGCATATGCATTAGTAAAGATTAAAAATCACAGAAATAAAATACAAACCAGAGGGTTTGAAGTGAGCACAATGAAGAATTGGGTAAATTTTGGGTGGTGGCATGGAGATCTTTATCTTATATGCAATGCTCTTTTGATTTGTTTTGAAATATTCCCTAAAGTTCTTTGAGATAATTTTAGATAGGCATACACCTATTCTAATTTAATTCATACACATTCAAACACATATACACACATATATAATATTTAATCTTTTATTATATAGAAATAAGGAAGAGTTTTTAAACTTATGTTTTTAAAATTCATGTAATGTCATTGATTCATTTACTTTTCATTTCTTTTCTATTTTTCCTCTTTAATATACCTTGGTAGGGCTACTGAAGATGTATGCCATACTTTCTCTTTTATAATTTGTAAGCAACAGACCTCAGACAAGTTTTACTTTCTGATGCCATCCATATCTAATTCTATGAACTGTTTTCACTTTCAGTTCCCCAAATTGCTCTACATATGGGATCATTGTGTTCTTTCTTCATTAGCTGCATTAAATGAGAATTATCTTGTTTATATAATACTTTCACTTTCCTTTCTTCTTATTTCCAATATATATTTATTATTATTTTAGATTCCTAGTTTATCTTCTATCTGTAAAAATACATATAACCACCTTTATTTTATATTTTACCATTTCAGGGCTACATCTCAGGCACCACTACTAACAAAATTATCCCCTGAAAGGACAAATAGAGAATAAAAATAAAATGCTTAATTCTTCCTGTCCTTCCTTTTACTCAAAATTCAATGTTTTTACCGAGAGACTGACATTTTTTACTGTCACTGAAAAATATTTAACTCCTCTTTGAGTAGTAGGTAGACTTTTGTCCAGCTTTATTACCTAAGAATGTCTTTCTCGGGGACCCAGAAGTCATCGTTTATAGATATGATCACCAAGGAAAATAAAAAAAAAAAACAGTGTTCATATCTCCTGGTTTCTGTAAAAGGGTAGGGACTTCTTGCTCTAAGCTGCAACACAATCTGTTGTCATGGAGACATGGGCTAGGAAAAAGGGTTGTGTTAACTGTTTCTGGGGAGAAGCAAACAAACACCCATTTACCTGAGATAGAGCACCAAGGGCAAATCAAAGTAAGGTTCCACTAAAGTTCAAATTGGCGCACCAATGATCTTATTGGGATTACTTACAGAGCAACCATGAGGGGTTACTTACCAAAGCTAGGGTAACCCCCAAATAGCTGCATCACCAATAAATATGATCCTATCTTGGATAAAGTCCTAATGGAAGCTACATCATGGAGTCCCCACATAGTCAACCTTTTACTTCCTACATAGTCTACCATCCCTGAAGATCTTCTTGTAATTGGCTGTGGGGAGCAGAAAGCATTAATGGACGGAGTACCAGGTGAGGGTACTATTAGCCCTCCTTCCTCATTCTACTAGGGAGTATCAATAGCTACATTGCCATAAACCAGGATATACTGTGTTGTTCTGCTCAATTAGTTTACCATGGCTGCTGCTCCAGGCATTCTCTTCATCAGGAAGAAAGTCATATTATACCCAGAGGGAAAATGCCATGTTATATCATTGAGCTATGTGTGACTAATGGTGCTGTCAATCCTCCTACTTGAAGACTAGATAATGTTTATCTTGAAAACATGTGTGTAATAGATTGCTTCACCTGGTTATATAAAATGTGAGATTTCTTTCTGTTTTGCAAAAATTGCCTGTAGTGTGCTTTACATTCTGGCTTAATGCTTAATCAATAATAAAACTGATTGAGATTTGTAAATTTGTGGAAATAATTGGGATGAGAGATTGTAATTATGTTTCCCAGAACTTTACATTAAGGTTTCCTTCTACATTTTACTTAATTCATGTTATTTATATGTTGTGGAATTTGATAACAATACCTTAACTTAATCATATAGTTAAGTCATCTGGGACTGCATAGTAGTAAAATTCCCAAGCCACCATTGGCTGATTGTATAAGTACTGTCCATGGCAAGGCATACTTTTTAAATTCTTTTTTAACTAGAATTTTTAATTGCCTCTCCAATTATTCAGTTTTTTTTTAACTGCTGTGACACATAACTGAGTAAAATAAATTAAGGGAGCAAAAATTTACTTTTGCTCATGATTTTAGTCCTTCATGCTAAAAAAAGAAATTTGGAGGCCAACATTGAACATAGGTACCATAACAAGACCCTGCTAAAAAAAGAAAGGAGAAAGAAGGGTAGGAAAAAGATGAGAGGGAATGATGGAAGGAAGTCAAAGAGGGAGAGGAAGATGAAGGGAAGGAGGGATGATGGAAGGAAGGAAGGATGTAAGGACACTGCCTACAGTAAAAAAATTACAAGGTACAATTTTACAAAAATTATAAAACAAAACATCATTCAATCCATTCCATCAAGGCTAGGGTATAAACTAGTGAATCTTTATTCTTTCCCCCACAAAGTAACATTGCATTTCACATCTTTCAATTGAAAAGACATGAATTTATATGCATAAAATATGTTGTGCTAGAATTTTTTTTCTTTTAGACATATTTAAGAAGAAATGTATGGGCCAGTGGTCAAGTATGTGGTGGGTCCTTCTGCGAGGAAATGTGTAGAGTAAAATATGTTTGTGAGAGACACAGGTTTGTAAAGAAGTTTATCCTCTCTCCCTCAAATATTTTTCTTTCTTCTTTTATAATAATACCTCTATTTAGAAGTAAATGATAGCACCAATTAAAAAGTTACTTGATTGAAGCTGAAAGCCTTTTTTTTTTTTTTGGAACTTTCCAAAACAGAAAATCTAGAACACTCATTTTGCTTCTCCTGGTCATGTTCTTTAGAACCTAAAAGAAAGATGGGATTTATAGGTAGTTATATGGTATGGTGGCTCAGCTTAAGTGTCCCTCCATAAGGTGTTCTGAATGCTAGTCCCCAGTTGGTGGCAATTTAGGAATTGGAGCCTCCTGGAAGCAGTGTATTGTTAGGCGCAGGTTTATGAGTATTATAGCTAGCTTCTTCTTGCTGGTGTTTGACATACTCATGCTGCTGTTGTCTACCTGATGTTGGCCAAGAGGTGATGTCCAGCCTCTGCTCATTCCAAGGCTTCCCCTACCATCATGGAGTTCCTCCTTGAGTCTGTAAGCCCAAATAAACCCTTTCCTAGCATAAGCTTCTCTTGGTTGGAAGCTTTCTATCAGCAATGCAAAGGTAACTGCAATAGTAAAATTGGTACTGAGAAGTGGGGTCATTACTGACTGTGTGGCTTTGGCTTTTTAGAGCTGGTTTGAGAGAAGAATGTGGAAGGACTTGGAACCTTGGCCTACAAGATGCCTTGAAGTGCTGTATGCATAGCTTGATGAACTATTCTGATCAGAGTTGAAAGACCTGAATCCAGTAAGAACTATGGACTGTGATGTTTGGCTTATCAGGGGAAAAAAGAGCTTTGTCTGGACTGGGATAAAGGCAGTGTGTTTGAGAGGCCTGCTGTTATGCCTTTGTCCTGAGAACTTGTTCAGGGTTGCATTGCACAGAAATAGACTGGTGTGAGAAGAAGAATGTGGTACAGAAATAAATGAAATTTTTGGGCCCAAACTGCTGCCATCCAGCTGTAAATATTTGAAAGATTTCAACAATTGAGATTGGGCCAACTGACCTACATTGGAACAATAGGATTAAGGCAGATTATTTTGAAATAACAGGCATGAATACTGACTGAGTGCCTTGTTCTTCAAAGTCTGGTTTGTTCCCACCCCTGCCTCAGATTACCAAGTTGGTAGCTCAGCTGGTACTATGAAGTATACCAAATGTAGGAGAGGGTCATTGAATTTGAAACATGGTTTTGTGTTTTGAAAATGGCCATGGACAGTGTGTAGCAGGCTTGTTTGATTACTTGCATGGAGGTCCATTGGAACCATAAACCATGGGTTGTAGTGGAGACCTAATAGAGATTCAAGGACTATAGGATGGCTGCTAAGGAGGTATTCTCATGTCCACTCGGGCTCTCATGCTTGTCTAGGAAGTTCTTTTAACTGCTAGACTACCTCTCCAGCAGCTCCAGATGTATATATTATTTGGAAATATATGAACTTGAGTAATCTCACATGCACTGTCCTATACATCTCCATCTTGAGAATAATCTCAGTAGTTACAACCTATTCTTATCCATACTGATAGTAGGATTTTTGCATATGCTGCAAAGGGTGGCATATGCTATAAGGTGCATTTGTACTTAAATTTTTACTTTGATTTTTCCACCTGGGCCTCTCACCTTCAGGTTAAGTTTTCCCCATTAAGCTAATCCTTGCTGAAAACAACTTCTGAGAGGTACCTAGAGGTGTCTTTTACTAACTTAGAAATTATTCAATCCAGTGAATTTGATAATCAAATTTACTCATCCCCTACCTATTCCAACCCAAAGTATTGTCTACCCTGCATTTCAGAACATATAACTAGACAACTTAGTGTTGGTCTTGCTGGGTTTACTTTGCTAGATACTTAATTTTCTCAAATTCCTTATCTATATGTATCTACCTATATATTATCTATCTATCTACCTACCTATCTAGGATCCATCTACCTCCATATCTATCATCTACGTATTTATATATTTACTTATTATCATTGCCATCTGGGGACACAGCATGGCCCTTCTCTAATCTAGGTGTGACAATTATCTGTACAGTTGCTGCATGTATAGTCAGGTCTTTCTTGTTTACACCCTCTTCTAACCCAAACCCCTTTGTGTTTTCTCCCCCATTGTTACTGGCCTGAACATTTAAGAACATTCTGAGAAATCATTTCAGAAATTTATGTTTTCCGAGGCCTTTCATATTGAACAGAAAATTTATTTTAACCTTTAACTTATTTTATGTTTTAGTTCTAGTATCCTGAATTAAATATGGAGCATTTTAAATTTTCAAAATGTACTTCATTATCTATAAAAGCTCAGTTTTAGTAAACACATTTCCTTTGATAAAACCTTGTTTTCTTCTTTTATGGATTTTCACTATCATTTCTGAAGATATGTTGATTTGTGAGGTGATTTTTTTCTTCTGTTGTGTTTTCTTATATATGTCATCTCCTCTCTTTCTCTCTCTCTTTCTCTCTCTCACACACACACACATACAAAAGCACAAATATTGTGGAAAATTTTGTGAAAGTTTGAAGATTCCAATGATATTCACTTTTAATATTAAGGCACCAATAGGTTTGAGGGGTCTTTTGGTACTAATGGTGCATTTGTCCAATCAAAGGTATAATCTAAATGGTAGTATAAAGATCAGATATTGAGGTAGAAATCTACCTAACTGGAGAAGTAGAGGAGCCTTTCCCTTAGAGAGAAATTGTCTACCATGGGGTTATGGTCCTGGCTATTCAACATGTTCATGGGGCTAAATGTGGGAGTATAGACTATATAACTTTAACATAAAAATATTCAATATGTAACTTCATTTTATTATTCAAAATATGCCCCCTATTTTACAGGACATTTATATATGACAGACCTTTAGACCTTTAGACCCTTCTGAAACTGTCTCAAACCATGTCTTCACTGTAATCTCTGTTATTGTGTGTGTCATTTCCTGGTCTCCACCATTTACTTCCTTTTTTAGGTAGATATTGAAATGCCTTTTCATATGTGCTATAATGTTATTTCTGTCTCATCATGATGAAATAACTGACCAAAAGCCAAAGAAAAAATAAAAATAATTTAAGAATCACAACATTTAATTCAGCTAACAATTCCAAAGAGTTTACTAATAGTTGCTTGACCACTATGCTTAGGCATAACATGGGAGGGCTGGGTGTGTGTGTGTGTGTGTGTGTGTGTAGGAGGAGGAGGAGGAGGATTTATACATCCCGTGATAGACTGGGTACAGGAAAGTGAGCAAGTGATGACAAATCAGGAAGAACCTTCAAAGGCATGCCTCCTAGAACCTTCTTTGCCTACCTTCTTTGGCCCAACAAGCCAAAATCTCCACCAGAATAGCACCAGCAGCTGGGTACTAAACAATCAACACATGAGCCTGTGGGAGAAAATTTTGAATTCATACCCCAACACAAGAAATAGGCATTCGCCTGTACTTCCCATGGTTACAGGTCTTTAAAAGTTTCATTTGTATATCTTCATTTTGTTTCACAAGAATGCAGTATATATAATCAGTCTTTGATTTGACATCCCAAACCTTCTTAATTTCTTCCTTCCAGTTAAAAAAAAAACACCTCATCAAAGATAATAATTAAAATCATTCCTTCAACAAGAAGTTTGTTCTTCAAAAGCAATGAGATAATAGACAAAAATACATACAAAAGGAAGAAAATTATATGCAATAAACAACTATGATTTTGACTGATGACTCAATATCTTTTCAAAGACTTTTAAAATGACAACCTCTTTGCATGACTCCTGCAGAGTGAATTTAATTTTCTTGTAGATCATACAAAAAACTTTTCCTTCTCCTCCAAAAAATTATGACTTTGTTAAGACTTGGACCACTGAAAACTGAGATGATGCAATTCAATTTTGTATCCCTAATCTCTATCACATTCTGCATCTATGTATATATGGTAAGAAAGTATGTATGTTCGGTATATACAGTAAAGCAATATGTATGTATGTTTGTATGGTATTTATGGTAAAGCCGGATGGCATGTCTTGTCAGCAGCAGCCATGTTCACTGTGTTCTTTGCTTTGGGAAGCCACATGGAGTGACTGGTGCACCATTTGATTCATGTAAGTATACTCTATGACAATTGCAGAATAACAACATCTCCTAATATATTTTTCAGAATGAATCCCTATTGTAATGGAGATGCTATCTACAAATTGTTAGCACTCACCCAAAATCAAAAAGCATCCTCTAGCAATAACACAGCCCTGGGTATTACTAAATCTAACAGTGTTTTTATGTCATACTAAACATTTACACAAAGAAAAGGGAGAGTGTTTGTTCTTCCAGATAAAAATCAGTTCAACCTTTGACTATTGAGAATTGATGTCAGTTATCAAATCAAGGACACCGGAAGCTAGTCATTCTCATAGAGCAGTGTTAATCCAAAGGGTAAGACCAACTGTCCTCTTTTGGACTCGGGTACACAATATCAATTTAAATTTAGAGCTTGCACTAGTAAACAATGCATCCCCTAGCTTCAATGTATGCTTTGTATTATTGTTGCTTTGTATTACTTAAAAAGGCTTTCACGTATGTGAAACATAAAATTCTTCTTGGCTCTAACCCTTATCCTCATGCTGTTTGTTTGGTGGGCCACTTTCACTGCACACACTTCCAGGCCTGAACATTAAACTTCCTTTGCCAAAATGTTCTTCTTATTTGCAATATTTTGCAACATATTCTGTTTCTGCTTTCTAGAGTGTGAAAGTGTTCCTCTTATTGTTTGGAATCCAGTAATTTGTATAATCATAATGCTACCAACATTCTTCCAGAACATCTTCCTCCTTGTATGCTCTCTTCTAAAGCTTAGCTTCAATTCTGTGTTCTCTAAAACCAACTAAAGGATAACAAATTGGCTATGATTTCATGATGTCTATGACTTTGGGAGACAATAAGAATGTCCAGTTCTATTACCATCTTGCAGGATCATTGTCAGACATGTTGCTTCTTGTTAAACTAAACATTATTATGTGGCACATAATTTAACCTAGAACAATTAGTTTACATATTTTTACCTTTGACTTAAACTATCCTTACATTTCTTTTCTCATCATTTTGAGATTATTATCTTGAAATTTCTGAATTTTTGTTTTACAGACCCTAAATCATTGTTTAAAGGGAACGATATATTCTGCTCAATGTTTAATGGAGTTCATATTTGCACCCAAAAGCATTTATTAATTGAGATGAAATACTGACAGCTGAGTAACTTGAAAGAGAATCTTTTACTTATCATCATAAGCTGGGGCACGTCTTCTTCAGTGATTTTCCTGTCATTCCCACTGATGGCTTAGCTGTCCCTGAAGGCAAGCTTCATGTTTGCTTTTATTGACTTTCTCGGTCCCTTTTCATAACCACTGTTATCTCTGCTCAATTCACCATCTCCTTGGTGTCTGCCTCTTTTAAACTTTTTTTTTTTTTAACAAAAAGGGTTCAACAGAATGCCAGTCAACATTAAGCTTATTCTTAACATTTATAAATCTCTTCTTCAGATTCCCTCCAGTACCCCCCCCATTTGCATTGCCTTTGATCTGCTTCTTTCCTTTCTTTTTCAAAATATTTATTTATCCATTTATTTATTTGTCAGAGACAATGGGAGAGAGAGGAGATAGAGCATGCTAGGACCCATAACCACTGCAAATGAACTCCATATGCATGTGCCACCATGTGCATCTGGCTTACATGGGCACTGGGGAATGGAATCTGGGACTTAAGCTTCAAAGGTAAGCACCTTAACGGCTAAGCCATCTCTCTAGCCTATAATCTGCTTCTCTCTAGTCTTCTATATGTGACTTTTAGCCACCAAGTAGTTATTTATATTTATAAAATACAATTTTAAGCAATGAAAACCAGAGCCTTCCCTGTAGGAAAAGTGAAGCCAAATCTGATTACATGCATGAACAAAATTGTATCATTGTTAAAATGCTCAAAACAGCATCATTTACTATTTTTTTAATGAAATCTTAAATTCTTAGAGTCATAATTCAGAGCTTTCAGTAAAGATAGCAGAGTACATACATGTTACTTGAATCTCTCTACTTCAGATAATTAAAATAGGCTAAAGACCATCTCACAAAAAGTAAAATTTAGACTGAATTGTAAAATTTAGCATGTAACTTCCAGATATCTCAATGAAATATTCTTTTTCTATAAAGTCACTGAGAAAGGTCTGATAAACAGTACATATACAGATGCAAATGAGAAAAAACAGGTAAAAGTGTTGTGTATTTTACATTGCTAGAGAATATACTAAGAGTGGGAGGAATATGCAGGAGAGAAAAAGGACATAGGAATATGAGTCATAGCTCTGCAACCAAAGTCATCAATGCAGATACTCTAGAACATCATGAAAAAGAAAGGAAAAACCCCAAACATATGTAGCCAGTGGATCAAGATCCAAGCAAAGTATGGTGACAATGGATGGTGAAACACACACCAACACCCCAAATTGGCACTGCAGCATTCATGTAGCAAATTTTTCTGTTCCTAAGGACTGAAAGTCTCAGATATGATTATAAATCAACAATCTTCCGTCATTCAACTGAAAATTTAAATTCAGGTCACACCCTCTCATAAGGCCAAAAGTACATAAGCCTCACTTTTCAAGGGATGTTCTGGATCTCAATGAAATCAATTCAATGCCACTACAAGTGATAGAAAGCAGCCAAATAAATTGTATCTTTAACTAACTTTGAGAAAAGGGAGAAATTAAATAAGCAAAAGATAGAGTCCAAAAACAAACATTTGGAAAATGTTGCATTAGAAAATCAAAAATGTTATTTGGAATAACATATTGTGAACAATCTCAAAGAGATTAAAAATATGCAGTTCAATAAATACATATCTTTAGAGTTGAAATATGATGGAATAAAACACAGGAGAAGCTGAAACTTTGTATTAAAACATGAGATCATGGGCAAAAGAAAAACAATAAATAATGGTAAGTCAAAATCTTTATTGGACAGAGTAAAGCAAGACTTTTATCATGTATAATATTTGAAAAAAATATTAGAGAAGAAAAGAGGTAAACATTACTTCACAAATGTCAGTAGAGGTAAAAGTCAGATAATGATTGAAAGATAAAAGCTTAATTCAGATTTGTGAGGACCATACTGCAGCTAGGTGAGGTACATGCCTATAATCCAAGCTCTCTGGAGGGTGAGGCAGGAGGATTGGGAGATCAAGATTAGCCTAGATCACAAAATAAAATTGCTCTCATAAACAAAAAAAATAAACAAATAAGCAAACACACTAGCCAGAAATAACTGACTCATATGCAAAGGAAGGCAAATATGCACATGAAAAGTATTTCTATATTAGAAAACTACTATTAAACATATTTATTATTGTCTAAAATGGAAGACAAACATGTTGGTCTAAATTTTCATTAAAAAGTGTTGTACCATTTGTAGGGTTTATGAAAGGAGAATATGAGGCAGTGTGATATATAGAGAAAAATGCACCCACTTAAATGTGTTGTTTTGACAGTTTTGACATATGTATGCTGAGTGTTAGTCCCTTCCTAATGAACATAGAGAACTGTTTTCATACCTAAGTTACCTTGTGATTCTTCGCTGACATCAAGCTGATTCCCAAGCAATAATTGATTTCTATTAATAATAGATCATATATATATATATATATATATATTTATTTATTTATTATATATATGTATATACATATATATACTTATATCACAGATTAAAAGAAATATGTTGCATAATATATTATGTAGACTTCTTTTGCCTTTCTTATTCATTTAAATTTTTTTAAATTTCTATTTTAAAATATTATTTATTTATTTAATTGGATAGGGAGAGAAAAAAAGAAAGAAAGAAAGAAAGAAAGAAAGAAAGAAAGAAAGAAAGAAGAAAGAAAGAAAGAGGGAAAGAATGGGCGCACCATGGCCTCCAGCCACTGCAAATGAACTCCACATGCATGTGGCCCCCTTGTGCATTTGGTTTACGTGGGTCCTAGAGCATCAAGCCAGGATCTTTTGGCTTTGCAAGCAAGTGCCTTAACAGCTACACCATCTTTCCAGGCCTCTCATTGACTTTTTATTGCTTGTATAGCTCCATTTTATTTCTAAATAATACTCTACACTACACATATACCAAACTTTGTTTTGCATTCTGTGAATTGATGTATGGTTTGCTTGCAGGTTTTTAGTGTTATGAAGATAGCCACTATAAACAATTGGTATTTTATTTGTATATGAATCCTTCATCTATCTTTTGTAAGAATTCATGAGTAGAATTACTTCTGGAGCTCTGGCTCTCTCACTTGGTAGGAGTTGCTTTTTCTCTGTGTTGGTCTCTTTCTCCCTTGTGCTGGTATCCGGTTCATCAGGAAAACAGCACCCTTGCTTGTTTCACCAATTTTCCTTAGTTTCAGCCAGGGCCCTTTTGAGGTATGATGGGGTGGCTCTCTACTATCTCTACTATCTGAGAAAGAGATGCAGATTCTCCAACAGAGAGTAAGTTAGCACCAGGACAAATGAGATAACTCTTACTTTTATTTAGAGAGTTTAATAGGTGTAGGCCCTCTTGTAGCCCATGATTGATGGTAGCTTGATATTGGAGAGTGGGCTTATAATTGGATAGGGTTCTGACTTGTTTCCCAGCTCCAGCTAAGGGTCCTGTACCACTGAGGGGATCAGTTAGCTGAATCATGAGCAGTTGGTTCCCCACCATGGCTGTGTGCCACTATTGCACTTGTGTGGGCATCACAACAGGTTATTTGCTGCTAAGTAGGTTAGACCATGAGTTGCTCGGACAGATATTGGTCATTTTCCCCAGTCACTCATGTAGCACCTTCTGACACTAGACATGCTGACTGTCTGCGAACTGACTCCTGGCTTTCAGCCATGCCATTCCATTTTATGTGTCAGCTGCATATGGGGTTTTCAGCAATAGGGTCTTACCACTAACCCTTAATGGGTCATCAAATACTCTGACAGAAATCTGTCATTCCTTTAGAAAACCTTATAGGTTTCTCTGATCAAAAGCTCGGATTCTGGTTAAGATGGAGGCATAGGTACCACACCACAACATTCTAGGGGGGAAAAAGACCAAAAAAAAAACTCAGCAAATTGCACACTTTTACTAAAAAGTGGGGTGTATAGGAAATTGAAATGGCAGCAGAGAAGTAGGAGAGATCCAGAACATCCAGAGCTCTCACAGGCCGGCAAAAGCGGCCCAGCAGGTCTGCCAACCACGGAGGTGGTGCACCAAAAAGCCACCAGGCTTGGCTCAAGCTGCAGGAAAAGCAAGGTGCAGGGGAGCTTCCACTCACACCAGAGCTCTCCGCAAACTCTACAAAAGTGAAGGGAGAGCAGCAGTGAGCAACAGAGAAGCAGATCACAAGGTAGAAGAACACGTGGAACAGTGAGGGAACTATAGCAGCTGTGGCTCCCTCCCCTCCCCCACCACCTGTGCCCAGCTCCAGGGAACAGAGCAACGGTCCCAGGAACCTGCTATGTCAACTTGAGCAGCGGGACCCAAACAGGAGCAGAGACCGGCAGCAACATCAGCGGCTCTGGCACTGGCAGACCCATTAGTGTCAGCTTCAGCAGTAGCAGTGGCAGATCCAGCAGCAGCGGCCGATCCAGCAGCAGCAGCTTCAGAGGCAGAAGCAGCAGATTCAGCAGTGGAAGTTACAGCAGCAGTAGCAGTGGAAGCAACAGTGGTGATTCCACCAGCAGCAGCTTCAGCAGCAGCAGTGATGGATGCAGCAGCGGCAGCATTAGCAGCAGCAGCAACAGATCCAGAACTGGCAGCCTCAGCAGCAGCAGTAGCAGTACCAGAAGCAAGGGTGCCGATCTGCAGGGCCACAGTTGCCAGGCTCAGTTTGCCTTGTAGGAAAAGCAGGGCCCAGCTCCAGAAATCAGAACACCAGCCCAACGACCCAGTCAGCAACATGACTGAGACCAAAAATCATCCAAAAAGGTAACTGTGATTGCACCAGGGCAGGGTCTCACTTGGTCACAAGCTGACTTGGATCCCTCAGCGGACCAGAAAATTTAAGCTCTTTGTTGATAGAGGATCTGGTTGTTATATTAAGTACTCTTGCATAAATACTTGGTGCTGTTTTTGATTGAATGTGTACAGTGTTTAATTAAATTGTAGAATCTACCTGTATTTTATTCCACTCAGCATACATGAATACTCCCATAGGAGGGAAACTCAACCCCCTAGGAGCACCTTTGTAGATATTCTGAGAGTCTTAAGAGCCACACCTAACACCTTAAGCTCCTACCTTGAAGATATATAACATCAATTCAAATGATACAGCTAAGAATATCCAGCTAGCTAGAAAATCCAAGCATTAACTTAATCCAAGATGCAAAAATATATACATTGTAACACAAGAAACACTAAAAAGCAAGACAATATAAATCCACCTAAAAGTATTAATGCATCAGAAATGACCTCCAGTGAGAATGAGTTAAAGGAAATGCCTGAGAAAGAGTTCAAAAGAATGATTGTAAATATGTTCAAAGAAGTCAAAGAACAAATCAAAGGAATCAAAGAAGAAATCAAAGAGGAAATCAAAGGAATCAAAGAAGATGCAGGACACCAATTTAATGAAATAAAGAAGGCAATATAAGACATAAATAAGGAAATAGAAATAATAAAGAAAAACCTTTCAGAATTAACTAGCAATGAAGAACACAGTTAATGAAATAAAAAACTCTGTAGAAAATCTCACCTGTAGAATGGATGAAGGAGAGAGCAGAATATCTAAGCTAGAAGACCAGGTGGCAGATCTAATACAGTCCAACAAAGAGAAAGACAAACTTATAGAAAAGTATGAGTGGGAATTTCAAGATTTAGGACACTATGAAAAGTTCAAATATAAGAATTCAGGGCATAGTAGAAGGAGAAGAATTCCACTCCAAAGGCATAGTAGGTGTCTTCAACAAAATCATAGAGGAAAATTTCCCCCAAGTTGGGAAAGAGGTGCCAATGCAGATACAGAAAGCCTTTAGAAACCCAGCCAGACAAAACCTGGAAAGAACCTCTCTTCACCATATTATAATCAAACTACCAAACACACAAAACAAAGAAAAAATATTGAAAGCAGTTAGAGAGAAAAATCAAGCTACCTACAAAGGGAAGCCCATCAAGATTACAGAAGATTATTCGACACACACTTTAAAACCCAGAAGGGCTTGGAGTGATGTATTCCAAGTTCTGAAAGATAGCAACTGCCAACCAAGGTTACTTTATCCTGCAAAGCTATCCATTCAAATAGACAGAGAAATAAGGGCATTCCATGACAAAAGCAGGCTAAAAGAGTATTTGAAGACAAAAGTAGCTCTACAGAAAATAGATAGAATCCTCCATGCTGAAGAAAAGGAAAAACACACATATAAGGAACCTAGAAAAAACAAGCAATACTCAAATACTAGTTAACACACGGGACCAAAGTTAGAACCAGAAACACACACACACACACACACACACACACACACACACACACACACACACAATGGCAAACATAAACACACAGCTTTCAATAATATGTCTTAATATCAACTGCCTCAATGCCCCAACCATAAGACATAGGTTTGCAGACTGGGTTTAAAAGCAGGATCTTACAGGGCTGGAGAGATGGCTTAGCGGTTAAGCGCTCGCCTGTGAAGCCTAAGGACCCCGGTTCGAGGCTCGGTTCCCCAGGTCCCACGTTAGCCAGATGCACAAGGGGGTGCAAGCATCTGGAGTTCGTTTGCAGAGGCTGGAAGCCCTGGCGTGCCCATTCTTTCTCTCTCCCTCTCTCTGTCTTTCTCTCTGTCTCTGTCACTCTCAAATAAATAAATAAAATATTTTTTTAAAAAAAGCAGGATCTTACCATTTGTTTTCTCCAGGAAACTCACCTTTCTACAAAGGATAGACATTATCTTAGGGTGAAAGTGTGGAAAAATGTGTTTCAAGCAAATGGGCCTAGAAAACAAGCAGGGGTTGCTATCCTAGTATCTGACAAGGTAGACTTCAGTCCAACATTAGTCAAGAAAGATAAGGAAGGTCATTTTATATTGATTAAGGGCACACTCCAACAGGAGGACAATAGAATCCTAAACATATATACACCTAACATGGGGTCTCCCAAATTCATCAAACAAACACTGTTAGTACAAAGGCCACAAATAACACCAAACACAGTGGTGGTGGGTGACTTTAACACCCCACTCTCATCAATTGACAGGTCATCCTGGGAAAAAATAGACAGAGGCATCTGGACTAAATGAGGTCATAGAAGGAATGAACATAACAGATATATACAGGACATTTCATCCAAATGCTTCAGAACATATATTCTTTTCAGCAGCACATGGAACATTCTCTAAAATAGGCCATATATTAGGACACAAAGCAAATCTTAACAAATTCAAGAAAATTGAAATAATTCCTTGCATTCTATCTGACCACAATGGAATTAAACTACAAATCAGTAGCAAGAAAGGCTATAGAGCATACACACAATCATGGAAACTAAACAATACACTACTAAATGATGAATGGGTCAATGAACAAATCAAGAAGGAAATCAAACAATTTATAGAGTCAAATGATAATGAGAACACAACATACCAAAATCTCTGGGACACAATGAAGGCAGTTCTAAGAGGTTAATATATAGCCTTAACTGCCTATATTAGGAAACTAGAAAGATCGCAAGTAAATGACCTAATGCTTCACCTTAAAGCCTTGGAAAAAGAAGAACAAGGTAAACCAAAAATCAGTAGATGGGAAGAAATAATAAAGATTAGGGCAGAAATTAATGAAATAGAAACAACAACAACAACAACAAAACAATCCCAAGAATTAATGAAACAAAGAGTTGGTTCTTTGAAAGGACAAACCATTAGCAAATCTGACAAAAGAAGGAAAGAAGAGACACAAATTAATAAAATCAGAGATGAAAAAGGTAACATCACAACAGATTCCAGAGAAATTCAAAACATCATAGGGACATACTGTCAAAGCATATACTCCACAAAGTATGAAAATCTGAAATAAGTGCATGATTTCCTTGATTTATATGACCTACCAAATTAAATCAAGATGAGATTAATCACTTAAATAGAACTATAACAAGCATGGAGATCTGAACAGTTATCAATAATCTTCCAAATAAAAAAAGCCCAGCCCAGATGGATTCACTGCTGAGTTTTACCAGACCTTCAAGGAAGAGCTAGCACCATTGCTTCTTAAGCTTTTCCAGGAAATAGAAAAAGAAGGAATTCTACCAGAAAAATGGATGGATCTGAAAGGATTATACTAAGTGAGGTAACCCAGGCCCAGCAAGCCAAGTGACACATATTCTCCTTCCTATATGGATCCTAGCTACAGATGATTGGGCTTCTGCATGGGAAGGAAAATACTTAGTAGCAGAGGCCAGTATGTTAAAAATGAGATAAAGGGAAGAGAAAGGAAGGGAGGAAGGTACTTAATGAGTTGGTATTTTATATATGTAAGTACAATGATTGTGATGGTGAGGTAATATGATGGAGAATGGAATTTCAAAGGGGAAAGTGTGGGTGGGTGAAGGGAGGGTATTACCATGGGATATTTTTTATAATCATGGAAGATATTAATAAAATTTGTGAAAAGACACAAAAAAGCTCATTCTGGGTGATAGCACAATGCTGGTACTGGGAGTTACAGGTCAATGCCCACTAAGAAAATGAGGAAAAAGATAACTAATATAGAAGAGTTAGAAAGGAGAGAGAGAAAGAGGGAGAGGGAGGAAGGGAAGATTTAGAAGATTTAGTTTAGACTTGATCCTACCCTCTCCATTGTCTTGTGGTTCAGGTGTTTCCTGCAAGGGCATGGAGAGGGTTCAGTTATTTGGTCTGCCTTTTAGGAAATAGAATTTTATGGTACCATTGCTGTTTGGGTCTAGATGAGTGTTTCCCACCACTTCGATGCCCTCCACTCCATCCCTGTCCATCCTAGTATATAGTCCATGAGATTCTTGCTGAGTATGTAAGGTATCTTGGGTAGATTCAGGTTAGGTGTTGTAGATGAGTAAGATTATGGGGTGATTTTTTTTTTTTTTTCTGTGATTGGCTAAATTCAGTGAGAAGGATCTGTTCCAGCTTCAACCATTTTTCCTCAAATTTCTTTGTGTCATTTTTTCTTACTGCTGTATAGAATTCCATTGTGTAGATATACATCTTAGTTATCCATTCTTCTAATGATAGACATCTGGGTTGACTCCAGCTCTTAGCTATTACAAATTGTGCTGCTACAAACATGGGTGAGCAAATTTCTCTGGCCTGTGGTTTGAAGGCTTTAGGGTAGATGCCCAGTAAGGGAATAACTGGGTCAGTTGGTATTTCTATAGTCAGCTTTTTCAGGAGTCTCCATATTACTTTCCAAAGTGGTGTACCATCCTACATTCCCACCAACAGTGGATGAGTGTTACTACTTCTCCACATCCTTGCCAACATTCATTTTTGTTTGATTTTTTGATGTTTGCTTTCCTTTTTGGGGTAAGGTGAAAGAAATCTTAGTTGTTTTAATTTGCGTTTATCTGATGATTAGGGATGATGAACATTTTCTTAAGTGTGTGTTTGCCAGTTGTATTTCTTCCTCTGTGAACTGTCTGTTCAGCTCTTTTTTTGAGTGGGGTGTTTGACTTCTTACTGTTTAGATATTTGAGTTCTTTGTAGATTCTAGAAATAAGGCCTCTAACAGTTGGATAACCCGCAAATATCTTCTCCAAATCTGTGGGTAATCTATTGGCTTTGCTTATTGTATGCTTGTCTGTAAAGAAACTCTTCAGCTTCATGTGATCCCATTCGTTGAGTGACTGTTTAAGATTGTGAGCTACTGGGGTTTCGTTCAGGAAGTCTTTTTTCATTCCTATATCATGGAAAGTACTCCCTAAATTTTCTTCCAGTAGTATTCGAGTTTCTGGTCTTATTTTGAAGTCTTTGATCCACTTGGATTTGAGTATAGTGCATGGTGAAATGTGTGGATCAAGATTCAGTTTCCTGCATGTGGTTATCCAGTTTGTCCAGCACCATTTGTTGAAGATGCTATCTTTTTTCCAGCCTATAGTGTTCGGGCCTTTGTAGAATATCAAGTAGCTATATTTGCTTGATCCAGAGTCCGGGTGCTTAAGTCTATTCCATTGGTCTATACTCCTGTTTTTATGCCAGTACCATGCTATTTTTATTACTATGGCTTTGAAATATAGCTTTAGATCCAGTGTGGTGATGCCACCAGAGATATTTCTTTTGCTGAGGAAATGTTTGGATATGCGAGACCTTCTGCCTTTCCATATGAAATTTGAGATCATTTTTTCTCTCTCTGTGAAGAACACTGTAGGGATTTTAATTGGAATTGCATTAAATCTATATATTGCCTTTGGTAGGATTGTCATCTTCTCAATGTTAATACTGCCTATCCAGGACCATGGGAGGTCTTTCCATTTTCTCAAGTCCTTCTCAATTTCTTTTTTGAGTGTTTCTATGTTTTCTTTGTATAGATCTTTCACTTCCTTGGCTAACATTATTCCAAGATATTTTTGTTGTTGTTGTTGTTGTTGCTGTTGAAAATGGGACTATGTCGCTTATTTATTTCTCTGTGTCTTTGTCATTTGCATGTAGAAATGCTACATCTTCTGGAGTTTTGGGATGGAGTCTCTCAGGTGTCTTACGTATACAATTATGTCATCAGTGAATAGAGCTAACTTAACTTCTTCCTTTCCAAATTTTATCCATTTTATTTCCTTCTCTTGTCTTATTGCTTGAGCTAGGACTTCCAGTGGTATATTGAAAAGCAGAGGTGAGAGAGGACAACCCTGTCTTGTTCCTGATCTTAATGGGAATTCCTCCAGTTTCTCTCCATTAAGTATTATTTGGGCCTTTGGAGCTTTGTATATTACCTTTATTATGTTAAAATATGTACCAACCATGCCAATTCTCTCTAATTTTTTGATCATGAAGTGATGTATCTTGTCAAAGGCCTTTTCTGCATCTATTTAAATGATCATATGGTTTTTATGTTTCACCTTGTTTATGTGGTATATTACATTGACAGATTTCCATATGTTGAACCACCCTTGTGTTCCTGGGGTGAATCCCACTTGGTCAAGGTGGATAATGCTTTTGATGTGTTGTTGCATTTGGTTTGTGAGGATTTTTTTCAGGATCTTTGCATCTAAGTTCATCAGGGAAATAGGCTGGTAGTTTTCTTTTCTTGTGGCATCTCTGCCTGGTTTTGGAATTAGGGTGATACTAGCTTCATAAAAAGAGTTGGGCAGCTTTCCCTGTTCTTCAATTGTATGACACAGTTTAAGGAAGATTGGTTTGAGTTCATCCATGAAGGTTTGATAGAATTCAGTTGAGAAGCCATCTGGTCCTGGACTCTTCTATTTGGGGAGGTTTTCTTTATTACTTTTTCAACCTCTATGAGTGTGATGGGTTCATTGAGGTGATTAATCTGCCCTTAGTTTAGCTTTGATAGATGGTATGTGTCCATGAATTTATCCATCTCCTCCACATTATCCAGTTTTGTGGAATAGAGGTTTTTGAAATAAGTCCTGATGATTCTCCCAATTTCACTTGTCTGTTGTGATCTCTCCTTTTTCATTTTGAATTTTGTTAATTTGAAGCTTCTCCTTTTTTTTGCTTGATCAAATTGACATGGGTTTGTCAATCTTGTTTATTTTTTCAAAGAACCAGCTCTTTGTTTCATCAATTGTCTTAATTGTTTCCTTGGTTTCCAATTCATTAATTTCTGCTCTGATTTTAATTATTTCTTTCCTTCTGGAGCTCTTTGGGTTGGATTTTTCTTGTTTTTCCAGTTCCTTTAGGTGGATGGTTAGGTTGTTGATTTGGGATCTGTCTGCCTTTTTTACGAATGCATTGAGTGCTATGAATTTTCCCCCGAGGACCATCTTCATTGTGTCCCATAAGTTTTGGTATAATATGTTCTCATTGTCATTCAATTCCAGGAATTTTACAATTTCATTTTTTATTTCATCCACTATCCATTTATTGTTTAAAAGTGAGATGTTCAGTTTCCAGGTACCTTTGGGATTCTTGGTGGGCCTTTTGTTGTTGATTTCTAGCAATATAGCATTGTGATCTGATATCATACAGGGAATTGTGTCAATTTTTCAAAATATGTGGAGTTATTTTTTTTGACCCAGCATATGGTCTATTTTAGAGAATGTTCCATGGGCTTCTGAGAAGAATGTGTAATCTGTGGATTTGGGGTGGAAAGTTATGTAGATGTCCATTAGGTCTAAGTGATAAATGGTTTTGTTGAGCTCTTTTAATTCCCTGTTGAGTTTCTGTTTGGTATTTTCCGTCTCTTAATGATAATGGTGTATTGAAGTCCCAGCTATGATGGTGTTGGTGGTTATTTCTGTCTTATTGTCACCTGTTTGTTTCTTATTTCCATTTGCTTGGAATATTGTTTTCCATCCTTTCACCCTGAGGAGGTTTCTGTCTTTAGTGATGAGGTGTGTTTCTTTTTTTAAATTTTTTTTTGTTCATTTTTATTTATTTAGTTGCGAGAGAGAGAGGGGGGGGGGAGAATGGGTACTCCAGGGCCTCCAGCCAGTGTAAATGAACTCCAGATGCATGCTCCCCCCTTGTGCATCTGGCTAACATGGGTCCTGGGGAATCAAGCCTCGAACCAGGGTCCTTAGGCTTCATGGGCAAGTGCTTAACTGCTAAGCCATCTCTCCATCTCAGAGGTGGGTTTCTCTATGGCAACAGATTGAGTGGTCTAATTTTTTGATCCATCCTGTTAGCTTGTGTCTCTTGATGGTAGTTTAAGGGTAATGACTGTGAGATTTGATTTGATCCCTGCCATATTATGATGTTAGATGTGTGTTGGTGTTTTCATGGGCTTTGAAGGTTTTTGTGCCTAGTCTGAGTTTGGTTATTCTGATCTGCTTCTTGTAAGTATTTGAATTTGGTCATTTGTTTCTTCTCTGTGGATAATTTCCTGAAATACTTTCTGTAGGTTTGGTTTTGTGTTCATATAATTGTAAAGCTGAGGGCTGGAGAGATGGCTTAGCGGTTGAGCGCTTGCCTGTGAAGCCTAAGGACCTCGGTTTGAGGCTAGGTTCCCCAGGTCCCACGTTAGCCAGATGTACAAGCAGGCACATGGGTCAGGATTTCATTTGCAGAGGCTGGAAGCCCTGGCGTGCCCATTCTCTCTCTATATCTGTATTTCTCTCTGTGTCTGTCGCTCTCAAATAAATAAATAAAAAAATTTTAAAAAAATTGTAAAGCTGAGTTTTGTCATGGAAAGTTTTTCTTTCACCATCTATTCCGAGGGATACTTTTGCCAGGTAGAGTAATTTGGTTTGGAAGCCATAGGTTCTTAGAATTTGGAGTGTTTAATTCCAGGCCGTTCTAGCTTTCAGGGTTTCTATTGAGAAGTCTGATGTAATTCTGATGGGGTTACCTTTGAAAATGGTGTGCTGTTTTTCCCTAGCTTCTTTTAGGATTTTCTCTTTGGTGTCAATGTTTAGAGACTTAATGATAATGTGTCTTGGAGAGTTTCTCCTTTGGTCCAGTCTGTTTGGAGTTCTGTTGGCTTCTTGTGTCTGGATGTGCCTTTCTTTTAAGAGACTGGGGAAGTTTTCTTCAATTATTTTGTTAAATAAGTTCTCCATGCCTTTGGTCTGAAATTCTTCTCCTTCTGATATTCCAATGATTCTGATATTAGGAGGTTTAAGTGTATCCCACAATTCCCTCCTGTTCTGTTCATATGAACTTTTGAACTTACTGAAATTTTTGAACTCTCTGTTTCTTCCATCCTGTCTTCCAGATCAGAGTTTCTATCCTCCATTTCGCTGACTCTATTCTTGAGAGCCTCTAGAGAATTTTGGACTTGTTCAATTAAGTTTGCATTTTCCACTACTTTTCTATGTATCATTTCCATTGCTCTGTCAAGCTCCCTTTTCACATTATTTACTGATTTTCTTGATGATTCTTGGAATTCATCCTTGCATTTCTTTATGTCTTCATTTAGTATGGCCAGCTGATTTTTAAGGTCCTCTTTTTTTTCACTCTCCCTCAAACTCTTAACTCTGTTATAACTCCTTCCAATCTCCTATCTATTTTTCTAGCTTAGTGATGGTAGCATACACATGATTGTTGGTCCTTTCCTGCTTTCCTACAAGTTTTAACAGTAGGTTAGTCAGGGTTGCATTGCTCATAGCTTCAATTTGATGTTCTGATCCTAATGACTCTTCTATGTATTGGTTAGGTGTATTATTCATTGTAGGACTGGGTGACCTAAGTGGATTTTCTTGCATTTGATTTTTCATGTTATTTCTTTTGTGATGTGGTCTGCCCATGACAGTGTATGGGCAGGTAGGTGGGTCGGTCAGCCTGTGCTCTAATGCAATGGGAATATGAGGCAGCCTGGGGCAGTTGCCAAGTAGTCTGGGCTTTGGCTCCCACTTGGCAAAGCTGCCTATCTACTGCCTGAGAGGGGCTCCAACGTTGCCTGAATTCTCAAGCGGTAATGTGCCATAGCTGTGTGCATTCGAGCTTGGATGGGGACTGAGGTACCAAGCCCTGAAGCTGCCCAAACTCTGGCCTGGAACGCTTGGACCCAGAAACAGTCTGCACTCCCCCACCACAGGAGAATGGGGTATGGCCCAAGTGGCAGACAGGTAGGGGATGACACCTGAGCTGGCACAAGTGAGAGAAACACTGTGCTTTTGCGGCAGTTGCTGTGGGACTGAACTCACTGATCATGCAGTGGGAGGAGCAGTAATGTGGGCAAATGTGCAGAGTAGTTTAAGCTTCCTCAGTTAGGGATCATTAGGCGTGCAGTTGGCGCATGATCAGAGCATGGTGGCAGTAGCTGCGGGCCAGGCTGCTGTGGGGCATGGGAGGGGATCTGCAATTCCATGTCCCCCCCCCCCCGCGCCTTCTGAGCCCTCTCACTGACAAGAAGACCCAGAAAACCCTTAATGTCTTGCCTTTCTTCCCCGGGATTGGCAGCGCAGCTAGGTGGTCGCCATCTTGGCCGGAAGTCCTCCTGTATGTATTTTTACCAACCACAGACACTGACAATCAAGCATAGGACATACTCTAACCTGTGAAAAAGAACCTCATTCAATCTATGCAACCTGGGTACTTTCAAATATTTTATATGGAATTAAGAAGCACCATGAAAATTATTCTGAAGAAGTTTCAACTATACTCATTATGTATCTCTTAAAATAAAACAATTATCGCATAGTGACAAAAGTTGGTCTGTACCAAACTCATATATTTTCTGTTACTTAAAAAACAAACAAACAACAACCACAAAACCCATTTTCAGTTCTTTACTGAGACCAAAGGTCAACATCATCATTCTATCATTCAGAGCATTTCAAGCTCTTATTTGCAAATGACATTATATCTTGATGCTATTCAGAGGAAGTTGAAACTTAATGGATCTTGCATTTGAGAGGCACAAGATGGAACAATAACTAGATAGGAAGTATTAGAAATTTAAGAGAGTCACAAACTGTTCAAATACACAAAAAGCCCTCTTGCTTTTCACAAAACACAATGTAGGTTTTCAGAACATTAGGCTGCAACTCTAAAGCTGCAAAGTGGGAAGGAAAAAAAGTGAAAGATTTAGAAAGCCTACATTCCTGAATGGAAGCCAAATTGTCCTTGCGTGGAATGTTTTCCCCTTTATTTAACAGTGTCCTACACGATTTCAGTCAGTGGTGGATCCAGACAACTACTCATTAGCTATTCTGAGAACTACAAAAATGTCTTGAGATGTGATTAGTAGGTAGAATGTACCTATTATGCCACCCAGAGTGTGGCAGTCACTCTTGGAGCCTCGCCGCTCCAGAGTGGGTTTACTCCTTTCAGCCTTGCCAAATGCATCCTTCATGTGATCAGCAAATTGCCACTTGTGTCTTCCTCTGTACTTTACTAAATTTGATAATAAGACTATTTCACTTCCAGCTGGGCTTTGTGAGGATTACTTACAAATATTAATTCCTGAAGAAAAATCTGTATTTTAAACTACATAATGGTTCACACTTGGGTAATTAAGAAAAATTATTGAACGACAATTCTATTGTATGTCTGCATTTCAAATACATTTGTATAACTGATTTTTTTCCAAATATTGAGCAAAAATGGAAGACAACAGGCAAAGTTAGTTATTATTAACTAATTGAATCCCCTCACCCCAAATTTTGGCATTATTCATGAAAGGGCTTTTTCTAAACAGTAATTTCATTTACATGCTCATTCACTATTGAGACTTTGGATTATCTGAGTTTAGCCTACTTTTGTGAAGTAATTTTCAGGCTTTCAGACAACTCTGGGCTATGCTATCCATGATTCAGCTTTTTCTGCCAAGAAATATTAATATGTTGAAGAATGAGGTCAAAAAATTCTGAAATAGAAGCAAATATAAGCATGTATTTTAAAAATGTGACAATCATCAAATAATTTCCCCCATATATACATTTCTGTTTTTGGACCATCTTCCATTGACATTTCTGCATAAATAAAGTATACATATAAAACCATGTAGAATTAACAAATTTTAGTAGTTTATTTTTCTGATTATTTCAGATTTTCTGAAAATGTAGGATTTGGATGTATGAGTCAGTTATTTACATATTTATTTATTGTGTATGTTATTTAGTATTATAGAAATGATCAAGTCCTTAGTAGGCAGGTATATAGGACAGCATCACCTTGGAAATATATAAAAGGATTCTGGCTATAGCAGCTGAGCTAGTAATGGTGACAGTATGACAGACTCTTAGGTATGATGTGAAATATGCCTTCTTTATTAGAATATCATTAGAATATCACCTTATCAGTGAGTACAGGTTATTGATGGGGCAAAGAGGGAAAACATTTCAATTATGTATGTCCCACAAAAGCTCAGCCATAACTTACAAAATTATCCCTCTTGATATTTAATATTTCTTGTGGTAGTTTTGGGCATTGCACAGGGATCATTGACATTGACAAAATGTGTGCAAAATCAGTGCTATAAACTATGGTGAAGACAAGATGGTGAGTGGAGAGCAACCTTCTGATCATTTGCAGAATCTAGCGGTCATGTCAACTGATTGGTCAGCAATGGAGTACTTTATGTTAGGGCTTCAGGACGTTTGTGTATTTGTTGCGTTAGAGTTAAACATTGTCTGTCTTTCATTATTTCACTAATCAACACAGAGTTGATTATGTCAAGTATTAATGAAAAATATATACAATATCTGAATGACTAATAGATAATAAATGTTTTTTATCTTAAGCAAAAGTTCAATGTTATATCTTTTAAAAGTTATTTACAAAGTCTTTAATTTCATCACTTGGGAGGTAGAGATAGGGGGATCACAGTTAGTTTGAGGCCACACTAAGACTATGTAGTGATTTCCAGGTCAGCCTAGGCTAGAGCAAGACCCTATCTCAAAACAACAACAGCAGCAACAACAACAACAAAAGTAATTTTCAGCAATTAATTTAACTTTTTCAATGTTTAGTTTCACTGGAAAATTTAAAAAATGCTTTATTTATTTATTTAAGAGAGAGTAAAAGAGAAAGAGGCAGATATGCAGAGAGAAGAGAGTGGGTTTGCCAGCTCTAGCCAAAGTGAGTGAATTCTGTGTGCTCCCTTGTGCATATGGCTTACATAGGTTCTGAGAAATTGAACTCTCATTGGTAGGCTTTGCAAGAGAGTGTCTTTAACTGCCGAGTCACCTCCTTAACCCAGGAAAAGTTCTATGAATCACTAAATAATTTTTATTATATTGTTATTGCATTTATATACATTTCTAATTTGCATTTGTCATTATGTATAACTTTTTCAGTAAATAGATTATGCTCAGAGCCACTCAGCAAATATAAATCATTAACTTTAAAATTTTTGCTTAAAATTTTTATTCAATCATTCTTGATTCTGTTTTTTTAAATTTTTATTTATTTATTTGCGAGAGAGAAAGAGGGAGAGAGAGAGAGAATGAATGCACCAGGACTTCCTGGCTACTGCAAATGAACTCAGGATGCTTGCACCCTCTTGCGCATCTGGCTTATGTGGGCCCTAGAGAGTCAAACCAGGTTCCTTTGGCTTTGCAGGCATCTTAACCACTAATCCATCTCTCCTGCCCCTTCACTCTGCATTTAATAAACAATTTTACTTATTTTTCTGTTCTATTCCACTGAACAATGAGCTTTGTTGAAATAGTTTTCTTTTACTCAATTTTCTTTATGAAAGCTTAGCTTCTAGTGTGTTTTCAGGCAGGACATCCACAGTTTCCATAAAAATCTTCTCTCTTCTCCAGATACATTTAGAAAGCTTCAAGTAGTCATACATCCAAATTTCTTAAAGAAAGAATTCAAAGTATTAGCTTTCTGTGACTTATCCAAGCTGCTAAAAGTTAATAAATTACAAATGAAGCAAGTCTTGAAACTCTATTCAAAATTTATGATGGCACAATATATGAAAGAAAACAATGCAATGAACTCTCTGATTTCTTCTTTCCTTAACATGCAACCATGTAAATAGAGATATCATTATATACAGTTTTTTATAACATGCTGGATTTTTTACATAGTTTTTTAAAATTAATTTATCTGTTACCAAGTTATATGAATTATGATTATTATTGCTTGAATCAGATGCTCCCTATAATCTCATGTATGCTGACTTCTTGATTCAAGCTCATGGCAACTTGGGAAGAGACTTACTGGAGGAGGTATGTTATTGGGGGGTGGATTAAGGAGTGTTATAGCCAGGTATCCCTGGCCAGATTTGGCTTCACCCTCCTGTGCTGCTGTTTTCTATTTGATGTTAGCACAAAATGAGTTATTCCATATAATATCCATTCAAATTATGAACTCATAAAACAAAGTGGTAGCTATTGTATTATCTGCGGTCACGATTTCCATGTCACTCTTCTCTGGGAACCCTTCTTCTATGGTGTTTGTTAATCTTTCACTTTCCTACTTAGGCTTATAATGTTTATTGTCTATTATTATACTATTATAATGTTTATTATTAGGTGGATAATGTTTTATTGGAGGCAGAAGCATCCTAATCTAAAATGATTTTTTAATGTTGAGAAGTAAGGAGACTATGAAAGGGCAATAGTGAGAAAAAGTTAGAAACTTACAGTCAGAGAAAAGTGAAAGAATCATTAATGAAGTACAGTGGCCATGCTGAGGCCAAGTCTGGGAAAAGGTCCACAGGCCACAAGCTCTTGTCCATGCCTGTGCAGTGGCCCAAGGTGCTTCTTACAGGAAGTGTGAAAACAATATTACTTGAGATGTATGTAGCTTATGAAATATTTATTTAATGAATGCAGTGCTGTTTTATAAATTTAATAGTGCATTCTGAAAACTATTTTATTAAATAAAATTATACCAAAAAATCCCAAATTACTATTTTAAATAATTAGCTCTGAATCTGAATTATCCCTTGTAGTTTATAAAGGTTTTTTTTTTATTGTTGTTGTTTGTTTGTTTGTTTGTTTGTTTGTTTAGGATGTTATTTCTGCCTTACCTTCTACAATTCCCTTTTGTGGTGAGATTTTATGTTTTTGTTCTCCTTTCTGGATGAGGGTGAGGAGAAAGTTGTGGGTAGCACTATGCTGATGAAGGCTTAACCATGCTCTTCAGACTCTGAGGATTTGGGTCAGGTTTTCTTGTAAGAGAATTGGTTAGAAGAGCTTCTCTGATTTGTTTGTTTATTTATTTCATACAGAAAGAGAAGGAAATTTTATTATGAAGTGGTGAGCAATTTCCAAATTTATCATTTACCAAAACTTACATACAGTAATACGATGAAGTCTAAAATAAATGTTATATTGGCAGGAGATGTTTATAGGATTCGCAAAACTAGAATTGTGTTCTTAGTAATTATTAGTAGCATAAAAGTTTAATAATATTTAACATTTCTATTATGAAGATCCCTCTGAAACTTAATTAAAGACTTAATATAATCAGTACTAACAAGTATAACTTTAATTTGCACATTCAGAAAGGTTTTAATTTGTTTTATTCCTTTCACTTTTATTTGATTAAGAGTTTGATTACAGTGACCATATTTTAATTTGTTTTATAACTTTTAAAACCAGTGTAGTCAATCATAATTATTTATTGTCTAAATTTTGTTTAAATGTACATTCCCATGATCAGAGTTTAAAGCAAATAAAAATGATTTAAAATTTAAAAATATTCTGTAGAGATAATAAACTCTTATATTCATGTCAAGCTTTAACTATTCATGCCAGTACCTAAAAAACAAAAACTTAACTCTTTAAGATTATGTGGCAGTCAGTTTCCATCACTGTTATAAAATATCCAAAATAATCAATTAAAATGTGGAAAGCGTTTGCCTCTCAGTTTTGAAAATTTCAGTCCTTATTGGGTTGTCTTGATTGGCACATGGTAATGCAGGCATCATAACAAGAGCACAGAGCATCATAGAGTTAGGCATCGTAGCGGGAGCTCATAGCATCATAGGGGCAGGGCATCATAGTGGGAGCTCGTGGCATCTTAGAGGTCATCTTAAAGGCAGCACTTCATAGTAGGACCACAGCCATGTTAGAGGCAGGTGACATAGCAGGGCTCTGGGCACCATCATAGAAGCAGCGCATCATAGCAACGAGCTCAGGGCCATCATGGAGGCAACACATCATAGTGGGAACACAGGGTTCAAAGAAGCTGCTGGACCACAGGGCAGAGAAACCTACTCACTTCATGACATTGAGAAATGCACAGGAAAGAACTGAGTCCCCAAATCCCCTTTAAGAGCATACCTTACCTCCTAAACATTGGTTAGTAACCAAGCTTCTAACATATGGGCCTTTAGGGGATAGTTATACAAACCAGAGCACTTGAATTATTACTATTTTTGTTGTTGTTATTTTGGTTTTTTGAGGTAGGGTTTTTCTCTAGCCCAGGCTGACCTGGAATTCACTATGTAGTCTCAGAGTGGCCTTGAACTCAGGGTGATCCTCTTACCTCTGCTTCCCTAGTGCTGGGATTAAAGGCATGACCCACCTTGTCTGGCTTTATATTATTTTTGACTTACTAAATACACTAAAATAATACTGAATTGTAAAAATTCTAAAATGTTTTCCTTACAGATGGTGAATTGGTCATGCAAACCATCGTCAAAGGAACCCTGACACAGAAACACATTTTTACTTAAAAGTATTTAAAGTCAAAGAGTAGATAGTAAAATAATTCTTCTGCTATGTAATTAATTTACCCTTATTCTGAATCATGACTAGTCTGAATAAAATATTTGCCCAATTTCTCTAGATTATGGATTGACAGTCAATTATCTACATGAGCACATTTTATAAAACAAATTTCATAGAAAAACTATCCCTCAGATTCACAAATAATATTTTCTACCTTTTGGAAGAAACTTTTTTTTTCAGTATTCTTATTTTAGTCAAATTTTAAATGTAAAGAGATATTTATCTTTTATTAGCACCAACTGAGCTAACTGGCCAGATGATATTTATCTTTTAATAAATAGGAAATACTAAACATATAAAGATAAGTTCAAATGAAAATTAGTTTCATCTGGGCATAGTGGCACATACCTTTAACCAGCAATGGGGAGGCAGAGGTAAGGGGATCTCCATGAGTTCGAGACCACACTGAGACTGCGTAATGAATTTCAGTCACTTGGACTAGAGTGTGACTGCTTTGAAAAAAAAGTACATTAGTTTTGGAGAAAGAAGATGAATAGTAAAGATGGTTGTATAAATGAAAGGTACATGTTTCTTTCCAAAGTAGTAATCTACCACTCCATTTTCAGATAAAGGTCTTTATGAATATTTCTGTTACAGAGTCTGTAACTGTGCTTGTTTTCACCATTCATCTCATTGCTGACTGTCCTATCCCACTTCCATGCTCTGGAATGTAGACTTTATTTCCGTACGGCTGCGCTGCTCTTCTCTGTGGTTCTAAACAGTTGTTGCAAGAGAGATGATGGATGGAGTGGCAAGTAGGCTTTTCTACCTCCTATTCCTTATTGGGTTGAGAATTCAGCATTGTGTCCTCTATCACTTGAAACTAGCACGATTGCTGGCAGTTGGTGACTTCCTTCCCAGCAGCATGAACTTCTTCCTCACCATAGCTCCTGGGTGGGTTGTCTTTTCATGTTGGTTCACTTGTCTCAGCCTAGATCACTGTTTAAGTAGTTCTTCCTTTAAATGAATCCTTGACCATGTAATCTATTTCAAGGTAGAGCACTAGAGATTCAGCTAGACTAAATTCATGGAGTGCATTTATATGGATTACAGTCCTGAGGGCTGCTTTGCCCATACTTCTGAATTTTTTTTCAAGGTAGGGTCTCAGTCCAGCTCAGGCTGACCTGGAATTCACTCTGTAGTCTCAGAGTGGCCTCAAACTCATGGTGATCCCTCTACCTCTGCCTCCCGAGTGCTGGGATTAAAGGCATGTGCCACCATGTTCGGCTTACTTCTGCATTTTTAATAATTGCAGGTAAATTCAAAACTCTAGCATCTAAACAGAAAAGTTCACATATCATATGTATACTTTTTTAAATGTGTCCACCTGACCACACCCAAATCAGGGAAGCAGGGAGTCCCTATGTCTCCAAAGGTCTGAGATGTTCCTGCCTGTTACCAGTCTCTCCAGGAAAATCTCTATTCCACTGCCTGCCTGCATCAATTATGGTTCTCTCTAAACTTCATGTCAAGAAGTCCTTTTCACTGTATACTTTAGTTCCTTTGCTTCATGCATACAATCCTGGATCCAATCCCCAGCACTACTAAAAAGAAAAAAAAGACATCATTATTTTCTGGTTAACTTGTTTTTATGTATAACTGAATGAATTCTTTCTCATTTTCTCATTGTAGAAAAGTTATCTGCCTTTCAGACTTTTCAGTATCTCCCAATTGGTGCTGTTATGAATAAAATAGCTATGAACATTCCTTTCATATGTTTTAGTGTATATATGTGTGCTTATGTCTTAGGTACATGGGTAATATACAACTGTTGGGGTCTAAATTAAGTTTATGCTTGGCTTAAGGAGATTATGTTAAAGAGTTTTCCACTGTGGTTGTCTCAGTTTATCCTCATATCAACAAGGCATTGAAGTCCCAGTTACTTTACATTCTGTTCAATAGTTGGTAAAGGTGCTTTTTGTAAGTAAGCCTTCCTATTGCGTGGGATGATACAAAACCAAAGTTTTGAAGGTCGTCAGGAATGTATATAGTTAAGTAAAAACATTTAAATTTTTTCTGACTGCAAAGGATGGGATTACAGGTGGCCTTAGGACAGTGAGCTTGTGGCAGTGTTTCGAAGCACTGCAGGCGATTTTTTTCTATACTTTTATTTATTTATTTGCAAGAAAAGGGAGACGGAGAGAGAATGAGAATATGGGCTCACCAGGGCCTCTAGCCTCTGCAAACTCCACGTTCTTGTACCATGTTGTGCATCTAGCTTCCAATGGATACTGGGGAATTGAAACTGGCATGGCGGTCTTTGAAAGCAAGTGCTTTTAACCACTGAGCTATATCCCTAGCCTGTATTGGTGACTTATTTGTTTGTTTGCAAGGCTAAAGTCTCACTCTAGCCTAGGCTGGCCTGGAACTTACTCTGTAGTCCTAGACTGGATTCAAACTTACAGCAGTCCTCCTACCTCTGCCTCCCAAGTGGTAGAACCACACTCGGCTATCTCCCCATTGATGTTTTGTGAGACAGGTTAAGGACAGAAATTCTGTTTTGGATTAGGAATACGATGGAATGATGGAAAATTAGTAACTTTTTAGCCTAAAATTTTGTAATCTAGGGTGCCAGATAAAAACTAGAGTTATAATGGTCATAGGTATAGAAACAGTGGTCAGTTTTTCCAGGAGATAGTATTATTAACAGTATAATTGGGTTATGTTCTTCTGTTTGGATTTGTTCTGTTATGGTCATAGAGTAATGCCATCAGATGTTGACATTCTGTTAAATCATGTATGCTCAGCAGGGAACATCATGACTTGCTGTTATTTGCCAAGCCTGATATGAGTAATCAGCTGTCAAAGCTTTTTTGTTATTTCTCAGTTCACCATATTGGCCAAAAGTATATAAAGTCCCAGGCTCCATGACATTAATTGGAGATACTCATTACTGCATGATTGCCAAAATTATGTTGACTTGAAAGTTGTTTAGAAAATATTATTTTTGTTTGGACTAGAGTTAATCCCTCCTGCTGCTTTTGTTTCATGACTTGTTGATTCATCCAGTACTGCAATAAATGGGAAGTATCATGTAAGACACTGGAAAAAATACACCAGGAAGTGAATATTGGAAAACTCTAAATAGATAAAAGATTATTAGTTCATAAACTAAGGGTGGAAAGGCACAGCTTCAATGACCAAATCCATTTAGGAAAACATGGTAATGACAAGCTTTCATGTTCCAGGGATTCAGTTTTATATTATATACATCCTTTTTGGTATTAGCTTGCAATAAGGAAGAGCCAGAAACAAGGTAAAATTCGTAAGCATATAGATGATTGAGGAAAACTGGCAGTTATAATTTAAAATTTTAAAAAAGGATTTGCAATGCTTAACAATGAAAATTCTAGAAAGTCAAAAATTTTCCTAAAGAAAATCCATAGTACATCTCTTACTCTTTTTTAACTAGTAAAATTTATCAAGGATAATTAACTCAGACACCTAGAAGAGATTATGAATTTAAAAATGTGTTGACACAGTAAACTTAAGAGTGTCCAGTTTTTATTGGAAGTATAAAATTTTGCCAAAGAATTATTAGATGAGAACTATCCAGTGTGTTCAAGGCCTCACATATCCAAACATATCCTCAGCAAAAGAAATACCTCTGGTGGCATCACCATACCTGATATAAAGCTATACTACAAAGCCATAGTAATAAAAACAGCATGGTACTGGCATAAAAACAGGAGTATAGACCAATGGAATAGACTTGAGGACCCGGATTTTGGGCCAAGCAACTATAGCTACTTGATATTCGACAAAGGCCCAAACAATATAGGATGAAAAAAAGATAGCATCTTCAACAAATGGTGCTGGACAAACTGGATAACCACATGAAGGAAATTGAAACTTGATCCACACATTTCACCATGCACTACACTCAAATCCAAATGGATCAAAGACCTCAACATAAGACCAGAAACTTGAGTACTACTGGAAGAAAATTTAGGAAGTACTTTCCATGATATAGGAATGGAAAAAGACTTCCTGAACAAAACCCCAGTGGCTCAAGTCCTTAAACAGTCACTCAATCAATGGGATCATATGAAGCTGAAGAGTTTCTTTACAGACAAGCATATAATAAGCAAAGCCAATAGATTACCCACAGAATGGGAGAAAATATTTTCGCATTATCCAACTGATAGAGGCCTAATCTCTAGAATCTAAAAAGAACTCAAAATTCTAGACTTCCGGTCAAGATGGTGACCGCCTAGCTGCACTACAGACAACAAGGAAAAAAAAGGCAAGTATTCAAGGGAAATTAGAAACTTTGCACAGATTGGGGTAAAAGAGGGAAGTACAAAACCCCGCGACCCACGCCCCGCCACCCGGCATGCGTGACACGCCGCATCAGGCGCGGCCCGGCGTCCGGAGGCCCCGTGCACACCAAGCCCCAGGCGCCTCGGTGGCACACCCCACCGGCCCCGCTAGCCACACGACCCCCTGTGACACAGGCCCGCGCACCCCACCGCCCATCACGCCCTGCACGCCCCTACCCCCGCTCCCTATCCACATGCAGCAGGCACGCCCCGAATGCCCCACGTTGTCCCGCGCCCCGAGCGCCCTGTGGTGTCCCATGCCCCGGGCGCCCAGGCATGCCCAGTGCCCAACCACACGCCCCGAGACCCCAGCGCCCCACCCCCGCGTGCCTCAAGCTCCCAATCCACACGCGGCAGGAGCGCCCCTAGCGCCCCATGGCATCGGGAGCCCAAGCTTGCCCCGCACCCCCACTCCCCACGTGCGCCCGACCCCTGTGCTGGCCACACTAAATGAAAATATAAAGAAATGCAAGGATGAATTCCAAGAATCATCAAGAAAATCAGAAAATGAGACAAAAAGGGAGCTGGACAAAGCGATGGAAGTGATACATAGGAAAGTAGTAGAAAATGCAAACTTAATTGAACAAGTCCAAAACTCACTAGAGGCTCTCAAGAATAGAGTCAGCAAAATGGAAGATAGAAGTTCTGATCTGGAAGACAGGATGGAAGAAACAGTTCGAGAGTCCAAAAATTTCAGTAAGTTCAAAAGTTCCTGTGAACAGAACATGAGAGAATTGTGGGATACACTTAAACATCCTAATATCAGAATCATTGGAATACCAGAAGGAGAAGAATTTCAGACCAAAGGCATGGAGAGCCTATTTAACACAATAATTGAAGAAAACTTCCCCCATCTCTTAAAAGACAGACCCATCAAGATTCAAGAAGCAAACAGAACTCCTAACCGAGTAGACCAAAGGAGAAACTCCCCAAGACATATTATCATTAAGACTCTAAACATTGACACCAAGGAAAAAATCCTAAAAGCAGCTAGGGAAAAACAGCACACCACTTTCAAAGGAAACCCCATCAGAATTACTTCAGACTTCTCAATGGAAACCCTGAAAGCTAGAAGGGCCTGGAATGAAACTCTCAAACTCTAAGAAACTATGGCTTCTAACCAAACTACTCTACCTGGCAAAACTCTCCCTTATAATAGAGGGTGAAAGGAAAACTTTCCATGACAAAACTCAGCTTTAAAATTATATGAACAAAAAACCAAACCTACAGAAAGTACTCCAGGAAATTCTCCACAAAGAAGAAACAAATAACCAAACATAAATGCCTACAAGAAGCAGATCACAGCAACCAAACCCAGAGTAGATAGAAAAAAAAAAAAAAATTAAATTCCATGGAAATGCCAAAACACCTCTACCACCACAACATGACAGGGATCAAATCAAATCTCACAGTCATCACCCTAAACATTAATAGCCTTAATTCACCCATCAAGAGACACAGGCTAACAGGGTGGGTCAAAAAATTAGACCCCTCAATCTGCTGCCTTCAAGAAACCCACCTTACCACTAAAGACAGAAACCTCCTCAGGGTGAAAGGGTGGAAAACAATATTCCAGGCAAATGGGAATAAGAAACAAGCAGGTGTAGCTATATTAATATCAGATAAAGTTGACTTCAAACCAAAAACAATCAAAAAAGACAAAGAAGGCTACTTCCTACTTATAAAGGGAACAATCCATCCAAAGGATATTACAATCATAAATCTGTATGCACCAAATACAGGGGCACCACAGTTCATAAAAAAAACCTACTTGACAATAAAACAGAAATAGCCACCAACACCATCATAGCTGGGGATTCAACACACCATTATCAGTAATAGACAGATCATCCAAACAGAAGCTCAACAGGGAAGTAAGAGAGCTCAACAAAACCATAGAGCACTTAGACCTAATAGACATCTACAGAACTTTCCATCCCAAATCCACAGACTAAACATTCTTCTCAGCAACCCATGGAACATTCTCTAAAATAGACCATATACTGGGTCACAAAGATAGCCTCCACATATTTAGGAAAATCAACATAATTCCCTGCATGATATCAGATCATAATGCTATATTCCTAGAAATCAACAACAAAAAAACCAACAAGAACCCCAACGGCAACTGGAAACTGAATAGCACACTCTTAAACAATAAATGGATAGTGGATGAAATAAAAAATGAAATTGCAAAATTCCTGGAATTGAATGACAATGAGAACACATCATACCAAAACTTATGGGACACAATGAAAGCAGTCCTCAGGGAAAAATTCATAGCACTCAATGCCTTAATAAAAAAGACAGAAAGATCCCAAATCAATAGCCTAACCATCAACCTAAAAGCATTGGAAAAACAAGAAAAATCCAACCCAAAGAGCTCCAGAAGGAAAGAAATAATTAAAATCAGAGCAGAAATTAATGAATTGGAAACCAAGGAAATGATTAAGGCAATTGACAAAACAAAGAGCTGGTTCTTTGAAAAAATAAACAAGATTGACAAACCTCTGCAAACCTCTGGCCAATTTGATCAAGCAAAAAAAGGAGAGACTCCAAATTAACAAAATTCAAAATGAAACAGGAGAGATCACAACAGACATCAGTGAAATCAGCAGAATCATCAGGACTTATTTCAAAAACCTCTACTCCACAAAACTGGAAAATGTGGAGGAGATGGATAAATTCCTGGATGCATATCATCTACCAAAGCTAAACTCAGAGCAGATCAATCACCTCAATGAACCCATCACACTCATGGAGATTGAAAAAGGAATAAAAAACCTCCCCAAAAAGAAGAGTCCAGGATCAGATGGATTCCCAGCCGAATTTTATCAAACCTTCATGGAAGAACTCAAACCAATCTTCCTAAAACTGTGCCACACAATTGAAGAACAGGGAAAGCTACCCAACTCCTTCTATGAAGCTAGTATCACCCTAATCCCAAAACCAGGCAGAGATGCCACAAGAAAAGAAAACTATCGGCCTATTTCCCTAATGAACATAGACGCAAAGATCCTCAACAAAATACTCGCAAACCGAATCTGACAACACATCAAAAGCATTATCCACCTTGACCAAGTGGGATTTATCCCAGGAACACAAGGGTGGTTCAACATATGAAAATCTGTCAATGTAATACACCATATAAACAAGCTTAAACATAAAAATCACATGATCATTTCAATAGATGCAGTAAAGGTCTTTGACAAGATACAACATCACTTCATGATCAAAACATTGGAGAGAATCGGCATGACCGGTTCACATCTTACCATCATAAAGGCAATATACAAAGCTCCAAAGGCCCAAATAATACTTAATGGAGAGAGACTGGAAGAATTCCCATTGAGATCAGGAACAAGACAGGGATGTCCTCTCTCACCTTTGCTTTTCAATATAGTTCTGGAAGTCCTAGCCCAAGCAATAAGGCAAGAGAAGGAAATAAAAGGGATACAATTTGGAAAGGAAGAAGTTAAGTTAGCTCTATTCACTGATGACATGATTGTATTTGTAAGAGACCTGGGAGACTCCATCCCAAAACTCCTGATGGTGATTAACTCCTATAGCAAAGTAGCAGGATACAAAATCAATGCACAAAAATAGTAGCATTTCTGCATGCAAATGACAAAGAGACAGAAAAAGAAATAAAGGACATAGTCCCATTTTCAATAGCAACAAAAAAAATAAAATACCTTGGAATAAGGTTAACCAAGGAAGTAAAAGATCTATACAACGAAAATATAAAAACTCTGAAAAAAGAAACTGAGGAGGACTTGAAAAGATGGAAAGACCTCCCATGCTCCTGGATAGGCAGAATGAACATTGTGAAGATGACAATCCTACCAAAGGTAATATATAGATTTAATGCAATTCCAATTAAAATCCCTACAGTGTTCTTCACAGAGATAGAAAAAAATGATCTCAAATTTCATATGGAAAGGCAGAAGGCCTCGCATAACCAAACATATCCTCAACAACAGAAATACCTCTGGTGGCATCACCATACCCGATATAAAGCTATATTACAAAGCCATAGTAATAAAAACAGCATGGTACTGGCATAAAAACAGGAGTATAGACCAATGGAATAGACTTGAGGACCCGGATTTTGGGCCAAGCAACTATAGTAACCCCAGTGGCTCAAGTTCTTAAACAGTCATTCAACCATTGGGATCATATGAAGCTGAAGAGTTTCTTTACAGACAAGCATATAATAAGCAAAGCCAATACAATACCCACATAATGGGAGAAAATATTTGCAGGTTATCCAACTGATAGAGGCCTTATCTCTAGAATTTACAAAGAACTCAAAAGTCTAAACAATAAGAAGACAAATACCCCACTCACAAAATGGAGCACAGAGTTAAAAAGGCAATTCACAGAGGAAGAGATACAAATGGCAAACACACACCTAAGAAAATGTTCATCAACCCTAATCATCAAAGAAATGCAAATTAAAACAACTATGAGATTCCACCTTACCCCAATAAGGATAGCCAACATCAAAAGGTCAAATGAAAATAAATTCTGGGAGGGTGTGGAGAAGCAGGGACACTCATTCACTGTTGGTGGGAATGCAGGATGGTACAACCACTTTGGAAAGCAATATGGAGACTCCTGAAAAAGCTGGCTATAGAAATACCAACAGACCCAAATATACCATTACTGGGCATCTACCCTAAAACCTTCAAACCAAAAGCCAGAGAGATTTTCTCCACCATGTTTGTAGCAGCTCAATTCGTAATAGCTAAAAGCTGGAATCAACCCAGATGTCCATCATTAGAAGAATGGATAACAAAGATGTGGTATATCTACACAATGGAATTCTATACAGCAGTAAGAAAAAATGACATAAAGTAATTTGAGGAAAAATGTTTGAACCTGGAACAGATCATTCTCAGCAAACTTACTCAATCACAGAACAAAAAAATTGACACATAGTCTCACTCATCTGCAACACCTAACCTGAATCTGCCCAAGATGCCTTACATACCCAGCAAGCACCTCATGGACTAGACAATAAGATGGATGGGAGGGCGGGGAGGGAATCAAAGGGTGGAAAACAGTAATCCGGACACAAATTGCAATGGTACCATAAAATTCTACTTCCTAAAAGGCAAACCAAATGGCTGAACCTTCACTAGACCCTTACAGGAAACACCTGAACCGCAAGACACTGGAGAGGTAGGATCAAAACTGACCTAAATCTCCTACATCTTCCCTCCCTCCTTCTCCCCCTCTCCCCTCTATCTCTCTCCTCTCTAACTCTTGTATATTACTTATCTTTTTCCTCAATTTCTTAGTGGACACTGACCTGCAACCCCCACTTCCAGCTTGGGCCTACCATCCACAATGAGCTTTTGATCAGAGAAACCCACAAGGTTTCCCAAAACAATGACAGACTTCTGTCAGAGTACTTGATGACCCACCAAAGGCCAGTGGTAAGATCCTATTGCTGAAGACTCCATACGCAGCTGACGCATAAAATGGAATGACATGGCTGGAAGCCAGGAGAGAGTCAGTCCCCAGACAGTCATCATGTCTAGTGCCAGAAGGCGCTACATAGGCGACTGGGGGAAATGACCAAGATCTGTCCAAGCAACACATTGTTTAACCTAATTAGCAACAAATAACTGGATGTGATGCCCACACAAGTGCAATAGTGGTACACAGCCATGGTGAGGAATCAATTGCTCTTGATTTGGCTAACTGATCCACTCAGTGGTACTAGACCCATAGCTGGAGCTGGGAAACAAGTCAGAACCATACCCAAACACAAGCCCACTCTACAATATCATGCTACCATCAATCACGGGGTATAAGAGGGCCTAAACCTACCATAGTGTCTATCAAAAAAGTAAGTCTTATCTCAATTTTCCGGGTGCTAACTTACTCTCTGTTGGAGAATCTGCTTCTCTTTTCCAGATAGATGCAGATCCTAAGAAGAGAGCTGCCCCAACATACCTCAAAAGGGGTCCAACTGAAACTAAGGACAACTGGCAAAATAAGCAAGGGTGATGTTTTCCTGTGAACTGGATACCAGCACAAAGGGGAAGGAGATCAACGCAGAGAAAAATCAACTCCTACCAAATCAGAGAGCCAGAGCCTCAGAGGCCCCCAACACCTCAGCACTGAAGCAGACCAAAAATGAACCCAACATCGCTCAGGGAGATTTTGCGGAAGAGGGGGCTGAAAGAATGTCAGAGTCACATTTTGGGTCATGATTTGCAGAGATATTTATCATACCAATAACTGGGGGCTAACACCACAATGCACTACCCATTTTCATTAACAAGGAGGGTCTAATGGGAGTGGGTAGATCACAGATGAGCCTAAATAATGGTACCAAACTGCCTGTATTTACTGAAAAGAAAACGAATAAATTAAATTAAAAAAAAAAAAAGAACTCAAAATTCTAAACAATAAGAAGACAAATACCCCACTCACAAAATGGGGCACAGAGTTGAACAGGCAGTTCACAGAGGAAGAAATACAACTGGCAAACACACACTTAAGAAAATGTTCATCATCCCTAATCATCGGAGAAATGCAAATTAAAACAACTATGAGATTCCACCTTACCCCAATAAGGATAGCCAACATCAAAAAATCAAATGAAAATAAATTCTGGTGAGGTTGTGGAGAAGCAGGAACACTCATTCACTGTTGGTGGGAATGTAGCATGGTACAACCACTTTGGAAAGCAATATGGAGACTCCTGAAAAAGCTGACTATAGAGATACCTACAGACTCCATTTTACGCTTACTGGGCATCTACCCTAAAACCACAGGCCACTGCCTTCAAACCACAGGCCAGAGAGATTTGCTCAACCATGTTTGTAGTGGCTCAATTCATAATAACTAAAAGCTAGAATCAACCCAGATGTCCATCATTAGAAGAATGGTTAACTAAGATGTGGTATATCTACACAATGGAATTCTACACAGCAGTAAGAAAAAACAATACAAAGAAATTTGAGGAAAAATGGTTGAACCTGGAACAGATCATTCTCAGTGAACTTACCCAATCACAGAAAAAAAATTGACAAATAGTCTCACTTATCTACAACACCTCACCTGAATCTACCCAAGATACCTTACATACCCAGCAAGCACCTCATGGACTAGACAATAGGATGGATGGGGAGGGAGGAGAGGGCATCGAAGGGGTGGAAAACAGTCATCTGGACCCAAACGGCAATGGTACCATAAAATTCTATTTCCTAAAAGGCAGGCCAAATGGCTGAACCTTCACTAGACCCTTACAGGAAACACCTGAACCATAAGACACTGGAGAGGGTAAGATCAAGACTAACCTAAATCTTCTACATCTTCCCTCCCTTCCTCTTCCCCTCTCCCCTCTCTCTCTATTCTCTCTAACTCTTGTATTTTAGTTATGTTTATCCTCACTTTCTTAGTTTGCAGTGACCTGTAACCCCCACTACCAGCTTGGGGCTCCCATCCACAATGAGCTTTTGATCATATAAATATTTCTTAAGTTAAATAGTAGGAATTATCTTTAATGAAGAGGGAGGACAGAGTTGGGGAGATGGCTCAGAGAATACAATTCTCACCATAAAAGCACAAGGACATGAATTCAAATTCCCTGATCCCACATAAAAATTGGGCCATGGGGAGCTGAAGAGATGGCTTAGAGGTTAAGGTGCTTGCATATGAAGCCAAAGGACCCAGTTTCAATTCCCCAGTACCCACATAAGCCAGATATACAAGGTGGCACATGCATCTAGAATTTGTTTGCAGTGGCTGGAAGCCCTGGTGTGCCCATTCTCTCTCTCTGTCTCCTGCCAATAAATAAATAAATAAATATATATATAAATAAAATAAATAAATAAAAGGAAAATATAGGCATGGTGAGGCATGCCTGAAATCCCAGTGTTGGGGAGAATCTGTAGGGTAAATTGGTTAGCTCTGTATGTAATGTGAAACCCTGTTTCAAAAAACAAGATGGAGAGTGACTGAGGAAGTTACTTTATATTGAGCTCTGGACTCCACATGCACCCATACACTGACATGTGCTCACACATGCACACACTGAGCTCTAGCCTCTACATGCACACATACTCTTGCATGTGCTCACACACACACACACACACACATTCATACATACTACACATACATCCAAAAAAGAAGAGGAAGAGAGTTGCTGGGTTTATAAATGTTTATATATGTTACAGTAGCTAATGATATTTAACATTGATAAAAATGGTAGTACTAACAAATATTTAATGTTTAAATCTAATACAATGATTTAAATCAAAAAACAGTAATAAAATACATATTTGTGCTTAGTTATTAGCATATGCATGAAAAGTATACACTCCTTGCAATATATTTATGTTAGTATATTTTAGTGTCAGATAATTAATTTAAGGGAATATATTTCCTTTATGATAAAAGTATTTTGATATAGTATGCAAACATAAAATATGTTATAGAGTGATCACACATGCACTTACTCTGTGCTGTGGTTTGATATAAAAGTACATTATCCCTTGAAGGCTTGCTCCCCAGCTAGGGGCACTACTGAGAGGTGACTGGCTTTTGAGGATTCTGGTCTGTCATACATTTATCACTACATTTGTTCCTCACATAATGTTATCAGTTTGGCCTTAGTTGGAGAAAATAGGTTACTGAACACTTGCCTAGAATGATACATTTGTCTTCAGCCCTTTCCCCTTTCTCTACCTCCTGGTTTCAGTGCATTGTGTAGCCTCCTCCTACACATGTTCCTGCCACCTTGGACTTAATTCTAAAACCAAGAACCAGAATTAACTCTTACTTCCCTTTTTTAATCATTTATTTCAGGGTTCTACCATAATGCTCACTAGTAAACTCAGTACGCTAACACAGTAGCTGATTGTGTGGCCTAGCACAATGCTGTACTTAGGAAATGGATAGTGATGTTGTAACACTTTCTATTAAATTTGTCTCCCTGTGTTTAGCTCTCTGCAATGTCATCACGTGTGTAGATCAATGTTCTCACCACCACAGTCAACAATCAGTAGCATGAAAAGTCATTTTCAAGATCATCACTTGCTTGTCCACCTTTGCTTGTCCACCTTTGTCCACAACTCTTGCGGCCAGGTAACTGGGAAGCCTGGGATGTTTTCTCACAGCTGTGTCATATGTAATCCATCCATATTGTTTCAAGGAATAATAGTGTGTTTCTTTGCGTTGACAAGTAACATTCTATGATGTTTAGTCACCTATTAAAGGATCTTTGCATTTCGTTGTTGATTGTTTATTGTCACATAAAATATTTGTGTTTTTTTTCTGAGTGAAATGTTGAAGTGAATATTTTCTGGTTATGTAATAAGTATGTGTACTTTGTTGTCTTTTTATCAAGATTACTTCACAATTTTTTGAATAAAATTTGACATTAACTCTGTTAATAAAATAAAGTTCAAAGACTTGGAATCATCTCAAAAATATGTTTAACCCATTTTTCCACCTTAAAATGTAATAAACAAGGTGTTATTAAAAATAATAGATTATTTTATTATTTTTTTGAATTCTGGCTATTAATCAAGGTAGAATTTACATAGTTTTTCCATCTAGTTGGATGTAATAACTAATTTTCATGTGTGCCTTCTGTAAAACTATCAGCCACTATGAAAAGCTTTTTAACTACTAAATTATTTAAGGATCATACCTGTTGGATATTTAACTTAATTATATTTTGCTATTTGATTCTTTTTATTTCCACAGAAAGACAATTTGGAGGATATCAAGTAAGACATAAAAGATATGTACTCTCCTCAAAATAAAACCTGTGAAGTTTTCACTAAAATGTTCCCTTTCTTTCCTGAAGTTGTGAAATTCTTAACAAAGGCATAGAGGTTTGGATATAGTTAGAGTTTAACATTTCTATCCCATCAGAATTTCTTCCCCTTGTCTTAAGGTACAATGAAGTAGTTCTACAAACTGAGAAGAAGGAGAAAATTTGAGAAAGAGACTTAGCTCAGATCAACTTGCTAGGATTTGAATAAATGTCTCCTCCCCCCAAAAAATATTCTGTATCTTCAGCCATTGGTGCTATTAGAAAGTGGTGGGACCTTTAAGAGTTAATGAGTGAGAGAGTGGGAGTGGGAGGTCTTCTGGTCACTGGTGGCATGTCCTTGAAAGGGTTAAGACTCAAGCCTTTTCCTTCCCTGTGCTCTATGTTCTTATCATGTGTATCTTGGTTTAAGTTGCTCCTTTGTAGCTGTGCTTCTTTGTATGCACACATGCATAGACACCTGAGGAGCATGTTGCATGTCTTCCCCTACTACTCTTCCGCCTTTTTTTTTTTTTCTCCTGAGGTAGAGTTTCCCACTAAACCTGGAACTCTAATTTTTTGGCTGGATTGGCTGACCAGTGAGCCCTAGAAATCTATGTATAATGTTCCCTATGAGGGCTGGGTTTATAGGAATGACTAGATTTTTGGGTGGGTGCTGGGGATCAAGCTCAGGTCTTTTTTATTATAAATTTTACTATTTGAACAAATCATATGCTGGACACATTCAACTCATGTAATCCTTTTATATTCCTATTCTGCTGTCCCGATTCTGCTGAGGGCCATCCTTGGTAGGATAAAGGGTTATTCACCACGAGGTTATAAATGCCTCAGTCAGTCTCTGTAGTGAAGGAGAGGTGGGGTAGGTTGTAATGCCTCAAGACAGTCCTTCCTACTCTGTGGCTCTCTGTCTGTTCCCTCTTGCAGAATGTTCCCTGAGCCTTGGCAGGTGTGTTGTATGTCTACTTTAGAGTTGAGCTCTCTGCAGCCTCTGAATTTCTGCTTTGATGAGTCTTGAGTGTCCTCAGTGTGTATCTCATTCTCCCTGGAGCTGATTGTCAAGATAGCAGTATGAAAAGCTCTCATGCTTACTTTGCCACTTCCTCTGTAATGTCTCTTAGGCCCTGGTGGATGTGCTAGAGTTATTCTTTTCAGAGATGTAAGTGAATACCTGGGAGAATCAAGATCCATTAATATGACAAAAAAGATAGCCTGCTGCCTAGCTGAGACATGCCACCTCTAGCACATCTTCCAGAGCCTGGGAGACAAACTCAGGTCTTTATGTTTTTGCAGCAAGTGCTCTTACCTGCTGGACCATCCCCCAGCCACACTGAAATTTCAATCTTTCACTTCTTTCTTTATCATGTTATATATTTCTCTGTCTTATTGACATAGAAATTTTACTTATAATAGTTGATTTAACTCACTTGCCTTCTAATAAGGCAGTTTAAGGGTGACAGGGGCCTGAAAGTGAAAACTAGGAATGTCTTAAGCCTATAGGGGAGAACATATGTCATTGCACGTTGCTACAGGTTAGAAATGTCAGGCCTTTCCTTATCTCCAACCATCATGGGAGTCCTTTCACTCTCTTCTGAGAAGGTCTTACCTAGAAGATTAAGATTTTTGGGAAGATTGCAGTTTTCCAAAAATCCTGACCCTAGGCACCTGTTGTTGGGACTGGACTGACTAGACAATATAAAAGATGTTCTCAAAGGTCTTGGAGTGGACATCCCTATATTCTGGAAGTCCATCTTGCCACCTTGGACAAGAGCTGTGCCTTTCTTCCTTATTTAAATTCTATGTATAATATAGTAAAACATGTCAAATTTAATTTCTGCTTTTTGGGCTTCAATTTGTTGTATTCATAAAACAGGAATCAGAGGCCACTGGCTCAGTAGAAGTTATGCATGACCACTGCGATTTCTGGTACTCTAACACCTGAGTTATTGCCCACCACAGAGCATTTATTCAGAGTCAGCATCTATTCACTAAAATTTTCCTTGGCTGTATTTCAAGTGTTTGTGAATCACTGTTAAGTTTTTATATGAGCCTAGAATTAATTTTATCTTGTTGAGGTTTAGCATTTTCCCCTACATATTTGGCTGGGCTTCACTTTTTGATGCAGTTACATTACTTTTAAACAGAGCAATTTTCTCAACATTTGCTTCATCACTGTGAACTTGAGATCATATTAGCATTTGATCTGTTGCTCCTGGCATATATGTGACTAGGATGACTTATTGTCATTAGGCAGATTTTTCACCCTAGCTGATAGGTCATAAGCTGTTCTCAGACCTGTGCACATTCCAATGTTTTGACTGTTTTATTATTCACTTAAAAAATAATGGGCTGGAGAGATGGTTTAGCAGTTAAGTGCTTGCCTTTGAAGCCTAAGGACCCCAGTTCGAGGCTCGATTCCCCAGGACCCACGTTAACCCGATGCACAAGGAGGCGCACACATCTGGAGTTCGTTTGCAGTGGCTGGAGGCCCTGGTGTGCCCATTCTCTGTCTCTCTCTCTCTCTCTGCCTCTTTCTCTACCTATTGCTCTCAAATGAATAAATCAAAAACAAAAACCAAAACCCTGTATTTTTTGTGAATTTGTGTTAGCCAAAAACTATGGCTGGGCCCTGAGGAGTTTGTCCTAATCATTTTCACTCTCCCATTAGGCCAGCTGCCCCTCAGCACCTTTCTCATCTTGTGTCTCTAGTTCCATGTAAAGTGTCCTCTTCAGAGTCAAAACTGGATACATAATTTATGAGCGCCACTTCTGCCTCTATGTGTTGAGTTTTGAACATTAACCCAAGTTAATGGTAGGTTTCATTCAGTTTCTCTTCTCAGGGGTCCCTCTGCATCCACTGTGCAATGTTTTAAAACTTTGATTGTGCACATTTTTGCCCAGTTTCTAGTTATTTAAACTGAAAGTTATTCCCTCCTACAACAAAGTGAAATTTTCTAATAGTCTCTACTTATGCTGATACATGTTTTTTTTAAATTTAAATACAGTTTACTTTCATTTTATTGATAGGTAGCTAGGCAGCTAGGCAGTAGTAGGCTTGGAGCTCATTGAAAGAGAGAGCCAACCTCTTATTTCTGTGGTGACTTTAGAAAGAGAAGATGATTGACCTTTCCTTGCATTTAAAGTAATATATAAGTAAGAATGGCCACTTCCTCCTGACCAGAGGAACAAAATCCTCCTTCCTTGAGCAGTGACCATTGTTTCTATGGGAGTTAATCCAATGGATTCACTTGGTAAAGAGATCACCCCTCCCTAAATACAAGCTAAGAGTTGGAAGGAATGTTTCTCCCTTTCATGTTATCATGTCTTGTACCTCCTATAAGCTCATCCTTTATTGCAGACTCACAGAGAGCCATTGCTGTGTGTGCCAACTTCTCTGAGCTCTAACTCAGAAAGTGTCAGTTTTCTTTTTGTCTGCTTTCTCTTCATTGGATGCCAGCTGAAGTCCTAAGCCTGCTAACCCTGACACTTTGGGGCTTTTCCAGTATTTTTTCCTCACTAAATCTCATTTACATTACAAATACCTTCCTGTCTGTGTGCCTAATTTTTTTTTTTTTGGTCATGAGACAAAGAACTCAACAGTAGGAAAATCTGCAACAATATTGATTTCCTGATCTACATTTTAAAACATTGTGTAATATGAATCATTGAGATATTATATATTTATTTCAATAAATAATTTCATAAGCTATTTCAAAATCATTTTGGATTAGAATAGCACTTTGATTCCATTTCCAAATATTTTCCTTCAAACTGAAGTTCTAAAAGATTCTTATGAAAATGAAATTTTTTTGAAGTTAACATTTACTTTCTCCTCTCCATTAATATACATATTCAGATTTCTTCTTTTAGCTATGAAAAAAAGAATATGCTTTTACTGAAATCACTTCACCTTGACAGAAGTTAAGAAAACATATATTTGGTCTACTTAGAAAAGATAATATTTATTAGCTGAATTTCCCTTTATTTTATTCCTATATCAACCAGTTCTTTAAATATGAGTGAATTACCTATTTATTTAAAATTAAGGAAAGTCATTTTAAAGCATATTTTTTAAATTTACTTGTGAGAGAAGGAAATAAAGAGAGGGAGACAGGAAGAATGAATGGGTGTTTCAGGTCCTCCTGCCATATGAAATCCAGACTCATGCACCATTTTGTGCATACTTTATGTGGATACTGGGCAATTGGACCTAGAGGCTGCAGATTTAGCAAGAAAGTGCCTTTATCCACTGAGCCATCTCCTCAGCTCCACTCTTTTTCTATGGTTCAGAAAATGATACTCTAAATTGTGGCACTGACATGCAGAGTGTTTAGAGCTAAAAAATGAAAAAGGTCAAATGGCCTCAAAACCAGGCTGTTTCTAACTTGGTTCTACTTTAAACCACTGTTGCTTCCAAGTACAGTGAGGGGTGGTTGTCTCTGAATGCCCCCTCTACTTTTTGACTAGAGGAAGTTACAATGAATGTCTGCTTTATAGTCGTATCAATCAGGACAGACTAACTTCTGGGAAAGCAGGCAGAAGGTTGACACAACCTATGTGCTTGAGGACCTGCATCAGAGAGATTTTATATGCATCACTATACAATTGGGCTCTCCATACATCTCCTTCCCTCATCCTTCCATACACACTGCCTCTTTTTGCAAAATACCATGCCCCTATCCCTTTTGTAGGTTAGAACACAAGACATTTATAGTGTAGCTCTTCTTTGAGTCTCATATAGTCTATGGTTTCTATCCATATGCATGTAATACATTTGAATGCTTTTTCTCCTGTTAGCTTGTTTATCATCATTTTATTTCATAGATTCAACCATTAAAACATTGGAAGTTAAAAAAAAAACACTATCCTCTATACAAGCATTTCAATAACATTTCATTTAGCTGTATGTTTTACTGGAACAAATTTATCTTGCTGACATTAATTATTCATGCAAGATCCATTCATCTTTAGTTGTGGTTTTAAAACATTTATCTTAAATTGAGTGAAATGTAATATCTTTTTATAGGCTTAAGAGCCTTTTTATTACTTTTGCTTCTTTGTAAACTGTTCATTCCTTTTGCCAAGATTTCTATTAATCTTTGTTATTTTACTTATTAGTCCGTAGCACTTTATATTTCAAAGATAATGACCTCAACTCTGATATTAGTTATGAAACACTATAGGAGTTAGGTAGTTTCCTTGGCTATAGGGAAAGTGGACCCTTGAAAGGTGGTTATATTCTAACCCAAGATGGCAAAGAGGATGACCCCATTTCTTCCTTCTTCTGGGCCTGGGTGAAGTTTTCCCACCTGTGGGCTCTCTTGGCAAGCTTTCTGCAACCTGTGCAGTACTAGATGTATGTGGACCCACCTGCACCTTCACCTTGATTTAAGCTGGACAATAACAGACTATGGGTGGGTAGGCTTACCCCATTCAACAAAAGTCCCAGTCTCACTGGAACTGTGGTATTTCCAGTTCTGAAGCCCCTTTTCCAGAGGAGTCTGGTCTTGTTGCTCATTCCTCCTCTTTCTTTGAAATAAACTTCGTTCTTTAAATAATACTTCCTTGTCTTAATTCTTTAATTGGCCAAAAAGAGAAAAAAAATGAACTCAATACCGCTTGATGGTATCAGTTATAGGCATCTTAAATTTGTATTTAAAGATAAAATTTTAAATATTTGGTGTTGGAATATGACATTTTCCTACCCTAATAATTCTATAATTATTTTAGGAGAAATAAAGAAATACATGAAAATATTTTTTTATTTTTTTCTCTTTAGCAGGGCTATGGATAGAACCCAGTGTCACATGCATGCTGGGCAATCACTCCACTGCTAAGTTACACCCATAAATCCTCAATGATTGCAGGCACACATTGAATATTGAAAGTGCTGGAGAATGAGCACCTTAACTGCTAAGCCATTTCTCCAGCCTAAAAGCATTCTTGAAATGATATGTCAACTTCAGACTTGTGGTGGTCTTAATGTAAATTGTTCCTTATAATCTCATATGTTTGTGATTAATTCTCATATTTCCTTCTCAGCTGGTGGAGCCTTTGGAAGGTGGAGCCTTGTTGGAGGAGGTGTGTCACTGGGGGCAGGCCTTGAGTTTAATTAGTCCAGCCCTACTGCTTCCCACTTTATTTCCTCTATGCTGTTGTGAAGATTTGACACTCAGCTGTCTGCTCTTGCCATGATTTCTCCACCATGATGAAATTTACACTCCAACTGCAAGCAGAAAATAAACCTTTTCCTTCTATTAACTACTATTGCTCCACCCCCCACACGCCAAGAAAAGTTCCCTCCAGTAAGAGTCAATCATGGATTTGACCCAAAATTCACAGTAACCATAGGAGACATTAAATGAAGGCAGGGATGTCAAGGTTTCACCCATTTCACATTAATCTGCAGACATCTAAAGTCCTAAATTACTAGTGTATTTATGAAAAGCAACCATAGGTCATTGTCATAACATACATAGAAACTTAATCTGAGCCAATGTCTGTTGATTCAATCACTTATTAATTTTTTGGTTTGGGACAGGTTGGTAAACTTTTCTTCCTCCAGTCTCATCTATAAAATGGGGAACTGCACATGCTTCATTAGGAATCTATTTTGAACTATTCAACTCATTACAAGCGCTGTGTTCACTATGTATATATGGTAGGATGAAAATCTTCTAGACAGCAACATCACATAAGATAACATGCAAGAATTACAGCCTACATTTAAAAATTCTTAAAACATTGTTCAGTAAACATTTTTCAGAACTACAAAGAAAATGTTTACCTTTGTCTTTACAATATATTTTCATATTTTATTTTATTTATTAAAGAAAGAGGGAGAGAGAAATAAAGAGGCAGATCGAGGGAGAGAGGGAGGGAGGAAGGGAAGGAGAGAATGGGCACACTGTAGCCTCTAGCCACTGCAAATGAACTCCAGACACATGCACTAGCTTGTGCATCTGGCTTTACATGGGTACTGGAGAATTAAACCTAGGTCCTTTGGCTTTCCAGGCAAGCACTTTAACCACTAACCAATCTCTCTAACCCTGTAATATCATAATCTAAACATTTAAAATTAATTTTAGTGATAATAAGTTATATACATGAAGTAGCTTGTACTACCTTTTTTACTTTGGATAGCTTTTTATTTATAATTATAGATGGGGAGGATGCTATTTATCAAACTAAATGTCAGATGAATCACAAAGACTGGCCTTAGACACTGTTGTTATTAATTCATGAATCATTCAACTTTTTTAAGTCAATTACTTTTCATTATTGGTAGTATTAGAAAATGTTTCTAAGCAAAAATAAGAACTATCCTAAATAACTTTTCCTATTGCTATCTGGGTTAGTTACTTTATCATTGCTAGATAAAAAACATAAAAACAATGTAAGGAAGGAAGGATTTATTTTGGGTCATAATTCCAGGTTGCAATTCATCCCAGGCAAAGCACAGTGGTAGGACTGTGAAGCAGCAGGTGACATTATACATGTAGCTAAGAAGCAGAGAGAGATGAATGCTCTGATCAGCCCTTTTTCTTCATTTTCATATTGTCCAGGACACCCAGTCTATTAGTACCACACCAATTTAGGTTGATTCTTCAAACCTTAGTTAACCTAATTTAGAAACTCTAAATATGTGCCCAAAGGTTTGTTTCCATTGTGATTATGAATCCCATAAGATGAAAAGATTAACATATCATAAGTTTTGAAATCTTATTGAATATGTAACTATTCATCTATTTGGTAACCCCTTTCTATTGTGAGAAATATTAAAATTACATTTTAACAGCCTATTATTTTCTTGTTACTTGTATGTTTTAGAAATTTAAAATTATTTATTATGCGTATAGTACATCTATATTTATCTATTCACCCATTCAGATGCTGAGAGAAGTTGCAGGAGTGGTAAGCTAAAGAGAACCTTGATCTCTCTACCCCACTGTAAGTGCAATTCTGGCATGGACACTTGAGCCTGAGTTGTTGGCTGTGGTCTGAACTCTGTGCTCTGTACACATCTGATGGGATATCAGTGTCACCCACTGGAAGAGAATCACAAGGTATGTGGGCAATCTGTACTCTCTGCTTTGCACAGATCTGATATGATATCAGTGTGACTTAAAGGGCAGGAACCTCATGTGATGTGGGCATGGCTGACTGATAAATTTGTGAAGGAAGACAACTTCTCTTTTGTTATTAACATTATTTTATCCTATACAACCTCTACCTACTGAATTATTTCACATAGATTTGGGTACAATAATTAAATAGGGTTACCATATATAAGCAGACCTATTTCTTTAAGTATTGGCAAAAATAAAAATACAAGAGTTACATGGAAAATAAAGTAGCATTCAATATGGATTGATCCCTAAAGGATATATCTTAACTGTAGATTCAGGGTCATATATTTACATAGGATTTCTAAGGGGCTGTATATAATTGCAGTTTTGTAAGACTCCACTACCAACTCAACTTGAAAACCACTCCACCAACCCTCACAAGCTAAATTTCCTTAAGGCACCTTGTTCTACTTCCAGGAAAAAAAAAATATTACCATGAATAAGATGAAAGTGTGGTCCAAGTATACCTAGATGTTATTTGTACTGATATTGTCAGACATATAATAGGGACCCAGTACATTCTGAAAATTAGAATACCATTGGCATCCATAAAACAAATGGGATTTGTATTAGTAATTTAGCATTGCTGTTACAAACAGGTGACAGGGATAACATAAAGAATTATTATGTCTCAGTTTCAGAAGATTCAGTCCATCATGGTGTGTAAAGCATGACAGGGTAGCTCAGTTCATATCTCGCTGAGTGAGGAAGCAGAGAGTAAAACACGAGGTATTCAGGAATATTATATGCCTAAGGACTTGTTCCCAGTGGTTCCTTTCTTCCTGTCAGACTGCCACTCTTGCTAAAGTCTCTACAGTCTACCAGATATCACTACCAGTAGAAGGCCAAGCATTAAAAATATAAGCTTGGGGGATGGAGGAATGGTTTAGTGATTAAGGCATTGGCCTGCAAAGTCAAAAGACAGGTTCAGTTCCCCAGGACCCATGTTAGCCAGATGCACAAGGGAGGTGCACACATCTGGAGTTTAAAAAATAGCTTGTAAAGGGTGGGCATTTATTATTCATTCCAAAGTACATGTAGAGACCCCCCCTAGCTATCTATTCCAAATCTTGTCAGTAATTTTCATAGGGCATATATAGATACTGCTCATAGATCTTCACATACTACCGTCTACAAACCACTTGTCCATCGAACTCACTATTGCACATTTTTAACAGATCCTTCCCCCTAAGGAGATTATAGTTAAAATGGATTGAACCTGTGCTTCATACACAGGAAGACAGAAAATTAATAGAATTATATTCTAGTAATACCCTATGTCATTCATATTATATATGACATGGTATAATTTTATTTGAAAGATATATACTGCACAACCACTATTAAAATTATTGTGAGATTTAAGCAATGATGAATAGAGACAATAAATGGGAAAAATAAAATGTATTATCACAATCCAAAAGTAGGAGTCAAAAGAGATAAAAAAAACAATATATATGATCAAAATGAAAACAGACATCTCTATGCTGATGGTGAATAATAGAATTATCTCTTGAGGCTATCATCCAATTGTGGATGTACACTAATCTTTGTCTATTCATCAATTGATGGCTATTAGATTGATTCCATATATTGCCAACGAAAGCTACAATTAACAAACAGCTATCTTTTGTGCAGATTGATTATATTCTTTGGGTGTGCATCCTGGCTGGTATTGCTGTGTCTGATGATATATTGGTTTTTATTGTGGGAGGAAACAGTGCACTGGTTTCCATAATGCTTCTGCTACTTTGTATTCCCACAACAGTGTCTAAGATCACCTTTTCTCTGTATCTTCACCAGCACCTTTCTTTCATCTATTAAAATAGATATTCTTGAAGATGTGAGATGATATCTCATTATGATTTACTTTGAAATTAGTGTGTGTGTGTGTGTGTGTGTGTGTGTGTGTGTGTTGTCTGAGTGTCATGCTCTATGCGTGGAAGTAACAAGATAACATTGAGGTGTCTGTGCTCCATTAGCTTTGAGACACTGTCTCTTGTTCTGCAAACTAAACGCCAGACTGCAAACCAACTAGCTGGCCCTTGAGCTTTGTATTCTCTCCTGGCTCTGCCTCCTATTGTCATACATGGACTGGGATTACTAGTGATGGTAAACTGGTGAACCCATGTCAGCTGACTTTGCAATGAAGTCCATTTAACCACTGAGCCTGCTCCCCAGCCTCATCATCATGATTTAATTTTTACTGCACTGACAACTAGAGCAATTTTGCTTGCCTCTATTTTGAGTAATGTTTATTCAGGTCTGTTGCCCATTTCTTTCACAAAGATGTTGTTTATTGCAATTGAGTTTCATATATATTCTGGACGTTATCAGATGTATGATTTGAAACCCCCTTTTCCCATTGTAATGCGTAGCTGGCCTCTTTGCTGTTTCCATTCTTTACTACATGAAACTTTTAATTTGATATAGTCCCAGTCCCATTTGTCTATCTTTAGTATTTGTTCCCTATGCTATCATAGTCATGTTTAAAAAAGAAAACATTATTCAGGCACCTGCCATGGAGCTTTTCTGTTATGTTTTATTATAGCTGTTTCATAGTTCTGCTTTTTTAACAGCTTATATTGAAGTGCTTAGTACAGTTTGAGTTGGTTTTTGTATATGGCCTGGGATTATGCTGGTTGGCCCAGGAGTGAGGCCAGAGGGTACTATCCCAATGTCTGGGATCACTAGCGCTAGCTTGTTGCTGGAATCAGGTGCCTGGGAGTGCTGGCATCCATTAGGAAGTGGTTTAAAACTGGACAGAGTCTGTTGGACTGGCCTGAACCTTGGGACTAGGGACCCTGCTGAGCATTACGCTTTTCTGATATGGGTCCAGGATTGCAGGTGGTAACAAATTTTTGATACAGAAATTTTTGGTTCCTAGACACCAGTGCACCAAGAATTTGGGGTGTTCCAGGATCCTTGTCCTATGAATTTGAAGTATGAAATCTACAGACCAAAAGATAAAGTTCAGAAAGATTTTAATATATATAGCTTAAAACTTTAGGAGGAAGAAGAGAAGGAAGGCTTAAGCCGAGAACATAAGAGAAGGAATCAAGGTGGAGGTCTTACCCAGGGACTCAAAAGGGGGCTTGAGAAGCCCCATGAGAGAAGGGAGAATTCTTGCCCACAGAGGCAACAGTGGGTTTGAAAAGCCAACCTGGAGACTCAGTTCTGTTTTTTTTTTTTTTTCTTCGTCCCCCATGTAGGGTCTCCCTCTAGCTCATTCTGACCTGGAATTCACTCTGTATTCTCAGGGTGGCCTAAAACTCTCTGCAGTCCTCCTACTTCTACCTTCCAGAGTGCTAAGATTAAAGGCATGTCCCACCACGCCCTGCTTTTTTTTTTTTTAATGGGTAGTGGCTACATGAGACAGACCAAGTTTATAGCTTACTATGGACAGAGACAAGATTTCATAGCTTTTCTAGTAATCTCAGGTAATAATCAGAGTTTCTGTCATTTTGAAAGTGTACAAGCTTAACCTAGAAATCTTTCCTGGAGGGTGTCACTTCCAAGGTTAGTGACATTTCCCACTTTTGGTCAGGGAAAAAAAGAATCACTTTGCAGGTTTGTTACCCTGACTGCCTAGCCAAATTCTGTCTCCTATCAGTGTGGTGGTTGCTTGATCTTTCCTCCTGTGGAGGAATATTGTGCTGTTCTAAGCCAGAGAGAAGGTGACCTGGGCAAAGGAAATTTTCCCCTTCATGTTTCACTGGCATTCCTTTCTGTGGGCACTCTGGTAGCAATCTCTTATGAGGCTTCATTAATTATTTTAAGGAGTTCAGTGTAGGGTAGACCATATGAACAATAAGAAAGTTCTCAGTGCATTATAGAAGGCCTCAAATCAAGTGGTCATTGAGGGTCATAGTGGAATTAGGGAAGAAATCTATAACAGCAAGACAGATGATAAATCTGAAAATATTTGGAAACTATGTCACATGTACACATATATTTCCAAATAAAATATTGATCAAATAAATTATATAAGGAAATATAAAAATATTTTAGTAAACAAAAAGTTACAGATTCATTAAATTTTATAAGGATTATTGATAGCACTATATAGTGTTAATTTTATTTCTATAAATACATATTGCAAGAGTAGAAAAGTTAAAAATATGTGATTTGTTTTTCTGCCACAAGCAACTAGAGAAGAAAGAGCCAGTTAACAGAAAAAAAATAGAAAAATGATAGTAATAATCATCAAAGCAGTATTTTTAAAACAAAATGGAGAAAAAACTATTGGGAATTCTGTAAAATAAGAAAAGCCAAAAACTGTATTTGAATAGAATAATAAAGTGTATTAAACTGTATCAAAAGCTAGGGGGAAAAACGATAACACAATGATCAGTATTAGGAATAAGAGTCATTATGGTAGTTCTTCTAGACACTAAAAGAGCTTCCTGCTTTCCATTCATTAACCACTAACAAAGCCTTTCTTTATGCCCAACACTTGTCCCTCAGGTACTGGCTTTTCAGTAGGAAGAGCTTCCAGATCAAGGTCTCATATTGACACTAAAAATGTGAAAGAAATTGATGCTATTTAGTATTAAGTCATAAGAAAACAGCAAGTCAGGATTAAAAACAAACTTGAACATGATATAGGGTTTCAACATAAAACTGTACTTAGTATTACATTTACTCAAGAAAGACAAAGCATTCTTTCCCACTGAAGTTGGTAACAGGGCAAAACCATCTGAAATCCTCCAATCTTACTGTGCTTTCTGTGCTTTCAGACAAAAAACAAACAAACAAACAAACAAAACACAACACAACAAAACAAAAAAACCCTTATTAACCTAAAAATTGGAAATTAGGAAATAAAAATCTCCTTATTCAGATAGTAATGGTCATCTTTGCAAAAAATCAAAACAAGCCACAAAACATTATTATGTTTTCAGTGTACAAAAATACTAATCAAAAAATAAAAGTGTTTCAATAAGAACTGAAAATTGAAATTTAAAACAGTGTCACTTACATTAATATTGTCTATAAAATATTCAAAGATTGATAATAAAAGATGCCTGGAATCTATGCACTAAATTCTATATCATCGTTGTTAAGAAAAATAAAATAATAATTTAATAAATAGAATTATATATTATGCTAATGGATTGAAGCCATATATATATATATATATATATATATATATATGTATATAAATTTAAGAACTTTGATATATGAACATATTGCAGTTTTCATGTTCCCATCAGGTATATTTCCCCTTAACCCCTCCCCCATTTCACTGAGGCCCTCTTCAGTGTGATTATCCATAATCACTGTGGGGTCATTGATTCACCAGTAAGTTCCTGTGGGGACGACAATGCCTCCCAGTATAACTTCTCCTGTACCTTTTACATTCTTTCCATCTCCTCTTCTGCAATGTTCCCTGAGCTTTGAAGAACATGTTAGAAGCCTACTTTAAAGTTGATCTCACAGTAACAGCTAATTTTCTGCTTTGATGAGCTCTGTGTATCTTTGTTGTTTACTCTCATCTCCCTGGAGAAGATTTGCAGGCTAGCCTGAGAGCAGCAGTCATACTTCATCTGCCATTTCCTCTGTAATGCTTCCTGGGCCCTGGCAGGTGTGATACAGATAACTCATCTAGTCTTGGGTCTCCTTGGTATTTGTAGACATCTGTAAAGCAGCATATTATCTAAACAAGGGCAAGAGCAATACTGATCTAAGCGAGTAAACTTTGGAGACTTTTAAAAGTCTCCAAAGAACAATGCAAGCTTCTCTTCTAAGCTTTTGACTTGGTTCTCGGTACAAGACATGAATTTCCTCCCACTGAGTAGGCTTCATGTCCTCATATGCAATCAGAGAGCAGTTGGCTAGCCCCATAGTATATGTGCCATTATTGACAGCAGGTACTTCTTGCCTGGTTGATTGATTTTGTATGTTGTAGGATATGTTGTAAGATATATGTGTATTTTCAATCAGCCTAATTATAGGGAACTGTACAGAGAGTTCTCGAAAGAGGGAATAGAAATACAATAAACATCTAATAAGATGGTTAATGTTTCTAGTCATCAGGGAAATGAAATTAAAACCACTTTGAGATTCCACATCACTCATATCAGAATGTCTATCATCAAAAATTCAAATGATAACAGATGATGGTGAGGTTGTAGGGAAAGTGGAAACCTCATTCACTGTTCGTGGGAATATTATCTTGTTCTACCATAATGGAAATCACTAAAGATGTTTGTCAAAACCTAAAAAATATATATATATATATTTATGACCTATTGCCAGAGCACTTGGTTACCCATTAGAATTGCACAGTAAGTCTCTATCACTGAAGACACCACAAGCTATAGATGCAATATATTGAAAAATCAACCTGGAACTGAGATGTAAGCCACATCCCTGCCAGCTAGCTGTCACATTTCTCAAAAGCAGCATGCTAACTGTTGGAATACTGAAGTGATCTACAATGTGGACAAGTAGTAGATTCTTCAGCATACAAAATCAGCCAACTTATGCTGCTACCAACCCTTCAGCACCCTGATGCACTGTAAGTGTAAACAGTAAGCCAACACAAACCCTTCCTTCTTTAAGTTGCTTTTGTCAGGCATTTTGCCACAATAAAAAAAAAAAACAACCAATATAATGACTGATTGAATTTTATAAAAATAAAATTTCTGAGGAAGTGATTCTTAAAAAGATAATACTCATCAAAAAGGAACCTTTAAGCTTTTAATTAATCCATGTACATAATTGATATATAATATAGTCCTAAATTAAAAACTAAAATTCTAAAAGGCAACTTGTAAGAAAATCTTAAAATTTTTTGTTTGACAGGTATCTTAGCAAGAGACAAAAATATAAAATATCAAAGAAAAAGTCAATAAACTAGGCTCCATTAAACCCACAATACTTGAATTCCACAAGACCCTCCTCCCGAGAACATAAAACAAGCAAGCAGTGCACTGGGAGGAGCTATTTGCAAAATATATATTTGAGCAATAATTTATATTTAGAATATATTCTCATAACACAATAATAAGTGCACAAATAACTGAGTTCAAAAATTAAAAAGTCAACACTTAAGAAATATATAAGCATATGGAGATATATAGAATCTTATTCCTTAGAGAAATGCATATTACTATCATGATGTATATTAATACTGCTTTGTTGAAAGGGTTAAACTCAGACTATCAATCAAATCCTGTTTAGGGTAAGACATTGCTGTATGGTCATGACTACTAGTATTAATGCAAAATTGTACAAGCATTCTGAGAAAAAAACCAAACATTTTTCTTGCCTAGATGTGTGTCTAATTGTGTATTCATGTGCGTGTGTGTGTGTGTGTGTGTGTGTGTGTGTGTGTGTGTATGTATGTCAAAGAGGAACCTGGATCTTTTAACCAGAAATGCCAGTGACCACCTTTGAGACTAGGTATCCCGTTGGTCTTTAACTCATCTTGTTAGGCTACACTGGCCACCCTGTGAGTCCCAGGGATCTGCAAATCTTCATCTCCCCAGTGCTGGAATCTCAAGTACATGCTACCATGCCTCACATTTTTACATAGGTTCTGAGGATAGAACTCAGGTCATCATGTTTGCACAGTAAGCACTTTACTGTGATCTATGTCTTCAGCCTCTGGAAAAAGTTTTTGTTTTTTTTTGTATTTTTAATCTACCTACTTTTTTTTGATAGTTTTAATCTACCTACTCCATGACCTAACACACCTATCCAAGACATTTAACTGAAAGAAAGCATGTTTACATTCCAATGATTCTAACCAACAACTTTGTTTAAGATATTAAATTTTGGAATCAATCCCACATGTCCATCAAGAGAATACAATATGTAATACACACATAAGCAGAAGCACTATTCAGCAGTAAAACCTACCTACACTTGCAAAATGTGGATGGGTCTTGAAATTGTTAGGAATGGAGACAACCAAAAATAGAAAGTTTATACTTCATGTATATCCTAGTCATACAAAATGATGAAAAATGGAGACTGGAGAGATAGTTTAGCAGTTAAGGCTTTGCCTGCAAAGCCTAATGACCTGGGTTTTATTTCCTAGTACCAGCATAAAGCCAGATGCATAAAGTGGCACATGCAGCTGGAGTATGTTTGTAGCAGCTGGAGGCCCTGGCATGCTCATTCTCTCTGCATGTCTCTCTTCTTTCTATATCACCCTGCTGCAAATAAATAAATAAATAAATAAATAAATAAATAAATAAATAAGATTTTAAAAATTGTGAAAAATGCATGCTGGTTTATATTGTAAACTAGCAGCCCAGTCTTCTGCTTAAGGGACAAAGTCTAAGGAGAGTGAATTACTAAGGGACATTAGAAAACTTGTCTGCATATTAAACACGTTTTGCACGAGATTGCAGTGGGGAACTAAAGGGTGCCTACTATATATATTTGTCAAATATCCAGTTGAATGTTAAATATATGAATTACCACATTTTAGTTGTGTCTTACACAACCTATTCAACCCATGGTATTGGTTTTATTTTTTTTAGTTACAATGTATTTATGGGTCAAAGTTTAGAAAATTGACAATATTATCACATAAATCTTTCTATCCATAAACATAGATTGCTGTCTTAAAATTTACTTAACATCTTCCAGTAAATCTTTAGGCATATACTTTTCATGTAGGATGTAAGCATGTGAATGGATTTGCTTTTAGATATACCATTCTTTAGAATGAACATTAAGATATAATACAGAGAGACAACTACAATAGCTGATGCTATAGTAAATGACATAGCTTTAAAATACATTTTTATAATGTTAATTGAGTCATTCAAAGACAGGTAATGGAAAGTATGCCATAAATGAAGGCTAGCTTAGTGATCAGCAAATTATAGGTTTTGGGCAAATAGTATTATGATTTCATTGAATGATTATTAAATTAACTCCCTCAAACACTTAGTAGGTTCGGGGCTGTAGTTCTTTTCATGAATCTTTAGCTTGCTTACTTTTTGCTTAGTTTTTGACTCATGTTAATTGCCCTTTTTTATTTGTTTATATTTGCTTTCTATTATACTGGAAAGTATTAACTCAGCAGGGCTTTGTTATTCCAACCCTGTACACATCAAGAATGACTTTTGGGGCTGGAGAGATGGCTTAGGGGTTAAGCGCTTGCCTGTGAAGCCTAAGGACCCTGGTTCGAGACTTGATTCCCCAGCACCCACGTTAGCCAGATGCACAGGGGGTGCGCGCGTCAGGAATTTGTTTGCAGTGGCTGGAAGTCCAGGTGCGCCCATTCTCTCTCTCTCTCTCTCTGTCACTCTCAAATAAATAAATAAAAATAAACAAAAAAAATTTAAAAAAAAATTACTTTTGTTCCGGACTGTTTAACTACTGGGAAATAGTCTGCTTACTTCCATAAGTCTGATTTTGGGACACACAATCCCAGATGGGTCAGCTAGTTTATGCTAACAATATTATTTATGGTAAACACCTGCTTATCTATGCCTGTGGCTTTAGGCCACACTGTGGCAGTTTGACAGATAGATTATGCCAGCAGTGTGATTGAAGGTGAGCTCCTGCTTTTGCTTAGTAACAGAAGTCAGTCACACAGGTGCTCCATGCCCCTGTGAGTAAACCAACAAAAACCATAGACATGTGGCTCAGGGTCCTCCTTGGTTGAAAACATTCTTGGGCTGTCATGCATCATTATTGGGGGAATTGTTTATCTATGCAGTTCCACTAGGAAAGACAGGAGCTTTGTCTTATGTAAACTTCCTCTTTGCCTCCCTCCCTCCCTCCCTCCTTCCCTCCCATGATTCCTTCCTTCCTTCCTTCCTTCCTTCCTTCCTTCCTTCCTTCCTTCCTTCCTTCCTTCCTTCCTTTCTTCTTTCCTTCTTTCCTTCTCCCCCTGTCTCTTTCTTTCTTAGTTTAAAAGTGGTAACCATGACTGTGGAGCTTTACTGATTCCAGTGAGAGCTACTATCCCACCATGATGCTTGATAGTAGTCACAAGTACACCTGACACAAATACTTTGAGCCCACTTCAAATGACAGGGATACTGGAAAGGCAAGCTTTTGTAAAATTATATATATATATATATATATATATATATATATATATATATATATATACACACACTAGTATATATATATATATATATATATATATATATATATATATATATACTATTATATATACATACATACACACACACATATATATATATTATATTATATTATATTATATTATATATATATATGTGTGTGTGTATGTATGTATGTATGTACTTCTGGGTAAGATGGCAGCTTAGGTACCATGCCAAAGCAGCCTAGGGGGGAAAAAGACCAAAAAAACTCAGCAAAATACACATGTTTACTAAAAGTGAGGTGTATAGGAAATTGAAATGGCAGAAGAGATCCAGAGCCAGCATAGGCTGGCAAAAGCAGCCCTGGCAGGTCCACCGACTGCAGCAGCGGCAGTGGCAGCACACCAGAAAGCCTCCAGGCTCAGCTCCAGCTTCAGGAAAAGACAGGTGCGGGGAGCTTCCACTCATACCAGATCTCTCCGCAAACTCTAGAAACATGAAGGGAGAGTGTCAGTGAGCAACAGAGGAGCAGATCACAAGGTAGAAGAACATGTGGAACAGTGAGAGAACTAGAACAGCTGTGGCTCCCTCCCCTCACCCACCACCTGTGCCCAGCTCCAGCCAACAGAGCAGCAGTCCCGGGCTCGGCCACGCCAACTTGAGCCGACAGCGGGACTCAAGCAGGAGCAGAGTCTGGAAGCAACATCAGTGGCTCTGGCACCAGCAGCAGCAGCCTCAGTAGTGGCAGATCCAGTACCAGCAGCAGCAGTAGATCCAGCAGCAGCAGCTTCAGAGGCAGCAGTCGCAGATCCAGCAGCACCAACGGAGGATCCAGCAGTGGCAGCTAAAGCAGCAGCAGCAGTGGCAGCAGCAGTGGTGGACTCAGCAGAGACGACAGACCCAGCAGCTTTAGCAGGAGTGGCGACAGATACAGCAGCGGCAGCTTCAGGAGCAGCAGTGGTGGTTCCAGCAGCAGGGGTGCCGATCTGCAGGGCCACAGTTGCCAGGCTCGGTTTGCCCCACAGGAAAAGCCAGTGCCCAGCTCCAGAAATCAGAACAGCAGCCCAAAAACCCAGACAGCAACTTGACTGAGACCAAAATCATCCAAAAAGGTAACTGGGATTGCACCAGGGAAGGTTCTTACTTGGTTACAAGCTGACTTGGATCCCTGCTGTAATCCTGATGGGCTTGCCTTTGTAGGTAACTTAATTTTTCTCTCTAACTGCTTTCAATATTTCTTCCTTGGTTTCTGTGTTTGGGGGTTTGATTATAATATGATGAGGAGAGTTTCTTTCCAGGTTTCCAGATCCCTCAACAGACCAGAAATCTTAACCTCTTTGTTGATAGAGGATCAGGTTGTTATAATAACTACTCTTGCGTAAATACTCGGGGCTGTTTTTCATTGAATGTGTACAGTATTTAGTTAAATTTTAGAATCTACCTGTATTTTATTCCACTCAGCCTATGTGAATACTCCCATATCAGGGAAAGTCAACCCCTAGGACACCTTTGTAGATACAATGAGAGTCTTAAGAGCCACACTTAAAACGTTATGCTCCTACCCTGAAGATATATAACATCAAATAAATTGATACAGCTAAGAACACCCAGCTAGCTAGAAAATCCAAGCATTAACTTAATCCAAGATGCAAAAATATAGAAGACACAAGAAACACTGAAAAGCAAGACAATATAAATCCACCTAAAAGTATTAATGCATCAGAAATGACCTCCAGTGAGAAGAAGTTAGAGGAAATGCCTGAGAAAGATTTCAAAAGAATGATTGTAACATGTTCAAAGAAGTCAAAGAACAAATCAAAGGAATCAAAGAAGAAATCAAAGATGAATTCAAAGGAATCAAAGAGGAAATCAAAGAAGAAGCAAGACACCAATTTAATGAAATAAAGAAGACAATACAAGACATAAATAAGAAAATAGAAATAATAAAGAAAAACAAGTCAGAATTACTAGCAATGAAGAACACAGTTAATGAAATAAAAAACTCTGTAGAAAATCTCACCAGTAGAATGGATGAAGGAGAGGACAGAATATCTAAGCTAGAAGACCAGGTGGCAGATCTAACATAGTTCAACAAAGAGAAAGACAAACTTATAGAAAAGTATGAGTGGGAATTTCAAGATATTTGGGAAACTATGAAAAGATCAAATGCAAGAATTCAGGACATAGTAGAAGGAGAAGAATTCCACTCCAAGGCATAGTAGGAGTCTTCAACAAAATCATAGAAGAAAACGTCCCCTGAATTGGGAAAGAGGTGCCAGTGCAGATACAGGAAGCCTATAGAACCCCAGCCAGACAAAACCTGGAAAGAAACTCTCCTCATCATATTATAATCAAACCCCCAAACACAGAAACCAAGGAAGAAATATTGAAAGCAGTTAGAGAGAAAAATCAAGTTACCTACAAAGGCAAGCCCATCAGGATTACAGCAGATTATCCAACACAAACTTTAAAAGCCAGAAGTGGTTGGAGTGATATATTCCAAGTTCTGAAAGCTAAAAACTGTCAACCAAGGTTACTTTATCCTGCAAAGCTATCCATTCAAATAAACGGAGAAATAAGGACATTCCATGATGAAAGCAGTTTAAAGGAGTATTTGAAGACAAAACCAGCTCTACAGAAAATACTTGATAGGATCCTCCATGCTGAAGAAAAGGGAAAGCACACATATAAGGAACCTGAAAAAAACAAGCACTACTCAAATACTAGTTAACACAAAAAAGCAAAGGTAGAACCGCATCCCCAGAAAAAAATGGCAAACATAAATACACACATTTCAATAATATCTCATAATATCAATGGCCTCAATGCCCCAACCAAAGACATAGGTTTGCAGACTGGGTTAAAAAGCAGGATCCTACAATTTGTTGTCTCCAAGAAACTCACCTTTCTACAAAGGATAGACATTATCTTAGGGTGAAAGGTTGGAAAACAGTGTTTCAAGCAAATGGGCCTAGAAAACAAGCAGGGATTGCTATCCTAGTATCTGCCAAGGTAGACTTCAGTCCAACATTGGTCAAGAAAGATAAGGAAGGTCACTTTATATTGATTAAGGGCACACTCCAACAGGAGGACATTACAATCCTCCAGATATATGCACCTAACATGGGGTCTCCCAAATTCATCAAACAAACACTATTATAATTAAGGTCACAGATAACACCAAACACAATGATGGTGGGTGACTTTAACACCCCACTCTCATCAATTGACAGGTCATCCCGGGAAAAAATAAACAGAGAGGCATCTGGACTAAATGAGGTCATAGAAGGAATGGACTTAACAAATATATACAGGGCATTTCATCCATGTGCTGCAGAATATACATTCTTTTCAGCAGCACATGGAACATTCTCTAAAATAGACCATATAGAAGGACACAAAGCAAATCTTAACAAATTCAGGAAAATTGAAATAATTCCTTGCATTCTATCTGACCACAATGGAATTAAACTATAAATCAGTAGCAAGAAAGGCTAAAGAGCATACACAAAATCATGGAAACTAAACAATACACTACTAAATGATGAATGGGTCAATGAAGAAATCATGAAGGAAATCAACAATTTATAGAGTCAAATGATAATGAGAACACAACATACCAAAATCTCTGGGACACAATGAAGGCTGTACTAAGAGCTTAATATATAGCCTTAACTGCCTATATTAAGAAACTAGACAGGTTGCAAGTAAACGACCTAATGCTTCACCTTAAAGCCTTGGAAAAAGAAGAACAAGGTAAACCAAAAATCAGTAGATGGGAAGAAATAATAAAGATTAGGGCTGAAATTAATGAAATAGAAGCAACAACAACAACAACAACAACAAAACAATCCCAAGAATTAATGAAACAGGGCTGGAGACATGGCTTAGCGGTTAAGCCCTTGCCTATGAAGCCTAAGGACCCCGATTTGAGGCTCGATTCCCCAGGACCCATGTTAGCCAGATGCACAAGGGGGCGCACACATCTGGAGTTCGTTTGCAGTGGCTGGAGGCCCTGGTGCGCCCATTCTCTCTCTCTCTCTGCCTCTTTCTCTCTCTGTCACTCTCAAATAAATAAAAACAAACAAAAATATTCCAAAAAAAAAGAATTAATTAAACAACGAGTTGGTTCTTTGAAAGGATAAACAAGATTGATAAACCCTTAGCAAATCTAAACAAAGGAAAGAGAGAAGAGACACAAATTAATGAAATCAGAGTTGAAAAAGCTAACATCTCAACAGATTCCAGAGAAATTCAAAAAATCATAGGGACATACTATAAAAGCATATACTCCACAAAGTATGAAAATCTGAAATAAATGGATGATTTCCTTGATTTATATGACCTACCTAAATTAAATCAAGATGAGATTAATCACTTAAATAGATCTATAACAAGCATGGAGATCTGAACAGTTATCAATAATCTCCCAACTAAAAAAAGCCCAGGCCCAGATGGATTCACTGCTGAGTTTTACCAATCCTTCAAGGAAGAGCTAACACCATTGCTTCTTAACCTATTCCAGGAAATAGAAAAAGAAGGAATTCTACCAAACTCCTTCTATGAGGCCAGCATCACCCTGATACCAAAACCAGGCAAAGATAGAACAAAAAAGAAAATTACAGACCAATCTCCTTCATGAACATAGATGTAAAAATTCTCAACAAAATATTGGTAAACAGAATACAAGAATATTTCAAAAAGTTCATTCACCCTGACCAAGTGGGCTTTATCCCAGAGATTCAGGGATGGTTCAATATATGCAAATCTATAAGTGTAATACATTATATAGGACAAAAATCACAAGTCCTACAGAGACTGGGAATAGAAGGAACATATCTCAATATAATAAAGGCTATTTATGACAAGCCTACAGCCAACATATTACTAAGTGGGGAAAAACTGGAAGCTTTTCCACTAAAATCAGGAACAAGACAAGGGTGTCCACTGTCCCCACTTTTATTTAATATAGTTGTGGAAGTCTTAGCCATAGCAATAAGGCAAGAGACACACATAAAAGGATACAAATTGGAAAGGAAGAGATCAAGTTATCATTATTTGCAGATGACATGATTCTATACATAAAGGGCCCTAAAGATTCTACTAGCAAACTGTTAGAGCTGATAAAAACCTACAGCCATGTAGCAGGATACAAAATAAATACATAGAAATCAGTAGCCTTCATATATGCTAACAACAAGTACACAGAGAATAAAATCAGAGAATCACTCCCATTCATGATTGCATCAAAAAAATAAAGTACCTTGGAATAAACCTAATGAAGGACGTAAAGAATCTCTACAGTGAGAACTTTAAAACACTGAAGCGAGAAATTGCAGAAGACACTAGAAAGTGGAGAAACATCCCTTGTTCCTGGACTGGAAGAATCAATATTTTGAAAATGGCAATCTTACCAAAAGCAATATACACATTTAATGCAATCCCAATTCAAATTCCAAAGGCATTCTTCATGGAAATAGAAAAAAACAATCCAAACTTTCATTTGGAATCACAAAAATCCTAGAATATCTAAAATAATAATGAGTAACAAAAGTAAGGCTGTTGGTATCACCATGCCTGATTTTAACCTATACTACAGAGCCATAGTAAAAAGAAAAAAAAAAAAACAAAAAAAAATCAGCATGGTACTGGCACAAAAACAGACATGTAGATCAGTGGAACAGAATAGAGGACCGAGATGTAAGCCCACGTAACTATAGCCACCTGATATTCAATAAAAATGCCAAAAATACTCACTGGAGAAAAGACAGCCTCTTCAGCAAATGGTATTGGGAAAATTGGATATATATCTGCAGAAGGATGAAAATAGATTCTTCTCTCTTGCCATGCACAAGAATTAAGTCCAAAATGGATTAAAGTCCTTAACATCAGACCTGAAACTCTGAAACTGCTAGAGGATAAAGTAGGGGAAACCCTTCAACATATTGGTCTTGGCAAAGACTTTCTGAATACAACCCCAATTGCTCACGCAATAAAACCACAGATTAATCATGGGGACCTCATGAAATTACAAAGATTTTGAACTGCAAAGTTCACAGTGAAAAAAGCAAAGAGGCAACCTACAGAATGGGAAAAAAATCTTCGCCAGTTATATATCTGATAGAGGATTAATATCTAGGATATACAAAGAACTCAAAAAGTTAAATAATAAGGAATCAAACAAGCCAATCAAAAAATGGGCTACAGAGCTAAATAGAACATTCTCTAAGGAAGAAGTAGGAATGGCATATAAGCATCTAAAAAACTGTTCTACGTCACTAGTCAGCAGGGAAATGCAGATTAAAACTACATTGAGAACCCATCTCACTCCTGTTAGATTGGCCACCATCATGAAAACAAATGATCATAAATGTTGGCAAGGATGTGGAAAAAGAGGAACCCTTATACACTGCTGGTGGGAATGCAATCTGGTCCAGCCATTGTGGAAATCAGTGTGGAGGTTCCTAAAACAGCTAAAGATTGATCTACCATATGACCCAGCTATAGCACTCCTAGGCATATATCTGAAGGAATCATCTCATTTCCTTAGAAGTATGTACACAACCATGTTTATTCCTGCTCAATTTATAATAGCTGGGATATGGAACCAGCCTAGATGTCCCTCAACTGATGAGTGGATAATGAAGATGTGGCACATTTATACAATGGAATTCTACTCAGTGGTAAAGAAAAATGAAGTTATGAAATTTGCAGAAAAATGGATGGATCTGGAAAGGATTATACTAAGTGAGGTAACCCAGGCCCAGAAAGCCAAGCGCCACATGTTCTCCCTCCTATGTGGATCCTAGCTACAGATGACTGGGCTTCTGCGTTTAAGGAAAATACTTAGTAGCAGAGGCCAGTAAGTTACAAAGGAGATATAAAGGGAAGAGAAAGGAAGGGAGGAGGGTACTTAGTAGTTTGGTATTGTATATGTTGTTAGTACAATGATTGAGATGGGGAGGTAATATGATGGAGAATGGAATTTCAAAGGGGAAAGAGTGTGTGTGTGGGGGGAAGGGTATTAACATGTTTTTTTTTATAATCATGGAAAATGTTAATAAAAATAAAAAAGAAAAAAAAAGAAAATATATATATATTGTTAGGATGATGTGTTAATTTGTCTTTGAGAAAAGATTTGAGCCATAGTCAAAACTTTCCCACAAATTTTAGTGACTGTCAAAGCCCTTTGTTACAGATGATTTCATTCATGATACCAATTGTAAAAAAATAGCCTTCCTTTATCCATGTGTTTTTTAATTTTTTTTTTATTAGTTTTGTACTCAGTCAATACAGTCAAGTTGATACCATCTTAAGCCTCCTTCTCCCTCTGCAGGCATCCTCCTCCTTGGGGAATGTGGGTCTTGCATTGTGGAGTTAGCCATCAGTTATGTTGAAGAGGCAATGTCTCTGTGTATAATAACCCAACATATGACATTCTTTTCACCCCTGCTTCTGCAGATTTCCCTGAAACCAACTGCTCTTTGTTTGGCTAACTGACCTGCTCAGTGGAATGGATCCCAAAGCTGGAGCTGGGAAACAAGTCAGAATCATATCCAAAATCAGCCCGCTCTCCATTACCAGGTTCCCACCAATTGTAGGCTACAAGAGTGCCTACACCTATTAAATTCTCTCTAAAACACAAAAGGCTACCTCATTTATCTGGCACTAATTTCACTGTGTGTTGGAGAATTTGCTTCTCTTTTTCAGATGCATGCAGATCCTAAGGAGAGAACCAGCCCATCAAACCTCAAAAGGGCCCCAGCTGGAACTAAGAATAACTGGGAAATGAATTTCTTGGTGAACCTGGTACCAGCACAAGGGTGAAGGAGATAGATATAGGGAACACTCAACTCCTGTCAAACCAGAAATCCAGAGACACAGAGGCTCCCAAGATCTCATCACTGAAACAGACCTAAAATGAACCTATATCCATGTTTTGACCCCTATTTTTTTTTTTTTTTTTTTTTTTTTTGTCTCCTCACACGTTTGCTGTAGTCTTGCTCATGCTCCTGCCTTTGGTCAATGAGAAGTGAACAACCATGATTTAAGAGAGACATAGAGCAGGTTGGCACCCCTATGCTCTCTCTTGGACTCAAGCATCTGATGGGATGAGAGTCCATGTGCAGCTGAGCTGAGTGGTCAGCAGGGGCTTCCCTATCTGGGTCTGCTAACTGATCGTGGACACTAGAAATGATCACTGAAACACACAGTCTACCTCCAGATGTTTCATTAGTAAAAACTTTTTTGTGCAGCTGAGAATTTTGTGTGGATTACACTATACAGCATGAGCTCACAAGATAGGTACTAAGTACGAAATTTCACTATTCTTTTTCTTACGATATAGACAACATGTATGTCAAATTTGGCCTTCCTACCCACTTCTCTCAGCAGTGCAGGTACACAAAGTACACAGCCTGTTTTCAGTGTAATCCACAACTACAGCTATAGGACAGGTACACACACAAAAAAGCTTAAAGCCATCATAGTTGATGAATTCTTCTTATAACTTCCCCTAAACTATCATCATTGCTTAGTTTGATAATTCACAACGCTCTAATTTGTTTCCTTATTTTTGTCATTGTCTTGTTAGTGTTATTTGCTCTCTAGAAAGAGTTTATAAAGATAATTACTTTAATTTGTTGACTAAATTAAAAAAAAAAAATCCAAGGCTCTTACTTGCTTGACCCATTGTTCTACATGACCTGGTCTTATTGCCTTTGTGATCTCCTCTCCTTTCACTTTTGCCTTCTTACCTAGGTTCTCCCAAATTTGTGCTTTGATGTTCCTCACATTTGTAAGACATGCAACTGTTCCCTTGTCCTCTGTCCTTAATGTCTCTGGAATATGCATGATGATCACTCCAATGTTCTCAAAGCTATTTTCAGTCAGAGATGGATTTTGTTATTTATTACTACTAAAATCTGCTTATAGACATCTTCAAGGCTATTCAACATCTATTTTAATTTCACTGTACCTGAAAAGTGGTTAAATATTTGAATCTTACTAGTGTTTATTTGCCAAATTATAAGGAAGATGTTAACCTGTCCATCCTCTACAAAATAGCACCCATATCACTGAAAATATCATGCTTCATACCTCTTCTGCTACCATTGTTTCTTCCTAGCATAGCATTAATATTTCTCTCTGAGTAGAATAAAAAATTCACTTGGGAAGTAGTGTTATCTGTTTGTTTTAGTTTGTTCTGAATGTTATAGGTGCTCATCAAGCACCTGTGAAATGAAGGTTTAATTCCTCCTCACAACAAATAAATTTTCCTATTAATGAATTAGGCTTTTTGGAACATTAAACCCAGAGGGTAGGATTCCTATGATATTCTCTAACAGTCCAAGCCCAATGGAAGTAACTAGGGATAATGATGAGCCATAGGGTTCCACCAATCATCTTTCCACTCTGTGACTCTGTGACCCATGTGACTCTTTTTATCTCACTATCCTGAAAGTGACTGTTATGTAACATATGTGCAGACCACCCATGCAAACACATATACCTCAGAGCAAGAACTGTGAAAACAGCACATTACAAACTTATAAACTAGAAGAGAAATATAGTGTTCACCCCTTTAATTGTGAAGCACATATCTCCCAGTGGGACTCGGCTTGATTTAGGAATGTAGAGGTGTTTTAATTTTATTTTTCTTTCCCCCTTTCTTTCCTATCTTTCTGTGGCAATTGAGGTTTTATTTTTTTTTAAGTTTCTGTTTTTATTATATACTGCTATTAATTCTTGCTATTTGATTAACTTTGCTTTCATAGGTAGATTACTTAAGCCAGATATTTTGTACATGTTTCAAGATAAGCTACCTTCTTTTTACTTCTTTATTCCATAAAGCATTCCTTGACTAAGTCATGGGCATGAAGGCAATTCCCAGCTTAGGCATCTGAATATGGCAAATTCACCACAGTCTTTTCTTTTTCCATATTTGGTAGGAAAATGTTGGTAATTAGACCTTGTGTCTTTCAATTTCAGCACACATACATCACATGGCTCATATGGTTCTTACCTCTGCAACTTCTCTCTAGGAATCACAGCTATGTCACCTACTCACCCAGCAAGCTCTACATACAGCATCTAGTACTGAGGTAGGGATAGTACTTAACTGCTGTTCAAAGTTCACTACCTAAGGAGACAGGGAGCTTACATTTTATGTATCGCTGAAATGATAATAGAGAGCACTTTTAATTTGCAAAGCCCTGAGTAATGACTTAGAAATAAATTGTCATTTCATTATAGCTCAAACCTTTAGAACTGATTACAGCATGCTATATCACTGTAATTGAGTGAGCACAAGTTGGGGAAAGATTAATTTCTTTACATTATTCTTTTTTACATTTTGTCAATGCTATTAGTTTTTCCTCTTTTAATTTCATTTTGTTTTTTCTCTGAATACTGCACCATGTTGATGAATGTGATTACAATAGTTTGAAAAGTTGCGGATTTCCATGTTTCCTGGGACACTATCACCTGACATGAATATTCCTTCTAAAAGCAGATTTTGTGTGAAGCAGTTTATTACATTGACAAATATTAATAAAAAATCCATCTCCCAGAAGTATTTCTTTTAATTATTATGCATAATGCTGACAAAAATATTTTATGAATTTTGGTTATACAAAGACATTTTATTAGGCACTCAATAGTAAATAGTAGAAAGTCAAAGAAAAGTCCAGATAAAATATGGACAAAAATGTCATGTACAGAAATATATAAACAAAAGTGTATAGTTATAATAAAAGGAAAGAAGTGTTTTAGTATTGAGGAATAGTTGTGAACAGCTTAATGCATCATATGGATATGGTACTTTTTATGATTAATAAGGAAACATGAATAAGAAAAGCCAGAAATGCTCTTCTCAAGTATGAGAGATTAAAATATGTTCCCCACAAAGTGTGTTTCCTTGCTATATTTTGAGATGGGTATTTTGTGGGCCCTCTGAAATGTTTTCCTTTCTTGGGAAGGTCACATCTATAGAGGAAAATTATCTTTTAAACAGCAGGTTTGAATAGGCTATCTCTGGAAGCCATATTTCTGTTTTACCTAGTTCTAAGTAGAAATGGTTACAGAATTTCACATATTCTTATGACATTCATTAAGTGTGATATTTTAGCTTTATAATGAGATTATTACCTTTGTTTACAGTACATTTTCCTCCTCTTCCTTTTTGATAACTTGTCACTACTCTAAAAGAGGCACAGCCCTTGTTTGCTTCTGGGGGTCATACCATTGATCATTTCTTTTTTTAATGCAAATAATTTTTCTTAATTTTTTTATTAAATAGTTTGGTACTCAGTAAATACAGTTAGTTTGGTACCATTATTAGGCTCATCTGTGACCTACCCCTTCCCGTTGGCCCCTCCTTGTTGAGGTATATGGGTCATGCATTGTGGAGTTGGTCCACAGTTATGGGTAGGATAAATGTCTCTGCATATCATGACCCAACACCCAACATATGGCTCTGACATTCTTTCCACCCCCTCTTCTGCAAAATTTCCCTGAGCCATGCTGGGTTCATTTTTGGTCTGCTTCAGTGATGAGGTGTTGGGGGCCTCTGGGGCTCTGGCTCTCTGATTCTGTAGGAGTTGATTTTTCTTTGTGTTGATCTCCTTCCCCCTTGTGTTGGTATCCAGTTCATCAGGAAAACAGTACTCTTGATTGTTTTGCCAATTTTTCTTAGTTTTAGCCAGGCCCTTTTGAGGTATGATGTAGATCCTTAGGATCTACATGTATCTTTCTTTCTCTGGGATTTGCAGTGCAGCTAGGCAGTTGCCTTCATGGCCACAAGTCCCCATTGACCATTTCTTAAGGACTTGTGCTGTCTGCATGGATTTGAGCCAATGCACATAGTAATTTTGTTTGCTTTTTTCCTTTTAATCTGACTACTATCAGTCTATGACCTAGGGTAATTTTTTTTTAAACTGAGGCGGGGGATGAGAAAAACAAAATTTCCTATACAATTCATTATGTAAAGAAGATAAAACTTGGGCTGGAGAGATGACTAACTGGTTAAGGTACATGCCTGCAAAGCTAAAGGACCCAGGTTTGATTCCCCAGTATCCACGCAAAATCAGATGTACAAGGTGGCACATATATCTGGAGTATGTTTGCAGGGGCTGGAGGCCCATTATCCTTCTCTCTCTCTCTCTCTGCCTCTTTCTCTTAAGATAAATAAAAATAAAATATTTAAAAAATATTTAAGGAAAGAAGGTAAAACTTTCAGTCCTTAATGTTGGATTTTTTTTTAGTTGGCTTTATGAAAGGTCTTATTTTGAAAAAAAAAAATGCTCTGAGTTGTTTGAATTTTAACATTATCTCCTCTGATTAAAAAGTTGAAGATTAGGGCTGTAAGATGGCTTAGCAGTGAAGGCACTTGCCTGTCAAACCTAAGAACTCTTGTTCAAATCTCCAGAAGAAGCTAGACACACAGTGACATAAGTGAACAATGTTGCACATGTGCACAAGGCGGCTTATGCGTTTGGAGTTCATTCACAGCAGGCTGAAAGTCCTGGCACACGCCTTTGCAATCTGTCTCAATGATGCTGAAAAATGTGGATGTATTCAAAACCAAACTATACTTACACCTTCCTACTCAGGTGATCTCATCTAATTGTCTAGGTTGTTTCCTGTCCTACTAATGTTATTGTCCCTCATTTTCACTCGGCATGATTGCAGTGGCAGCCAATTTGTTCTGCTAAATGGGCTATTGAGGTTTTACATGTTAGCCTTGGTTCACAGGAGCCTTGTTTTGGCTAATGTTTTTTTTTTAATTTTCAATCAAGTTCTTAGTTTTACTATGTCAGTTATTAAATATCTAGAATTATGAAGCTCAATAGTTATACTATTTATTTTGTTTTGTGGAATAATTGGAAATATTTTTATTAGTTATGCTTGTGCAAGCATGGAAGCTCATACCAAAAGATTTGACAACAATAATATTAGAAAATTATTAGCCTAAAGAACATCTGGTTAACTATGCAATTTCTCATACATTCTCATTACTTCCAGTCTTCAAATATGCTAATCTGTTATTATGATTATTAGAAATAGATCCCAAGAATTATATTTGAGAACATATAATGAATTTACTTTTTAAAAATAATGCTAAATTAAGGCCTGGCGTGGTGGTACACACCTTTAATCCCAGCAAGAGGTAGGATTCTCATGAGTTTGAGGCCACCCTGAGACTCCAGAGTGAATTCCAGGTCAATCTGGGGTACAGTGAGACCCTAACTTGAAAAACCAAAAATAAAAATGCTTAATTTTACTAATTTTTCATAGCCATGGTGCAATTTAAGTCATCCTCAAAAATTTATGTTAATCTTGATGCTCTCCTTGGCTACATTCACTTATTTGTTAACTTAATTTTTTAAAAATTTATTTATTTGAGAGCGACAGACACAGAGAGAAAGACAGATAGAGGGAGAGAGAGAGAATAGGCACACCAGGGCTTCCAGCCTCTGCAAACGAACTCCAGACGCGTGCACCCCCTTGTGCATCTGGCTAACGTGGGACCTGGGGAACCGAGCCTCGAACCGGGGTCCTTAGGCTTCATAGGCAAGCGCTTAACTGCTAAGCCATCTCTCCAGCCCAACTTAATTTTTTTTGGTTTAAACACATTTAAGAATAATTTTAACATCAAGTACTTGATTTTGTAAATATTAAAAAAAACATCATTTTAAACCTTATATTTAAAATATGATTAACTTTCCAAATCCCCTACTTCACCTTTAAGATTTGGAAGGTAATATCTGATCAAGTGAACAAAAGCTGTACCTTTTCTTCTTCATAATTCTCCTTTTACATTTAACATAAAACATTTTCATGTCTAAAGTAACTTTCTACGTTTAATACAACTTCCATTCTTATTGCATTTTTACAAGTAGAAAATGATTTATGGTTTTTCATTTCTAGCTTGCATAAAGCACAGAATTTCAACAAAAATGTATTATTCTTGAAATCGCCATGTACTAGAGAATTTCTAGACCAATATCTCTCTAAAGGAGAAAGGTTGCTTAATAATGGGTCCCAATGTCATTATCATACAATGTGTAAGTATTTGCTGCTTGAAGAACAGCCCACTAGGTACAATTGATTTAAGAGAATGTACTTGGATTGATTTCTGGCTTGTTCATATGGAAGCCTTCTTTAATGAGTCACCTGGATAGAATAAGAGGGAGCAGAAACACAATTTATTAAGGACAATTACAGACTTTGAAACTTTTTTGCAAGTGTATTTATTATCTTTTGCTAACTCCCCAGGAAATAAGAAGTTCTGACATGATCTTTTATGATAACGTGTAAAAACCTACTTAAGACTTGCCAGCAGAAAATGAGAAATTAAACAGCTTAGCTGTGAATTATTTTCCTTTATAGAGCATTAAACATTAATAGGATAATATTTCTATTTAGAACCAAGAAACAGTATCCGATTAATATAGAAACATATTTATTCATGTGATTCATATAATGTATTAATAACATTTTTCTTGATCAGTAAAGAGAATGCTGTACTAACCATTATTTTCTACAAAGAAAGAAGAAATGAAGAAATGCTCTCATTTGTGTCTGCTTGTGGTATTTCCTTAGGACATATTTATTGCCACTTTAAGGTGTTACTATCTTAAAGTCAAGAAGTATATTCTGTTCATACCAGTTGAATCACCCAGATAGGGTGGTTCAAATGGTAGCAGGGTTTCCTATATACAATAGGTACTTAGATTGCTGGGAACCCGCTACTCCAGAAAGCTTCTGACTTGGTGGTCTTGGTTGTATTGCAGGCATCAATGGCAAGGGGAGAGAATGAGACAATAGGTTTTAAACTTTTTTTTTTGCCTATGTCGAATTGGTCAGTGTTTGAAAAAAAAAATAACCAGTCAGCAATTCTTTTTTTTTTTTTTTTAATTTTTATTTATTTATTTGAGAGCGACAGACACAGAGAGAAAGACAGATAGAGGGAGAGAGAGAGAGAGAATGGGCACGCCAGGGCTTCCAGCCTCTGCAAACGAACTCCAGACGCGTGCGCCCCCTTGTGCATCTGGCTAACGTGGGACCTGGGGAACCGAGCCTTAGGCTTCACAGGCAAGCGCTTAACCGCTAAGCCATCTCTCCAGCCCCCAGTCAGCAATTCTATGTGAGCTTTTGAGCAAAGCTTTTCAGACTTGTCTGTGCACATTAATCCCCTAAATCTTTGTTAAATTGCAGATTTTGGTTCATTAGGTCATAGCTGGGCCCAAAGTTTTGACGTTTTATCAGATTCTGGATACATGTGCTTTCTGGAGGTGAACAGTTGGGTTTGGAGCAGACTGGAGTACACAGCCTCCCCCCCCCCCCGCCCCCTGCCCGTGAACACCAAGCACGTCCTGCTGCATGGTGAGAGCCAGGGCATTTAGCGTATACTTCCTGCTTAGTGCTGTGAGGAGGAGGTTGGTTGTGCAAAGGAAAAACTAAAACATATACCGGCTTGCACAGAGAACTATTGCTCTTTGGTCAGTTTTGACAATTCTATATCATTCTATTTCTCCATCTCTCCCTTTCTGCCCTATTTGACCAAACTCCAATTGTTCCAGTGCTTTTTATTTGCAGTTTTGATGCTCTTCTCTTAAGCTACTCAGCAGCTCGGTCTGCTGATCCATCTATCAGATAAGCATTATGGAAATGATTATGCTCATGTTTAATGTAAATCTATGTATTTATCTGGACATTTTTTAAGGAAGGTAACTAAGTGCCCAAACACTAGTAAACTAATCTACATTCCAAAAAGTCTGAATTGGATACAATCCAGGAAGTTATTCCCTAACCTTTGTATTCCTCCCAAGGAACCTGCAGACATTCTCACAGTGTATACCTTTGTGGATGCAGATGATGACTGATATATGTGATGATTTTCATATCATAACCACATAGAATATTTCCTTTATTTGATAAAACTGATGAGAAAAATGGGATCTACCATATTTCTGGTGGGAAAACTTGGAATGATGTTGAATGCTATGCCTGCTTCTAACCAGCAGTCATTTTATATAGCTTCTAACAAAATGCCATTAGCAAGTTCTTTATTTTGAATAAGACATACACATTTTCATGGTAACTAACAGTTACTGTAAGAATGTATCCCATTGATTTTAGTTATGTTCCCAGCCATTGTCTTAAAAATCATATATATATAAATATATATCTATATTGTATTATTATATATATATAATATATTGTATATATAATATATATTATATATAATATATATTTCTATATATAATAATATATATTATATATTATATATAATTATATATAATACAATATATATAATATATACTATATATACACAATATATATACTATATATATATAAATATATATACTATATATATACAATATATAGTATATAATATATAGTATATAATATATATAATATAATAATATAATATATAACATATATATATATATATATATATATATATTGTAACTGGTCATAAAATATTGTCCCCTCATTCCAACTGACATTACCCTGGAGGCTTCTCCTCAGTGGGGTCATAGTAGTCACTGTGGGGTCATGCTTCCTTTCTTTCCTGTTTATATCCAGGGGCTAATGTGTCCTCTTCTAAATGTAGTCTCTAGATTTATGCTTTCATAGGTTTTGGTTATTCTAAGTATCCATCACTATCAATCTAGGGCTGATTGTCAGTCTAGTAACAAGAGAAGCATTCATGACATTACTTCCTTTGCAATGTCTCCTGGGCCCTGGCAGGTGGTAGATGTGGAACATCTTATGATGAGAGGTTGGTTATCTGGTCTTATTGATGGGTCTGGCTCTTCTCAATTTTGTCTGCCATCTGTAAAATAAAATAGATTCTCCATTCAATCATGAGGGTAATTTAGATTAATGGAGGTATATAAAGTTGTAGGAGATTTTCCTAATCATGGGATTCTGACTTGGTTTCCAGTACCAGATATAAGTTCCTTCCCATTGAATGGGCCTTATATCCAATCAGAGAACAGTTGGCTACCATTAGAGACTACATGCCACTATTACACAAGTGTACATTTGTCCAACTGGTTGATTTTATAGTCTGCAGGGTCCCCTGCTTATTCATGCTGATGGTGACCATTGTACTACAGCAACACCAATACAGCTCTCTAGCAATATGAAGGCTAGCCTAGAGAGAGCTGGTTTCCCTTTTGGTTCTAGCACGGTATTCTAATGTCCTGTGACTGCAGCCTGTGGTGTCTTCAGCAATAGAGTCTTACCTTAGTCTTGGATTTACAGCACAGTCCATAGTTGAGCTTTTTCCACCTTCTGTCCAGACTGCCCCTCCCCACCTTAATTAGTGGTTATATCATGTAGAATGCTAGCCAGAATGAGGGGTTCCATGGAAAGATTTCTGACACTGTCTTAATTTCTGGGTAATTCCCTTCTTATTTTCCCCACCTCCTATCCCTCCCATAAGATGGTAATGAGTTAAATATGTCAGAAGTACATAGCATCAAGCTTAATGGGTTAAGGAATCACATAAAATGAAAAAAAAAATAGTTACATTTGCATTACTGAATATGAAAACAATACAACTTATAGAAATAAAATAGAACAAATAATAGGATGGTGTGTTTTATTAGAGCATTTTAGTAACACAATAATATAGAGGAAACTAAGATTTTTGACATTTTAGTAGATTTCTAGTTGTACAAAATTTCAAGAATATATACTAATATGTGCATCTCCATCCAGCACCTCCAGACAGCATCTGCATTTTAGTATAGAAAGTAAAAGACTGTTAAGTCTGGGTATCAGATACATCAAATGGAGCAGATAATAGTCATGTTCCTATATTATACATGCAGTCATAGTTATATCTTTCCTTAAGAACAAATCTGACATTCCTCAAAGGAATATTTCCCAAGAGCAGCCATGGTGTTAGCAGTTTTTTCACTAACTTAATGACCCTTTACATGATGCCCAATAATATAATAATAGGGATGTCTTGAAGATGACATTACCATAAAAATATATCTACTTAGGTCTCAGACCTTTCACAACATTTTAATGTTATGGGAATGTATTTTCCCTTGGCAATTTATGAATGCTTAATAACAGCAGATTTGTAAGAAATATTTGTTCCTATAAACTAGTCAAACTGTCTATACATTTTACTACCTTTGTTTTATATAACACGTAATAGCTAATATACACTATTAACTACTTTTCACATGCTCTTTAGCCTCTCAAGTCTCTCAAATCTGCTAAGTAGCGATTGTCTCCTTGTTATCTGTGCTCTCCTGCAGAGCTGAATTGTCAAAGCTAAAGTGGTTCTTGAGTACAAATTCTAGTAAACAAGTAAAGGTACAGAAATTATGTAAGAAAGAAAAATTAGAGCACTAATGATGTAAATTTGCTCAGCTAATGTACTAATAAGACATATGAGAAGAGCTAACTCAGAAATAGACAGTAAGAGCTTCCATGTTAACAGTACTAATTAACTGCCTATTTGTCATCATCAGCTTCATATGGTGTTTAGTGTTCTTATGTACATTGTAAATTAAGAGCTTAAAACTACTCCCCTGTAATCTTGATTCTGACTTTACCAGATAATATTCTGCCCACAGTCTAAGCTGTAAAATATGGATACAACCACCAAACATCCTAAAGGAACACATAGTTTCTGACATTAGATTTCAAATTTGGATATGATTTGAAGAAACACATTTATCTACCTGATATTCAGTTGATAAGAGATGAAAGAAAATACCATGCTAAGTAATTCTAATATGCTTATAAAGGTGTGTCAAACTTTCACTTTTTGAGTCATATCTTACTATGTCACTCACATTGGCCCAAAGGTTAAAAAAAAAAATCTCATTTCAAGATTCCCCTAATACAATCCCTAAAGTGCATGCAGATACCCAACTAGGACCACTTATGTTGTAGTTAAAACTGGGAAGAACATACTATAGTATACTGGGACTCACTTTCCTTATTGTGCCATAAATAATAAAACCCTGCTTAGCTGACTCAAGACTCTCAACTTTCATGTCAAGATCACTGGGGAGAGTGAGTCAGCAGGGGTGGAATGTGGTGGTTGGAATGTGGTGATTTGAATCACATGACCTCCATAAACTTATGTGTTTTGAATACTTGGTTCCCAGATGATGGCAATTTGGGAGGTTGAAGCTTTGCTGGAGGAGGTATGTTGATGGGGTCTGGCTTTTAGGTGTTATAACCAGCATCCACTTGCCAGAGTTTGGCTGTTTTACCTGCTGCTGTTTTCTACCTATGATAGAGGTGATGTCTAGCATCTGTTCATGCTATGCTTTCCCCTGTCATCATGGAGCCTAGAGCTATCCTGTGAGACAGTAAGATATCTATCTACCTACCTATCTATCCATCCATCTATTATCTATCTGTCTATCTATTATCTATATCCTTTTCTCCCACCAGTTGTCTTTGGCCAGGTACTTTGTCCTAGCAATGGGGAGTTAACAGATGTTGGCATGAAAGATGAGAATCTTGAGTCAGAAAAGAAGGAACATGAGACACAGTCTACTCTTAAGTTCTTCCCAATTTCAAGGCTCCATTATAGGTATGAACCACTGGATGTGGCCCAGAAACATATATAATATACAAAGATCATGCTTCATTTTATTCTGAAAAGAGAAAACATTTCTATTTTTGAATGTAAAGCATGTACTCGAAGGCTGGAGAGATGGCTTAGTAGTTAAGGCACTCACAGGCAAAGCCAAATGATCCAGGTTTGATTCCCCAGCACCCACATAAATCCAGTTGCATAAAGTGGCATATGTGTCTGGAGTTCAGTTGCAGTGGCTAGAGACCCCAGTATGCCCATTCTTTCTATCTGCCCCTTTCTTTCTATCAGATAAATAAGTAAATAATAAATTAAAAAAATTTAAAAAGAAAGTACACAGAAAATGGAGACTTAGTACCTTATTTGACAAGCAAGAAATTTATGTAAAATTGTTTCCTAAGAGATTGAATGTTATGCTATTTTCTATCTTCAACCCCTTTAGTTTTTCCATGAACTACTCTTAATAAATTTAGAGAAAACCCATTTGGCCATGTTAGAATTAAATGAAATAGTAAAGATTGTTTTAGTGAATACAAAGAAAATATGGTCATTAGAAAGTAAGTAAACCACCATGCAATTGTGCTAAAATTTTCTGGTCAGGAATTCTAGTATATAAATAATTACAATAACTCAGTACTTAAAATTGACTACAGGTCTTTTATAAAATAAGTTCCTTATGAAATTATATTCATGATGATATAATTAGAATTAAATTTATATATTAATGTATAGTAATAAACAACTTTGGTATTTTGTAATTCTTATATTTGACATTAGGTATTTATGTCCCTAAGTATTATTTATTGATTTTAACAGCTTGTGCTTGTTATAGAAATTTCAAAACATTACTTAATGAATTATATCTATAATGTAAATAAGATAAAGGAAAGATGTCAGAAAAGTGTTAGATGGCTTCAACTTATTAAACTAACATTTATAACAAGGTTCTAATTCTTAATTTTGAGGAGAAACATATTTTTGAATAAATTACTTTTGATTATTTAACTTTTATATGATGATAGAACTATTATACTACCATGCATCTCTCTATCTTTTCATTAGATTTGAAAGCAATGATACTAGTAATAAACAATCAGTGAAAATCCCAATGAAAATCACAAGAAAATATCACACATAACAGTGAATAAACATTTTTGGTTGTCAACACCTCTGAACCCATATCAATGAAGGTAATTAGAAATCAAAGGTGTTGTTTGGAGTTGTTAAATGAGTTGGTGTGAAAATACAAGCTGTTTGGGACTCTATAATTTCACAGAATATTTTTATCATTTTGAAAGAAAGCAACTGATGAGGTGGCAAGGGTCAAGCATAATGTTCGTATTATTAGGTTAGTTCAAAAACATTTCTCCTTAGCATGGGAATGCATTTTAAAATTGAAATTCTTTTGTTTCATATAATTTTGCAAAGAATTAAATATATTTTTGTTGTTTTGCAGTATCTTTTATATTTCTTCCAACAGCTTAGATTAAGTTTTGTGAGAAGGTTTTATTGGTGAGCAAGTGCAGGGATGAAGACGGAGAACACTGAGGGATGTTGGCTCTTTGGTCCATTCTCTGTCAATTCTCATCTTTCAGTTCAGTGTTCTGGGATAAACTAATCTTTTTGTTTGTGGCAAAAATCCTACAATTCCATCAGAATACTAAATCAAACTCAAAGGTGGAACTTTCAATGGCTCGTACCTCATACTGTGGGTGCAGTTTTGGCTATTTTGGGGTCTGTCAACCCTTAAACTAAAAGTCATATTTCTCCTCAGTATCACATCATCTCTAGTAGTGAGGGAGCCACCCACCGAATCAACACCGTAACAGGTTCCATGTTCAAGAACACAGTGGGAAACAGGAACTTTATGGTGTGTGGTGCTTGTCACAACCCAATCTAAGGGATAATGAGAACATTTGCTTTGAGAGTGGAGTGGGTTTCTTAATCAGCCCATCTATCAAATACTTGCTTTATTTACAAAATGATCCTTTTTCTCTTTTCTGAAGTTTAGGAGATTTAATATTGTTGACTTTTCATCTTGACAATTCTTTTCATGTAGAGCTGCACCTACTGTGTTCACATTATAATAGAAGTAGAATTTGAGAAAGAAAGAAGGATTAATTCTCAGCTGCAGTAGCCAATTTAGTACACTATTTAGGAGGTACAAATCTATTACACTTGCTTGGCCAACCCTGGATTCCACAGAGGTGAGATAATCATAGTGTTTGAGCACTTATGCTTTACTTACGGGCAGAAAATTAGGATGTGGAAAGAGTGAGGGGGAACAGGAGCTTTGGAAAGGTCACCGTGGTCTTTACAGAAAGTACAGCCTCCGGTTCCCCCTCCTTTGTACTCACCTGTAGTGTGCTTCATTTATTTATTATTCATATTTATTTGTTTCAATTTTCTGGTGAAAGGTTGGTGGCACCACCCACTCAATGGACAGCAGAAATCTGAAAGCCATTCTTGAAATGTGCTTGCCCATTTCATATGTGCTGACTTCATACATAAACATACTCCAGATTCTTTAACTCTCTTCAATTACTGGTCCTTTAATTGCATATGTTAATTCTAGCCACACTTTATTTTTTCTGAAATTTTCAATTTAAATTATGAAAAATGAAGGAGAATGCAAGAAATTGAACAATGACAAAATGCACAAAAAATTAGATAAATGTAAAAGAGAAACTAAAGAAATACAATTATTTTTACTTAACCTTAAAATTTTCTTGGGTGGAGACATGTTTTGCGGTTAAGCACTTGCCTGTGAAGCCTAAGGACCCCGGTTCGAGGCTTGATTCTCCAGGACCCACGTTAGCCAGATGCACAAGGGGGCTCATGTGTCTGGAGTTCGTTTGCAGTGGCTGAAAGCCCTGGTGCGCCCATTCTCTCTCTCTCTCTCTCTCTCTCTCTCTCTCTCTCTCTCTCTCTCTCTATCAGCCTCTTTCTCCATCACTCTCAAATAAATAAATAAAAATGAAAAAAAATTCTGGTCTTCTGAAAGACACTATGAAGAAAATCAAAAGACAAGTTTTCACACTGAGAGAAAATATTTGCAAAGGATCTAAGCAATAAGAGATTGTCCCTAAAATATGCAAAACCTCTTAGAAATTATGAATAAGAAATTACATTTCACACTTTAAAAATGTATCAAAGCCTTAGCAGAAATGTAACAAAGAAGATGTTGATGTCCCACATCTGAAAGATGTTCTCTACCTTATATATACAGGCAGGAATGGTGAACAGAAGTAAGAATGAGATATTATGGCACACTGGCTAGAGCAGAAAACTAGGAGGATGCAAACTTTTGCATCCATTCCGGAAGACACTTGCCAGTTTCTTTAAAAAGTTGACAAACCACTAAGATGTGATCCAGCAACTCCATTTCTTGGTGCCCCTTCACTTTTTCCCCATTGCTTTTCTCTTCATCTGTGCTTTTCCTCCTTGTCCATCCCTTTTTATTTTATCCATCCCCTCCTATTTTTTGTCTTTCTTTATTTCTGTTCTAATTTCTTTGCCATTGCAGTCCAAACTCATTAAAGATATGAAGAACTTGGGAGTTGCAAGAACATTGTGTGGTTAAGATTGAACTGCCTGTATTTGCTGAAAAGAAAATTAATAAATTAAATTAAAAAAAAGAAAAGATTGATTGTTTTTGGTCATGTGTAGCAGAAACCTAACCATAGTAACTTAGATGAGCCCTGTTTTGTTCATACTGCAAAAAGTCTGGACTTTTTTAAAAAAAAAAATTATTTATTTATTTATTTGAGAGTGACAGACACAGAGAGAAAGACAGATAGAGGGAGAGAGAGAGAATGGGCCGCCAGGGCTTCCAGCCTTTGCAAACGAACTCCAGATGCGTGCGCCCCCTTGTGCATCTGGGGAACCGAGCCTTGAACCGGGATCCTTAGGCTTCACAGGCAAGCACTTAACCTCTAAGCCATCTCTCCAGCCCCTAGTCTGGATGTTTTTAATCTCTTCCTAGAATGATGTTTCATCATTGTAATTGGCAACCACAATCTTTCCCTCTTCTAGCTCTCCATTTTTAAGTAGAGCTTTAGAACTAAAACTCTTGCAATACAGCAAATGCTTAATGCTTGCATAAACGTGGATGTGTTATCTGTAACTGATGGATAGATAGATAGATGGATAGATAGATAAGTAGATAGATAGATAGATGATAGATGATTGATAGCAAGGAATAAAAGAGTTACAGTCTATGCTTTTAAAAGGCTCATAAGCTGTTATAAGGGGAGGATGTTGTTTCAACCAGTTACCTACAAGTCGTAATACATTCCACTGCAGTTTGTACTCTTATTCTTCCAGCTTTTAGACTATATGAAAAGCAAAACAAAAAACAACAAAACTTGATGCTTCAAATAATGGAGTAAAAGGCAGGAAAACTATATGTGTCATAAATGAACTGAAAGCTGCCTGTTCATTTTTTTTAAACATTTTGAGGTCCTTTGCCTACCAACGGGCCTAATTTCACTCATATGTTTTGAGAACTGTGTAAATATACACGAATGAAGAGAAAAATTGCTGGTCAGCTCAGTTTGCAAGGGTGTATTGGATTTCTTTTAAATTTATTGGAGCACTATTGTTCCAGGTTTGAGATTCATACTTTGTTGGTCTCCAAAAAAGAAAAATCACATTTCTCAAATATATTGGGAATAAGTAAAAAAAAAAAAGTAAAAAAGTTTAACTTTTTTTTCATGATCCCAGGTTCAGAGACTGGTAAATGCAAATCGCTTTCCTAACTTGAAGTTTGTTTTTACAACTAAAAATCAATGTTCTAAGTTGATCATATTTATTTCACAAATGTTGGAATAATAAGAAATGTTCTATATTCAAAGTACTTTTTCTTTTCGTTATCTATTTGCAGTAAAAGAAAACTCCAAGTCTCAGTGAATTGCACCAAAAAGTAGTTAAGTTTTTCTTATGTTAAATGTTTATGGCTTTTTATTTGTGTAACATTTTTAGCCACTTTGGGAATCAGGTAAGGGGGACAAGCAATATTTTTTTCACAAAACTATCAACAGGAATGCAAATAGTAACCCTAAGTGTTTCCTAAAGATTATACCAGGCCTGACATGTATTATAATATTAATGTATTATATTATATATTATATATATTACATTCCACCAGACCTGACATGTAGTATAATATAACAATTAGGAGGGAATTAAATTTTACCAGTAGACAGTTTCTACAAGACACATTGCAATATATAGAGATGTGTAATCCTTACAGATGGAAATGAAATAAATGATTTGGAAAAAAATAATTTTCCCCATTATTATAAAACAATTTAGTAAAGTGAATAATACAATGGGAGTTGAAGTATACTTGATTAAATTCTGACCTTTGACTGTATGTTCATTTTTAGCCTTATATTTTTATTGGCAAAATATGGTAATTTCTCTGATAAATGACCTACTATAAATCATTTGTGCCTTAAATTGCTTTTAAAATGACTGGCACATAGTAACTGCCTAAAAATTACTTATTATTTCTTAGACTATATGAAAATAATCAATCTTATTTTTTTCAATAGGAATATCAATCATGTTGATAAGATTGTGATAAATATATCCATAGACGCACTCATGGTCTGGGTTTTCATGGTACATTTTGTTTAGACAGGAAAAGGTGAAGCTTTGACATTTGTATAGGGAATTGAAAGTTAAATAAAATAAATAGTAGTGTAAACAAGTCATGTTAAATTCAGAAAACTGAATATTTTATACACTCATATTTGGCCTTACACAAGTACATATTGCTTATAAATTTTCATGAAATGATTTTATTTTAAGAATTTTAAATTGTTTATAGTTTTTTTTCAGGTTGTGAATAATCAGTTAAATGTATGCTAGAATAGTTAGTCATTCTCCAATCTTTCAGGAGATATCCAAAACATATTTACAACCCTAAGAAAAAAGATACTATTGACTATTCAGAATTTCAGCTCATATTTTTGTTTTACCTTTATGGTTACAATCTTGTATGGCCTTTCAAAATAGTTTTAAATAAATATTGACAGAAGTAAAATGTGGTTTAGTTTTGTGGCTTCTGGTTTTGTAAAGGAACTGTACCATTGTGGTTTTTTGCACATTTTAGGTGCCTTTCTTTATTGATTCACCCATTTTTTTCCCTTTGCTCATATTTGTTCACAGTTCCTTTAATTGAGGAGGAAGTTTGAAAGCAGAAATCTTATACTGAATTAATCTTTGCTAAGGATTATTCATCATTTTTAATTTTTCATACCCTAGCAGTTTTCTTTAATTCTCTTATTTTGCAATTTGTAAGACCCACAAATCCAAAAAGCTGCCCTTGCCCTTCTGAGCTTCAGAGCTTCAAATTCTAGATATGTTCTGTCCCAATTATGTACTTAAAGATATTGAGAACATCATAGTAGTACTAAAGTTAAAGGTAGAATTTTTAATGACACTTTTTTGCTGGAGATTGCAAATCTCTAGACTGACTTGTGTTTGTAACACATATTACAGAGAAACAAATACAAAAAAGTCACTTGACATAATGTAGTTATTTAACATCTTAATAATATACCAAGGCCCATAAGGTAGTAATAAAATTTTACTGTTAACTTTATTTTTTCTCCCACTTTCCTCTAATAAGAGAACTAGGACTCTGAATATGGATGTATGCTTAAGATCTGAACAATTATCACAACTCATTATTTAGGGAATATTTATTGTAGACCTTAAGTCCCTTCAAAACCAGAAGTTTTACAGGGCTTGATAAAGATGACGTATTTCTCCCAGAATCATGATTCTAGGAGCTGTGGTTCTGAAATCTTTGGTTACTGACTAGATCTGCTACAGAACTGTAGCATGCCTGTGACCTTCTATGTCACCTTGAGATCCTTCCCAATCAAATGGACAAGCAAATATCATATTTTTTCGAGTAAATACAGTACATACTCATTTTTACAAATATGAGTCTCATGCCTCTGGTAAACTGAGAGGGATTATGTCACATATCTGTTCAGGTCAAGAATGAATAAGATGACCAAATATGGCATTGTGTTTCATAATTTAAATGGAGAATGAGGGAGGCCATGCATTAAAATACATAAAATATTAAATTATCTGGCTCAATTTTTAGAATATTCATACAAAACTTATACCAATTCATATATATCTGTATGTGTACACATTCTTCTTACATAATGATAATAAAAAAGGAAAGAAGGAAGGGAGTAAGGGTGGGAAAATGGAAATTGATTGATTAGTATATTGTTATTTCTCTGGATATGTGTATGAAGGCCAAAAATAAGGCAGAAAAAGCAAGGACTTGGTTAATTCATGGGATATTATAGTTTATGAGCTTTGAGTACTACCATTCTTCTAGCTTTCCAATTCCTTACTTTTATTTATGTGATAAGATACTTAATTAATTTATTTATTTGCATGTTGAAAGCTATTATTAGGCAAGATTGCAATCTTCAAAACAATGAAAATGGAGTTTGTAAATTATCAAGTGTAATTTTCACAATACCTTATGCATTGCTAATTTTTAAAAATTTGCCTATTTGAGAGAGAGAGAAAGAGAGAAAGAGAGAGAGGGAGAGAGTGTGTGTGCATGCCAGTGCCTTAAGCCACTGCAAATAACTCCAGACTCGTGTCACTTTGCATCTGGCTTATATGAGCCCTGGATTACCAAGTTTGGGTGCTATGGCTTTGCAGACAAGTGCCTTAATTGCTAAGCCATCTCTCCAGCCCTGAAGTTTTTATGGTACAATAGTCTCTTCAATTTTCCAATCTAGTGTTAAAACAAAGCCTGGAAAAGGAAAGAATGGAAAATAAAAAAAGAGTAAGAAAGAAATGATACATTTAGTTTAAACACATTTATTAATATAATATTTACATATGCTAATAGGTATAATAAAATTTTATACATATGCACAATAGATATTGATCACATGGGTATAAATAACATTTTAATTTCCTCAAACACTAATTATTCCTATATGCTGGGAACCTTTGGTCTCTTAGAAATGTGTCCTACACTTTTGTAGTATACTTTTAAACTACTATGCTAAAGTAAACAAGAAAAAATTCTTCTTCTCTAATTGTATTTTGGGGTCCCTCTTACTTTTCTCTTACCATTTGTTTCAAAGTAGTTATGCTAAGTGAAATAGACCAGGCTGTGTTAATCAGCCTTCTGTCATGGTAACAAAATATCTGATCAAGTTAATAAGAGAAAGTGTTTATTTTGTCTTCAGGGGTCAGTGGTCTCAATTGATCCTCACAGTTCCCCCTATTACTTTGGGCCTGTGTGATCATAGTACATTATAGCTAGACAATTTAGTTAAGGAAATGGTTAATGTCATGGTATTCAGGAAAGGAAGGGACAGGATTCCCAATATCCTCCTCAAAGACATGCTGCTAGTGCCTTTCTTCCATATCTTGGAGATTTCACCATCTTTTATTAGTGCCCTAGACTGGTGACCATACTACTTAATGTAGACCTATGAAGGATAATCACAATCGAAACTTAATTGAAGATAAAGACTGCATACTTAGATTTGTTTGTTGAAATTAAAAGATAATTGATTATCCAAGAAGAGAGTGGACCAGGATCACTACAGCCTGGGAAAGAAGGCAAGGGGAATAGAGGACAGAGAGAGTCCAGACCCCTTTGTCTCTGATTACTGACTTACATTCAATGTGCTTGATGTGCTCTTTTTTCAAATATATTTAAGAATTAGAGACAATATCTCATGATTAGGGAGTGTTTATTTAGGGGAGATGGAAAGAAAGTTTACAAATGCTTAAGAGCATTCTTTTTTTTTTTTTTTTTTTTTTTTTTTTTGGTTTTTCAAGGTAGGGTCTCACTCTGGTCCAGGCTGACCTGGAATTAACTCTGTAGTCTCAGGGTGGCCTCGAACTCATGGCGATCCTCCTACCTCTGCCTCCCAAGTGCTGGGATTAAAGGTGTGCACCACCATGCCCGGCTTTAAGAGCATTCTTAATAGCCCACTGAAAAATCATTATAGAATTTTTTTATGATCCTTTTCCCCCCAAAATTTAGCTTACCAGAAAAAGGTATAATGAATTATAAGTTGTATTCTTCTAAACTTGCATTGAGCTGATTATACTTTTAAGCAATTGGTCAGAAATGTATTTTAATGAAACTAGTAAAGTGAATACACTCATAAGTTATTCAATATTTACAAACGCATGTTGCGGAAACTTTTGAACATTGTTGGAAAAGATGATAAAGTGATCCCTCAAGAAAACATTTACATAACCTGAACAACTTTCAGTAAATGGGCAAGAGAAAATGAACACACAGCATTTGGGTGATATGCTTGAGTTAAGTGGAAAAGGAAAATCAAATGTTGGCCTCATGATCAGTTATAATGGACCTAATGACAATCTCAGAAACTAGAGAATTTTATTCAAAATTGAGACTTGTTTAAGCACAGGTACAGAGTTAAGATCAAGAAAATACTAGAGGCTAACTATGTTTTTAGGCACTGTATTAGTCAGGGTTCTCTAGAGGAACAGAACTGCTAAAATGACCTATATTAAAAGGGAATTTATTAGAAGCCCGAGAATCAAGGAACCTGATAACTGCTCATTCCACATGGCCAGATACTTTAGCAGTCCCAATCTGGCACTGAAGGCCTGTAGGCTTCCTGAAGAACTGCTGGTCTTCAATCCACACAAGTCTTTAGTTGTTGCTGGTCTTCAGTCCATGCTAGAAGGCAGTAAGCAACACTGGCAGCCAAGTGGAAGAAAAGAGCTCTTTTCACCCAGATCTTCCTTATATAAAATCTGAGAGAGGCCTCCTGCTCTGGAGGAACAGCTCACTTTGGGGGAAGGACTTCCTCCTTCAGTTAATCCTTCCTGGATGCAACTTCACAGACTCACCCAAAAGGGATTTCTTTGGATTACAAAACATATCAAGTTGACAACTCCTTAACCATCACAAGTCCACCCCTTGTCAACTTGATACCAAACCATCTCTTTACATCATACTTAATTTCCTAATGAGAAGAGTGACAAGCTCATAATTCCACTTAACTATTCCATGTCCAACCAGAAATGCAAAAGTCTTCCCCCCAACCCAAAGCAAAGTCAAGGAATGCTTAGTCTCTAAATTAGGTCTAATAAATTCAACAACAGTTAGCTAGTAACATAATCTTAATATTGGTGTAGATATGTACAAATACCCCATATTAAGGCAGGACAGAAATATTGCAATTACAGCCCATGTTTTTGTCACTGGTCACATGGCCTTAGCTGGTATTTGTAACTACGTTTTTCTAGTACCCATTATGTATTTCATTTACCTTCAGCAAGCACCTTAGCTAGTCTTGGTTCTTTACCTGAATGGGTTTCCCATGCCTTCATTCCTGAAGAATCTGGGCCATTTATCACACTACTTCAATTGGATTGGTGCAGTAATCCATTGACTTTGATAACAGGGCATGGTAACACTAAGAGACACCCTAAAGGATCTCCTGCACTCCAGATATACTCTTCTTTACCTTCATTGTGGAGGAGAAGTCTGATTTCCCCCTGGTAGTGTAGATTAATTACACATGCTAACACTGTAGATCTTTTCTTAGCATGCTGACTGGAAGGCATCAGGAGCCAAAAGTGATCAGGGGGAAGTCTTAGCTTCCAGTGTAATGGAATGTTCTTTGTGTCTCCTGGCAAAAGCACTCCCCTCTCTGGCCCAAGACCTCTAGGCCAGCAAAGCATAAGGTTGTGGGAACTGGAAGCAAAAATTTTAGCTAATGGGTAACTTGGGGTGATGGTAAGTGGGACCATTCCCACTTCCACTCTTTGATTCCTGGACCCATGAATCTGGGATATAGGAGAAAGAGTACCATATATAGGATGCTGATTCAAAGCATATACAGCCTGCTTCAGGACACTTCCAAAGCCCTCCAAACTACTGCCACTGTTTCTTTAAAAGGCCATTCCACTGTTCTATCAAGCCAGCTGCTTCAGGGTGGTAGGGCACTTGGTAAGAGCAGTGAATTCCATGATAATGAGCCCATTGCTGTACTTCCTTGGTGGTGAAGTGAGTTCTTTGGTCAGAAAGCAATGCTGTGTGGAATAATATGATGGTGGATAAGGCATTCTGTAAGCCCACAGATGGTAATTTTGACAGAAGCACTATGTGCAGGAAAAGCAAATGCATACACAGAATAAGCGTCTGTTCTAGTAAGGACAAAAACACTGCCCTTTCCATGTTGGAAGTGGTCCAATGCAGTCAACCTGCTACCACGTTGCTGGCAGGTCTCCCTGAGGAATACTACTATATTGGGGCCTCAGAGTTGGTCTCTGCTGATGTAAAATTAGGCAGTCAGCAGCAGCCATAGCCAGGTCAACCTTAGTTAGTAGAAGTCCATGTTGTTGGGTCCATGCATAACCTGCATCCCTGCCACCATGGCCACTTTGTTCATGGGCCCATTGGGCAAAGACAGGGATGGCTGAGGAAAGAAGTTGACCACTATCCACAGAATGGGTCAGTGTATCTACTTGATTATTTAAGTCATCCTCTAATGAGGTCACCTTCTGATGAACATTAACATGGAACATAAGTACCTTTGTATCCTTTGCCCATTCAGAGAGCTCTATATGCATACACCTTCCCCAAATGTTCTTCTCACTAGTTTTACAGTTGTGCTCCTTCCAAGTCCCAGAATATCCAGCCAAACCGTTGGCCACAGCCCATGAATAAATGCATAACCCCAAATCTGGCCATTTTTCTTTCCAAGAAAAAATGTGTAACCATGTGCACTGCCCTAAGTTCTGCCCATTGTGAAGATTTCTCTTCACCACAGTCCCTCAGTGTTGTCCCAGAAAGGGGATGCAATGCTGGAGCTTTCCACTTCTGGGAGGTGCCAGCACAATGTGCTGAATCATCTGTAAACCATGACCTTGTCCTCTCCTCCTCAGTCAGCTGATCATAGGGCACACCCCATGATGCCATAGCTGCATGCTTGGGGACTGAAGGCATTGTTAGAAGTAGAAACCACAGGCATTTGGGCAACTTACTCATGTAACTTACTTGTGCCTTAAGAACCTGCTCGAGCCCAATCATGGATATACCACCTCCACTTGACAGTGGACAGAAGCTGTGCACATCCAATTTTATGGCCTGCTGGGTCAGATAACACAAAGCTCATAATGGACAGCTCAGGTCACATAGTAACTTGATGGCCCATTGTCAAATGTTCAGTTTCCATTAAGGCCCAGTACCAGGCCAAGAACTGTCTCTCAAAGGGAGAAAAATTGTTTGCAGATTATGGCAAGCCTTACTCAAAAATCCCAAGGGCCTCTTCCTATATATGCATTTTAGCTATGGACATGTTTAGTATGTAAACAACATATATTAGCACCATTCTTTCCCTCTTCCCTGCCTCCATTCTGAAGTGGCCTTCCTTGTAGGGGATGGGTTTTCTGCAATTTGAGCCCTGTTCAGGGCATCCTTAGAAACCTTGAGATCATGTGTGTGGGTCTTAAGCTTGGAATTTTCCTTTCTGAGCTTCTGTTGTTCCCTGCATAGTTTGTCCAGAGATGTTAGAAGCAACCAAACAGTCTCATTTGTCTTACTCTTCTGCAAATATCCAAATGCTTTAAATACAGAGTCACTAAATTCCTTGCTTTTCACAAGACATGACTCAGGAACCCCAAATACTTCTATCTCATGGAATTCTTTAAATAGTTCACACAGCTGATTATTAGTACACTTCTTATTTCCAGAAAAAAGCACTCTCCTTTTCACCAGTAGGGCCTTTAGTAGCAATGCAGTTAGAAAGCCAATCCCAGATAATACCAAACCCACTAGAGAAATCCATCCTTACAATTCTGTTTCTCTAGAACCATTTCTGGTATAAAAATCTGTATTAGTCAGGGTTCTCTAGAAGAACAGAGCTGCTAGAATTGATTATATTAAAAAGGGAATTTATTGGATTAGTTTACTGTCATCCAATAGCAATTGCAGGCCCAAGAATCAAGGAGCCAGGTAGCTGCCCAGTCTGTGTGGCCAGATGCCTTAGCAGTCCCCATCCAGCACTGAAGGCCTGGAGGCTTCCTGAGGAGCCACTGGTTTTCAATGCACATGTCTTCAGTTGACACTGGTCTTCAGTCTGCCCTGGTCTTCATTCCATGCTGGAAGGCAGCAAGCAAATCTGGCAGCAAATTGGAAGGAAGGAAGGGGCTCTTTTTACCCAGAGCTTCCTTATATAAAGTTCCCATCTGAGAGGGGCCACTGCTCTGGGGGAAGGGCTCACTCTGGGGGAAGGACTTCCTTCTTCAGTTAATCCTTCCTGGAAGCAGCCTCAGAGACCCACCCAAAAAGGATTTCTGTGGATTACTAAACAGATCAAGTTGACAACACTTTAAACATCACAGGCACCATGACCCATGTAATGGGAAAAAAATATATCCACTTTAATCAGTTAGTCAATAGGACGGAATGACCTAATTATATTACCATTTTGTTTGCGTCTAGGTGGAAATCATGGTGAAAGTTACAGATGGGGAAGAAGACAAAGCAGACATTTTAAGAGGAACTCACAGAAAACCAGTTGCTAATTATAGAATATCATGATATGGAGCAAATAGTAAGAATCAGAATGAAATTTTCATAGATTTTTGTTTTTGCTTTGCTCAGCTTATTCCCATTTTTTTCTTTGTCTTTTTCTTTTGAAACTTCGATTGCAATGTTGAATTGTATTAGAGAAACTGGGCTATAAAAAAGATTTTTCTTAAATTCATTAAGCTGTATAAGTGCCTGTGTTATATCTTTGCCAGTTTCTATTTGAAGGCCTAAAAGACAAGACTTGAGCTATGTAAAAATAAAGAAAATACTGGTTGAAGTTTGAGTGCATGAGCTTTGAACCTAGAAGGAGCATACAGATGACATGGGCCTGAGCAGTCAGTGCTGACACTGAATGTTATATCATTGGCACTTCTGGATCTATGCAGCTCTCTCTCAGCTCAATATTTCTTACTCACAACTGCTCATCTTTGATTGTAGCATAATAAAACTCAGAATGTTCTGCTATGGAATTATGATGCCGTAGGCAGCTTTATGTTGGCATAAAGACACAACCAGGAATTATAACTTACATAGGCCTCTTCATCGTCTTTTAGCAAACTTAGACCTTCATGGAATCTTTATATTTTATAATTTCACAAATAATAATTTTTAATCATCATGAAGGAATTATCCCCCTATCTACTTACTGATGTGTTATCTATCATTTGTTATCTATTATCAATCTATAGTACCTAATATGTGTGTGTGTGGTACTATTTCAAGTTCTTTGCATTAAATAATTCAATGTTATTCACCACTCACTCCAATTCCATACATACAATATAACTTTCCCTTTTTGTACTGATAGTGGAAGACTTTTTAAAATTATAATTATGGACAATATGTTTCAGATGGATACATAATATATTGGTACCCTCTTTTCCCTTGTCCCTGCTCCCATTCTGTTAGGGACACACCTCTGTGGAATTGTAGGTATTCCTAGTGGGGGTGTGGTTTTTTCATTGTGGGAGCAGCAGTCAGTTATTTTTGGGGGGAGGGAATGCCTCTGGGCATGATGTCTCAGCCTGTGGCTCTTATAATCTTTCTGCCCCCAATTCTACAAAATTTCCTGAGCCATGATGGGTGAGTTTTAGTCTCTTTCAGTGATGAACCCTTAGGAGACTCTGTATCTCTGCTTTGGTAGGTGTCAAGTATCCTCAGTGTCTGTCTCCTACACCCTGGCGCTGATTATCAGGTTCAGCATGGAAGCAGCACTCATGTTCCTCTCCCCAATTCCTCTGTGGTTTCAGATGTGGCTTGGCTGAAGTGTGAGGGGTAGTTTATGTTCATGGGTCTTACTACCTCCTGTAAAAGAAAAACAGATTCGCCAACAGAGAATAAAGTCAGCCTAGTTTAAATGGAATAAACATTAATTTAGGGGGAATTTGAGGTATGTAACACCTCTTTTATCCAAAGACCCTTGATAGCTTGACACTGGAGAGGAGAATCTTTGTCTCCATAGGATTCTGATCTGGTTCCCAATTCGATATGGGTTTCTTTGCTTTGGACAGATCTCTTAGCTGATCAGAAAGCTATTGATTACCCACCCAAGCTGTGTGCCACTGGCATATACATCCTGTCATGGTGTTTGTTTCTGAGTAGCTTAGACCACTGGTTGTTCGTTCAGACCAGTGTTGGCCACTTTTTCCCAGTAGCTCATGTAGTGATTTCCAGCATGAGACAGGCTGTCTGGGAACTGGCTTTCTTCTGGATTCAGCCAGGTCTCAGTGGAGGATTTTTTAAGTACTGAAATGTTAAGTACACAGTGTTCTGAAAGCACAGGAATAGCAAGTGTCTGAGAAGAACTCCAAGTTCAGAAAGTATACTTGTAGGTTCTGTTCTGCAATATCAGTCCACAGGAATCTACCAGAGCAACAAATAAAGGCATAATCAAAGGTAAAAACAGTATTAATTGATATCTACATATAAATATAACCATTGGTTTGTAATTGTCCCCAAATTCAAGGCAATAAGAATGGGAACAAAAATATTCACATACAACAATTTTCAATCTTTACTATTTTGACTATGATGGTATTATTATGGTTTACAATTTTATCAGCTGGTGTTAAAAACTATCATAAGATTAGAAAGACATTCAATAGGTTTAAATGAAACAAAATTTACACTATGATACTAGAGAGATGCAGTTAATAAAGTACTTATCTTGCAAGCATGAGAACCTGGATATGATCTACAGAACTCATGTCCAAATTTCTTGGAGTGGTGTTACACACTTGTAATCTCATCTCTTGGGAGCTGAGCACAGGTGGGTTCCTAGGGCTTAATGGCCAGCCAATCCACTCTTACTGGGGCACTACAGGCCAAGTAGGACCCTGTATCAAAAAAAAAAAAAAGAAAGAAAGGAAAAAGCTGGATGGTCTTTTTGTGTGTAATGATATGAGACTGTCTTTTATCCTCCACAGACACATATATTCATGTTTATGAGCACATGCATACATACAAACACATAAGCATTTACACCTTCAATTTTGATGCCTTTCTTTTTTTACAAAAAAGAAGTTAGAAAAGTGTTGTGAAAGATTGTTGGTGTGTATGGTATTTGCTACAGAATCTCAGTACATATCTTATGCTGGCCTCAAACTCACTGTGCAGCCCAGCCTGATCTCAAATTCATCTTTCTGCCTCGGATGCCCGAGTGCTGGGCTTACAGGTGTGTGCCACCATGCTGGATCCAACGAAGATTTCATGGAAGGAGCACTGGAGCCAAGATTGGGCAAAGGTGATATATAAAATCACAGTGGAAGATACTGTTAACTCTGTTCATGTCTCTGGGGACTCAGCAGGTCAGGGTAAGTTGGAGAACTGAATCCACTCAATCTGTCTGTCAGGCCTAAACTGACACATTTATGTAACTCCAATTCTCTCATCTTGCAGGTGAGTTAAGTGTACAGTGTGTTTGACACCATCTCCCAGAATTTTTGCCTGGGATTAAATTTCACTACTCAGGGGCTGGAGAGATGGCTTAGCGGTTAGGCGCTTGCCTGTGAAGCCTAATGACCCCGGTTCAAGGCTCGGTTCCCCAGGTCCCACGTTAGCCAGATGCACAAGGGGGCGCAAGCGTCTGGAGTTCGTTTACAGAGGCTGGAAGCCCTGGCGCGCCCATTCTCTCTCTCTCCCTCTATCTGTCTTTCTTTCTGTGTCTGTCGCTCTCAAATAAATAAATAAAAATTTAAAAAAAAATTCACTACTCAGGGATAGCTGTATTATAATGTGATGGTATAATGCTGTTTATTTAGAGTATTTATTGCTGTATAAAGAACTAAGAACAAGACTCATTTTCTTCCCTACATTTCAGAGTTTTGAAACACACAAATTTGGGCTGAGTCCAACTTTATATATCATCAGGTTCATTTGCCATTGCTGGTGACGCTCAGTAGTGTTTAGTTAGTAGCTGTATTGGTGGTGCGCTGAACATGAATTAATTCTGCTCGTTTTGTTTGCATTTCCAGTGCCATCAGGGATACAGCTAAAACACTGAGATTAGCACTTCTACCTCCCTCTGTGAATTAGACTTTCTTCATGCAGTCTTTGTAGCAGGGACTTGAACTTGATACAAGGCAGCTTAAGGCCTTGAGGCCAGATATTTCATATTTCAAGATAGGAAGTAGAGATTTCTAGAGTCTTAGGTATCAGGTGAAAATTACCATGAAATCCCTCTGCCATTTAGAGAAAGAAATAATGTTCCCCTTCTTCTTTACCCAGTAGAGGTGTTGATGCACAGCCTATCCCCACCCATCCAAGCCTCTGTCTCTCTGAGGTGTCCAAGAATTTGTGGTCATCTTTAACTCATTCCAATCCATTTTTGTCTTTCATTTTTCTAGTATTATCTACTTAAAATCTGCATCATTGCCAAATAAAATACCCTAAAATTCTTGTCTTTGTGGAGGAATAAAAAGTGAGATTTACAAATTTTTCCTAAAGGACTCTACAAATTAAACACAGTCTTTTGGTTCTTGTAATAACATAGTGAAGTAGCTTTGTTCTTTGACTTTCTCTTTAAAGAGGTCATAAAATGAGGGATGCTTTGCCTAATGCTCAGTTAGACTGAATAAAGCTTTGTCAAATTCATCTCTAATGTTTATGCCTATCTAAGAATAAAATAAGGAGAATAAACCCAAAAGGAGCCTTGAGCAGGACAGTTTTTCTGTTGTTAAGATTTTATTTCTATCCTTTCACTGACTTGAGAGGTTCAGCTCAATTTAAAAAAGTTGCATTTCTGATAATTTATCAACTGTTTTTATCAGTCGGCACAAAGTTAAAAAGCTTGCTAATTGGTTTACTGAACTCTCTGTCATTAAGCTCTCAGCATCTTTGATATTTACTTTGATTTGCCCAGGAGATAGGAGAAAATTGAGATTAATGTGTGCTGTGTACTTCTGCCATTTCAGACACTGTTCACATTCCCTGCTCTTTTATTTAATCCTCACTTCACAGATAATATCCACATTCTCTACAGGAAGACACTCAGGCTTCAAACCGAGGTGGCAAGTAGGGAATTGAATGCAGCCTGGCCACAGAGCAGATGGATTCTATGAACCTTTACTCCTCAATAGAAAATGCTTGGTGATGTGCTCCCTGTTGGGGAGCAGCAGGCCCTGGAACACTGTGACATTCCTCTGCGCTGCAGCTAGTCGTTTCAGTGCCCTGCTGAGGAATTTGAAGCAATTTCCTCCATTATGCTAGGTCCCTAGGTCTTATTATTTTTAAACAACTTCTTTTGAGGTCAAGTTTGACTTACTCCTGGTAGGATTGATTTTTGGCTTCTCTCCATATTTTCTGTAACTGCCTTTATTCTTGGCAGTTGCGTTTTACAAATGACCACTTTTTACATTCTAAGTAGTCACAATCTAGCTTTTGCTTTTGCTCCCATATATATTCTGCTTCAGAGGGCTTTTTGGAACTTAATATTCCAGATGGTTACAGTCAGTGAAAAAAATAAATCTACACAAGTAGCATATCATACTCTTGCCAACATCAAAACAGATCAAAGGAGCCCAACTCCCAAACTATTTGGCTGAGCGTTAAGCACCATTATGACCTATTGCAGATGTTGTTATTTTGTCTTTATTATAAGAATCCTTTACTGTGACCTAACCCCTCATGTAACCTGAGCTGTTGGAATAGGGCTAGTTGTCCCCTTGATTCACACTTGCCAGTCTTTCCCTTTTGCCTAGCTGCCCTGAGCAGGGAGCTGTTGAGCTGTCAATTGAGTGGCTTCTTCTTCAGTAATTGAATGGATTGTCATCATGTAAGACTTACTTTGAAAGGTACTTTTTTTTGTTTATTTTTATTTATTTGAGAGCTACAGATAGAAAGAGGCTGAGAGAGAAAGAAAGAGAGAATGGGCACACCAGGGCCTCCATGGGTCCTGGGGAATCGAGCATCGAACCGGGCTCCTTAGGCTTCACAGGCAAGCGCTTAGCCGCTAAGCCATCTCTCCAGCCTACATAAGACTTACTTCGAAAGCTTTACAGACACCTTAAGGATATTCATCACCAGCTACATGCAATGACCACTGCTGTCATGGAAGCATGGCTGCTGTGAAAGCCAGACTTTGCTTCAGGAGCCCTGCTCCAGGGACGGCTGCTGCAGGTAGCTCACACTGGCTTTGAAGGATCACTTTAGCCATGGCAAGTCTCAGTAAACTCTAGATGACATCTCCCACAGTTGCGGCAGATAGCCTTACCCATCCTACCACTACTCTTACTCAGGCTAGTGTAGAAGCATGTTTCTGGTGACTCAGCAAAGATGTACATACTTCAGCTATGTGCAAACCAAGTTATGATTGTTAGAACTAGAAGCTGTGGACAGGTAAGCCACATGTCTCTTCTGATTATGTTAGTCAGTTGTTCTCACTCTTTTTGGCCTAGTCTGGGAGACTTCCTTCCTGTGTACAGTTTCCCAGTGATGCAACATTAGGTGCTAACAAAGAATTCTAAGATTAGTCTATGAACTTCCTACCTGTAGGTAGAGCCCGGTAAGCTGGTAGCATAGAAGATACAGACCCTGCACCTTCCTGCCTAAACCATGGTAACAAGCAGCACTGAGAAGAGGGATGATGAGTTCAGGAGTGACCGCGAGCAGGTGCTCTATAGAGCTCAATGAAAAGGACAAAGTACTGAGAAGGAAAGTCACTATTTCCTTGATTACGTAAGAGTTCTAGAAAGATTTCAAGTGTTCAGATCCAAGGGATTGAGCATGTGAAGTTTGGGAACTGAACAAAATACACAGAAACCCCTCTTAAGTGTCTGTTGGTAGGTGAAGGAAGAAAGCAAAAATTGTGCATACAGAGGATGAAATACGATTTTGCCTTTAAAAGGAGATCCTGTATTTGCTACCACTCAGGGAAACTTGAACATTATGTAAAGTAAATTAAGCTGTAGGAAACAATCCTCTGCATGACCTTGCTTATATGATGAGACTAAAGTAGCCAAACTCAGAGCAGAGTGGAAGGATAACTTCTGGAGGCTAGAAAGCGAGGAACTGGGACAAAACTATTCAAGTGGTACACAATTTCAAATAGATAAGGAAGTCCTAGAAATGTGTAATTCAAACAAAGATTGTACTTTAAAATGCTATAGTATAGACTTGAAATTTAAGTGAGTATCTCTTATAGTCTAAGTTTATTTAATAGATTTTATGTGTACATGCATGTGTGCTTCTCCTTACATACAAAGAGAAAGGTATAAAACATTAAATGTGATGGTTAGTCTCATGATAACAATTTCTTGAATATGTATTTAAAGTCATCAAGTTGTACATATTAAATAGGTACAACATTTGAATGTCAGACCACAGTTAAATAAAAATGAATATATTTCTGAATATAAATAAACAAACACAAATATATGACAGGGTTATATGAATCTTTTGGAAATGTTTGTAGGGGAAGAAAACATATGCATATATTTTCAAATGTTTACATACACTGAGAGTAACATATGGAAGAATACGCACTAAATATTAGTACAAATTGCATTTGAAAGAAATCAGTTATGGAGGAGGAAAAATTATAATTTATAAAAGATATGTTACTGTACTCTTTTATCTAAATGCATTAGCTTTTGTTGTTTGTTTGTTTGTTTTGCATTTTTTATTAGTTTTCTATTCAGCAAATACAGGCAGTTTGTACCATTATTAGGCTCATCCGTGACCTACCTCCTCCCCGTTGGCCCCTCCTTGTTGAGGTATATAGGTCGTACATTGTGGAGTTAGCCCACAGTTATTGGTATGATAAATGTCTCTGCATATCATGACCCAACATGTGGCTCTGACATTCTTTCCTCCCCCTCTTCCACAAAATTTCCCTGAGCCATGTTGGGTTCATTTTTGGTCTGCTTCAATGATGAGTTGTTGGGGGTCTCTGAGGCTCTGGCTCTCTGATTTGGTAGGAGTTGATTTTTCTCTGTATTGGTCTCCTTCCCCCTTGTTCTGGTACCTGGGTTCATCAGGAAAACAGCACCATTGCTTGTTTTGCCAATTTTCCTTAGTTTCAGTCGGGGCCTTTTTGAAGTATGATGTGGTGGCTCTCTCCTTCAGATCTGCATCTATCTGAAAAAGAGAAGCAGATTCTCCAACTTTCTCTTTTGAGTGTTTTTAGGTTTTCATTGTATACATATTTCACTTCCTTGGTTAACGTTGGTAACGCTTCTTTTTTTTGTTGTTGCTATTGAAAATGGGACTATGTCCCTTATTTCTTTCTCTGTATTGTTGTCATTTGCATATAAAAATGCTACTGATTTTTCTGCATTGATTTTGTATCGTTCTACTTTGCTATGGGAGTTAATCACCTTCAGGAGTTTGGGGATGGAATCTCTTGGGTCTCTTACATATACAATCATGTCATCAGCAAATAGAGCTAACTTAACTTCTTCCTTTCCAAATTGTATCCCTTTTATTTCCTTCTCCTGTCTTATTGCTTTGCTCAGACTTCCAGTACTATATTGAAAAGAAGATATGAGAGAGGACAACCCTGTGTTGTTCCTGATCTTAATGGTAATTCCTCCAGTCTCTCTCCATTAAGTATTATTTGGACCTTCAGAGCTTTATATTGCCTTTATTATGTTAAGATGTGAACCAACCATGCCAATTCGTTTTTTTTTTTTTTTTTTTTAGTTCAGCTTTTTTTTTTTTATTACTAGTTTTCTATTCAGCAAGTACAGGCAGTTTGGTACCATTATTAGGCTCATCTGTGACCTACCCCCTCCAGTATGCCCCTCATTGTTGATGTATATGGGTCATGCATTGTGGAGTTAGCCCACAGTTATTGGTATGATAAATGTCTCTGCATATCCTGACCCAACATGTGGCTCTGACATTCTTTCCTCCCCCTCTTCCACAAAATTTCCCTGAGCCATGTTGGGTTCATTTTTGGTCTGCTTCAGTGATGAGTTGTTGGGGGTCTCTGAGGCTCTGGCTCTCTGATTTGGTAGGAGTTGATTTTTCTCTGTGTTGGTCTCCTTTCCCCTTGTTCTGGTATCTGGGTTCATCAGGAAAACAGCACCATTGCTTGTTTTGCCAATTTTCCTTAGTTTCAGTCGGGGCCTTCTTGAGGTATGATGGGGTGGCTCTTTCCTTAGGATCAGCATCTATCTAAAAAAGAGAAGCAGAATCTCCAACAGAGAGTGAGTTAGCACCAGGACAAATGAGATAGCCCTTACTTTTTTAATAGAGAGTTTAATAGGTGTAGGCCCTCTTGTAGCCCATGATTGATGGTTGCTTGATATTGGAGAGAGGGCTTATGTTTGGATATGATTCTGACGTGTTTCCCAGCTCCTGATATGGGTCCCATACCACTGAAGGGATCACTTAGCCAAATCAAGAGCAATTGGTTCCCCACCATGACTGTGTGCCACTATTGCACTTGTGTGGGCATTACAACAGGTTATTTGTTGCTAAGTAGTTTAGACCATGAGTTGCTTGGACAGATATTGGTCATTTCCCCTAGTCACCCATTTAGCACCTTCTGGCACAAGACACGCTGACTGTCTGGGGACTGACTCTCTCCTGGCCTCCAGCCATGCTGTTCCATTTTATGTGTCAGCTGCATATGGTGTCTTCAGCAGTAGAGTCTTTCCACTGACCTTTCGAGGGTCATCAAGTACTCTGACAGAAATCTGTCATTCTTTTAGGAAACTTTGTAGTTTTCTCTGATTAAAAGCTCATTGTGTGTGATAGCCCCATGCTCGTACTGGGAGTTACAGTCAGTGCCCACTAAGAAAATGAGCAAAAAGATAACTAATATACAAGAGTTAGAGAGGAGACAGAGAGAGAGAGAGAGAGAGAGAGAGAGAGAGAGAGAGAGAGAGGGAGAGAGAGAGGGAGAGGGAGAGGGAGAGAGGGACGGGAGAAGGAGGGAGGGAAGATACAGAAGAATTAGGTTAGACTTGATCCTACCCTCTCCTGTGTCTTATGGTTCAGGTGTTTCCTGTAAGGGCCTGGTGAAGGTTCAGCCATTTGTTCTGCCTTTTAGGAAATAGATTTTTATGGTACCATTGACGTTTGGGTCAAGATTAGTGTTTGCCACCCATTTGATGCCCTCCCCTCCCTCCCCTTCCATTCTAGCATCTAGTTCATGAGATACTTGCTGGGTATGTAAGGTATCTTGGGTATATTAAAGTTAGGTGCTGTAGAAGAGTGAGGCTATGTGGCAATTTTTTTTTTTTTTTTCTGTGATTGGGTAAGTTCATTGAGAATGATCTGTTCTAGGCTCAACCATTTTTCCTCAGATATCTTTGTGTTATGTTTTCTTGCTGCTGTATAGAATTCCATTGTGTAGATATACAACATCTTAGTTATCCATTCTTCTAGTGATGGACATCTGGATTGATACCACCTCTTAGCTATTAAGAATTGTGCAGCTACAAACATGGTTGAGCAAATTTCTCTGGTCTGTGGTTTGAAAGTTTTAGGGTAGATGATCAGTAAGGGAATAACTGGGTATATTGGTATCTCTATAAGTCAGCTTTTTCAGGAGTCTCCATATTGCTTTCCAAAGTGGATGTACCATTCTACATTCCCACCAACAGTGGATGAGTGTTCCTACTTCTCCACATCCTTGCCAGCATTTAATTTCATTAGATTATTTTTTGTTCATTTATTTATTTATTTATTTAAGAGCGACAGACATAGAGAGAAAGACAGATAGAGTGAGAGAGAGAGAATGGGCACACCAGGGCTCCCAGCCTCTGCAAACGAACTCCAGACGGGTGCGTCCCCTTGTGCATCTGGCTAACGTGGGACCTGGGGAACCGAGCCTCGAACCGGGGTCCTTAGGCTTCAAAGGCAAGCGCTTAACCACTAAGCCATCTCTCCAGCCCTCATTAGATTTTTTGATGTTTGCTTTCCTTATTGGGGTAAGGGGGAATCTCATAGTTGTTTTAATTTGCACTTATCTATGATTAGGGATGATAAACATTTTCTTAAGTGTGTGTTTGCCTCTGTGAACTGCCTATTCAGCTCTTTGCCCCATATTTTGAGGGGGGGTTTTGACTTCTTACTGCTTAGATTTTTGAGTTCTTTGTAGATTCTAGAGATAAGTCCTCTAACGGTTGGATAACCCACAAATAATTTCTCCCAATCTATGGGTAATCTATTGGCTTTCTTTATTGTATGCTTGTCTGTAAAGAAACTCTTCAGCTTCATGTGATCCCATTTGTTGAGTGACTGTTTAAGATTGTGAGCTACTGGGGTTTCGTTCAGGAAGTCTTTTTCCATTCCTATATCATGGAAAGTACTTCTTAAATTTTCTTCCAGTAGTATTCAAGTTTCTGGTCTTATATTGAGGTCTTTGATCCATTTGGACTTGTGTGTAGTGTATGGGGAAATGTGTGGATCAAGTTTCAATTTCCTTCATGTGGTTATCCAGTTTGTCCAGCACCATTTGTTGAAGATGCTATCTTTTTTCCAGCCTATAGTGTTTGGGCCTTTGTCGAATATCAAGTAGCTATAGTTGCTTGACCCAAAGCCTGGGTCCTCAAGTCTATTCCATTGGTCTATATTCCTGTTTCTATGCCAGTACCATGCTGTTTTTATTACTATGGCTTTGAAATATAGCTTTAGATCAGGTATGGTGATGCCACCAGAGGTATTTCTTTTGCTGAGGATATGTTTGGATATGTGAGGCCTTCTGTCTTTCCATATGAAATTTGAGGTCCTTTTTTCTATCTCTGTGAAGAACACTGTAGGGATTTTAATTGGAATTGCATTAAATCTATATGTTGCCTTTGGTAGGACTGTCATCTTCACAATGTTAATTCTGCCTATCCAGGAGTATGGGAGTTCTTTCCATTTACTCAAGTCCTCTTTAATTCCTTTTTTGAGTGTTTTTGTTTTCGTTGTATACAACTTTCACTTACTTGGTTAACATTGTTACATGTTATTTTATTGTTTTTGTTGCTATTGAAAATGGGACTATGTCTCTTATTTCTTTCTCTTTATCTTTTTCATTTGTGCATAGCAATGCTACCGATTTTTGTGCATTGATTTTGTATCCTGCTACTTTGCTATAGGAGTTAATCACCCTCAGGAGTTTTGGGATGGAATTTCTCGGGTCTCTTACATATACAATCATGTCATCAGCGAATAGAGCTAACTTAACTTCTTCCTTTCCAAATTGTATCCCTTTTATTTCATTCTCTTGTCTTATTGCTTGAGCTAGGACTTCCAGAACTATATTGAAAAGCAGAGGTGAGAGAGGACCTTTTCTTTTTCCTGATCTTAATGGGAATTACTCCAGTCTCTCTCCATTACGTATTATTTGGGCTTTGGAGCTTTGTATATTGCCATTATTATGTTATGATATGTACCAACTATGCCAATTCTCTCCAATGTTTAGATCATGAAGTGATGTTGTATCTCGTCAAAGTCCTTTTCTGCATCTATTGAAATGATCATGTGGTTTTGATGTTTAACTTTGTTCATGTGGCGTATTACATTGACAGATTTCCTTGTGTTGAACAACCCTTGTGATCCTGGAATGAATCCCACTTGGTCAAGGTGGATAATGCTTTTGAGGTGTTGTTGGATTTGGTTTTGAGAATTTTGTTCATAATCTTTGCATCTAAGTTCATCAGGGAAATAGGCTGGTAGTTTTCTTTTCTTGTGTCATCTATGCCTGGTTTTGGGATTAGGGTGATACTAACTTCATAGAAGGAGTTGAGTAGCTTTCCCTGTTCTTCAATTGTGTGGCACAGTTCAGGAATATTGATTTGAGTTCTTCCATGAAGGATTGATAGAATTCAGCCGAGAAGCCATCTGGTCCTGGACTTTTCTTTCTGGGGAGGCTTTTTATTACTTTTTCAATCTCCATGAGTGTGTTGCGTTCATTGAGGTGATTAATCTGCTCTGCATTTAGCTTTGATAAATGGTTTACATCCAGGAATTTATCCATCTCCTCCATGTTATCCAGTTTAGTGGAATGGAATAGAGGTTTTTGAAATAAGTCCTAATGATTCTCCCAATTTTACTTATGTCTGTTGTTATCTCTCCTTTTTCATTTTGAATTTTGTTAATTTGAAACTTCTTTTATTGCTTGATCAAATTGTCCAAGGGTTTGTCAATCTTGTTTATTTTTTCAAAGAACCAGCTTTTTGTTTTGTCAATTGTCTTAATTGTTTCCTTGGTTTCCAATTCATTAATTTCTGCTCTGGTTCTACTTATTTCTCTCCGTCTGGAGCACTTTGGGTTGAATTTTTGTTGTTTTTCCAGTGCCTTTAGGTGGATGGTTAAGTTGTTGATTTGGGATCTTTCTGTCTTTTTTATGAAGGCATTGAGTGCTATGAATTTTCCCCTTAGGACAGCCTTCATCATGTCCCATAAGTTTTGGTATGATGTGTTCTCATTGTTATTCAATTTCAAAAAATTTGCAATTCCATTTTTTATTTCATCCACTATCCATTTATTGTTTAAAAGTGTGCTGTTCAGTTTCCAGGTGCTGTTAGGATTCTTGGTGGGTCTTTTGTTGTTGATTTCCAACAATATAGCATTGTGATCTGATATCATGCAAAGAATTATGTCAATTTTCCTAAATATGTGGAGGCAGTCTTTGTGACCCAGTATATAGTCTATTTTGGAGAATGTTCCTTGGGCTGCTGATAAGAACTAGTAGTCTGTGGATTTGGGATGGAAAGTTCTATAGATGTCCATTAGGTCTAAGTGATCTATGGTTTTTTTGAGCTCTCTTACTTCCCTGTTGAGTTTCTGTTTGGATGATCTGTCTATTACTGATAATGGTGTATTGGAGTCCCCACCTATTATTGTGTTGGTGGCTATTTCTGTTTTATTGTCATGTAGGTTTTGTTTTATGAACTGTGGTGCACCTGTGTTTGGTGCATACTGACTTATGACTGTAATATCCTCTTGATGGATCATTCCCTTGATAAGTAGGAAGTAGCCTTCTTTGTATTTTTTGATTATTTTTTGGTTTGAAGACTATTTTATCCAATATTAATATAGCTACACCTGCTTATTTCTTATTCCCATTTGCTTGGAATATTGTTTTCCACCCTTTCACCCTGAGGAGATGTCTGTCTTTAGTGGTAAGGTGGGTTTCTTGAAGGCAGCAGATTGAGGGGTCTAATTTTTTGATCCATCCTGTTAGCTTGTATCTCTTGATGGGTGAATTTAAGCCATTAATATTTAGGGTGAAGACTGTGAGATTTGATTTGATCCCTGCCATGTTGTGGTGGTAGGTGTGTGTGGGTGTTTTCATGTGCTTTGAAGTTTTTGTGCCTACTCTGGGTTTGGTTGTTGTGATATGCTTCTTTTCTTTAATTTTTAAATTTTTATTAACATTTTCCATGATTATAAAAAAAGTCCCATGGTAATTCCCTCCCACACCACCCCCACACTTTCCCCCTTTGAAATTACATCCTACATCATATTACCTCCCCATTACAATCATTGTACTTACATATATATAATATCAACATATTAAGTATCCTCCTCCCTTTTCTCTTCCCTTTATGTCTCCTTTTTAACTTACTGGCCTCTTCTGCCAAGTATTTTCCTTCTCCCGCAGAAGTCCAATCATCTGTAGCTAGGATCCACATATGAGAGAGAACATGTGGTGTTTGGCTTTCTGGGCCTGGGTTACCTCACTTAGTATAATCCTTTCCAGGTCCATCCATTTTTCTGAAAATTTCATAACTTCATTTTTCTTTACTGCTGAGTAGAACTCCATTGTATAAATGTGCCACATCTTCATTATCCACTCACCAGTTGAGGGACATATAGGCTGGTTCCATTTCCCAACTATTATATATTGAGCAGCAATAAACATGGTAGAGCACGTACTTCTAAGGAAATGAGATGAGTCTTTAGGATATATGCCTAGGAGTGCTATAGCTGGGTCATATGGTAGATCAATCTTTAGCTATTTAGGAACCTCCACAATGATTTCCACAATATCTGGACCAGATGGCATTCCCACCAGCAGTGTAGAAGGGTTCCTCTTTTTTCCACATCCCTTGCCAACATTCATGATCATTTTTCTTCATGATGGTGGCCAATCTGACAGGAGTGAGATGGAATCTCAATGTAGTTTTAATCTGCATTTCCCTGATGACTAGTGACATAGAACACTTTTTTAGGTGCTTATATGCCATTCGTATTTCTTCCTTTGAGAATGCTCTATTTAGCTCCATAGCCCATTTTTTGATTGGCTTGTTTGATTCCTTATTATTTAACTTTTTGAGTTCTTTGTATATCCTAGATAATAATCCTCTATCAGATATATAGCTGGCGAAGATTTTTTCCCATTTTGTAGATTACCTATTTGCTTTTTTCACTGTGTCCTTTGTAGTGCAAAATCTGTGTAATTTCATGAGGTCCCAGTGATTAATCTGTGGTTTATTTGCCTGAGCAATTGGGGTTGTATTCAGAAAGTCTTTGCCAAGACCAATATGTTGAAGGGTTTCCCCTGCTTTTTCCTCTAGCAGTTTCAGAGTTTCAGGTCTGATGTTAAGGTCTTTTATCCATTTGGACTTACTTCTTGTGCATGGCAAGAGAGAAGAATCTATTTTCATCCTTCTGCAGATATATATCCAGTTTTCTAAACACCATTTGCAGAAGAAGCTGTCTCTTCTCCAATGAGTATTTTTGGCATTTTTTACCGAATATCAGGTGGCTATAGCTACTTGGGCTTACATCTGGGTCCTCTATTCTGTTCCACTGATATACATGTTTGTTTTTGTGCCAGTACCGTGCTGTTTTTGTTACTATGTCGCTGTAGTATAAGTTAAAATCAGGTATGGTGATACCACCAGCCTTATTTTTGTTGCTCAGTATTATTTTAGATATTCAAGGTTTTTTGTGATTCCAAATGAATTTTTGGATTGTTTTTTCTATTTCCATGAAGAAAGCCTTTGGAATTTTAATAGGGATTGCATTAAATGTGTAGATTGCTTTAGGTAAGATTGCCATTTTCACAATATTGATTCTTCCAATCCAGGAACAAGGGATGTTTCTCCACTTTCTAGTGTCTTCTGCAATTTCTCTCATGAGTGTTTTAAAGTTCTCATTGTAGAGATTCTTTACTTCCTTGGTTAGGTTTATTCCAAGGTACTTTATTTTTTTGATGCAATCATGAATGGGAGTGATTCTCTGATTTCATCCTCTGTGTGTTTGTTGTTAACATATATGAAGGCTACTGATTTCTGTGTATTTATTTTGTATCCTGCTACATGGCTGTAGGTTTTGATCAGATCTAACAGTTTACTAGTAGAGTCTTTAGGGTCCTTTATGTATAGAATCATGTCATCTGCAAATAATGATAACTCGATCTCTTCCTTTCCAATTTGTATCCCTTTTATGTGTGTCTCTTGCCTTATTGCTATGGCTAAGACTTCCACAACTATATTAAATAAAAGTGGGGACAGTGGACACCCTTGTTTTGTTCCTGATTTTAGTGGAAAAGCTTCCAGTTTTCCCCACGTAGTAATATGTTGGCTGTAGGCTTGTCCTAAATAGCCTTTATTAAATTGAGATATGTTCCTTCTATTCCCAGTCTCTGTAGGACTTTTATCGTGAAGTGATGTTGGATTTTTTCAAATGCTTTCTCTGCGTCTAATGAGATGATCATGTGATTTTTGTCCTCCAACCCATTTATGTAATGTATTACATTTATAGATTTGCATATGTTGAACCATCCCTGCATCTCTGGGATATAGCCTACTGGGTCAGAGTGAATGATCTATTTGATATACTCTTGTATTCTGTTTGGCAGTATTTTGTTGAGAATTTTTGCATCTATGTTCATGAGGGAGATTGGTCTGTAATTTTCTTTTTTTTGTTCTTTCTTTGCCTGGTTTTGGTATCAGGGTGATGCTGGCCTCATAGAAGGAGTTTGGTAGAATGCCTTCTTTTTCTATTTCCTGGAAAAGCTTAAGAAGCAATGGTGTTAGCTCTTCCTTAAAGGTATGGTAAAATTCAGCAGTGAATTTGGGCCTGGGCTTTTTTTAGTCTGGAGATTATTGATAAATGTTCGGGTCTCCATGTTTGTTATGTCTATTTAAGTGATTAATTTCATTTTGATTTAATTTAGGTAGGTCATATAAATCAAGGAAATCATCCATCTATTTCAGATTTTCATACTTTGTGGAGTATATGCTTTTATAGTATGTCCCTATGATTTTTTGAATTTCTCTGGAATCTGTTGTGATGTTACCTTGTTCATCTGATTTTGTTAATTTGTGTCTCTTCTCTCTTTCTTTTGGTCAGATTTGCTAAGGGTTTATCAACCTTGTTTATCCTTTCAAAGAACCAACTCTTTGTTTCATTAATTCTTTCATTTGTTTTCTTTGTTTCTATTTCATTAATTTTTGCCGTAATCTTTATTATTTCTTCCCATCTACTGATTTTTGGTTTACCTTGTACTTCTTTTTCCAAGGCTTTGAGGTGAAGTATTAGGTCGTTTACTTGCGACCTTTCTAATTTCTTAATATAGGTACTTAAGGCTATAAATTTACCTCTTAGGATGTCTTCATTGTGTCCCAGAGATTTTGGTATGTTGTGTTCTCATTATCATTTGACTCTATAAACTTTTTGATTTCCTTCTTGATTTCTTTATTGACCCATTCAACATTTAGTAGTGTACTGTTTAGTTTCCATGATTTTGTGTATGCTCTATAGCCTTTCTTGCTACTGATTTGTAGTTTAATTCCATTGTGGTCAGATAGAATGCAAGGAATTATTTCAATTTTCCTGAATTTGTTAAGATTTGCTTTGTGTCCTAATATATGGCCTATTTTAGAGAATGTTCCATGTGCTTCTGAAAAGAATGTATATTCTGCAGCCTTTGGATGAAGTGTCCTGTATATATCTGTTAGGTCCATTCCTTCTATGGCCTCATTTAGTCCAGATGCCTCTCTGTTTATTTTTTCCCGGGATGACCTGTCAATTGATGAGAGTGGGGTGTCAAAGTCACCCACTACCACTGTGTTTGGTGTTATCTGTGACTTTAGTTCTAATAGCTTTTGATTGATGAATTTGGGAGCCCCCATGTTAGGTGCATATATGTTTAGGATTGTAATGTCCTCCTGTTGGAGTGTGTCCTTAATCAATATAAAGTGACCTTCCTTATCTTTCTTGACTAATGTTGGACTAAATCTACCTTGGCAGATACAGGATAGCAACCCCTGCTTGTTTTCTAGGCCCAATTGCTTGAAACACCATCTTCCAACCTTTCACCCTAAGATAATGTCTATCCTTTGTATAAAGGTGAGTTTCTTGGAGACAACAAAGTGTAGGATCCTGCTTTTTAACCCAGTCTGCAAACCTATGTCTTTTCGTTGGGGCATTGAGGCTGTTGATATTAAGAGATATTATTGAAAGGTGTGTATTTATGTTTGTCATTTTTTGGGGGGGGGTTCTTGTTCTACCTGTGCTCTCTTCTGTTAACTAGTATTTGAGTATTGCTTGTTTTTTCTAGGTTCCTTATATGTGTGCTTTTACTTTTTTTCAGCATGGAGGATTCTATCAAGTATTTTCTTTAGAGCTGGTTTTGTCTTCAAATACTCCTTTAACCTGCTTTTGTCATGGAATGTCCTTATTTCTCCTTGTATTTGAATGGATAACTTTGCAGGATAAAGTAACTTTGGTTGACAGTTGTTATCTTTCAGAACTTGGAATATATCACTCCAAGCCCTTCTGGTTTTAAAAGTTTGTGTTGAATAATCTGCTGTAATCCCGATGCGCTTGCTTTTGTAGGTAACTTGATTTTTCTCTCTAACTGTTTTCAGTATTTTTTCTTCAGTCTGTGTGTTTGAAAGTTTGATTATAATATGGCGAGGAGAGTTTCTTTCCAGGTTTTGTCTGGCTGGGGTTCTAATGGCTTCCTGTATCTGCATTGGCATCTCTTTCCCAATTTGGGGGAAATTTTCTTCTATGATTTTTTTGAAGATGCCTACTATGCCTTTGGAGTGGAATTCTTCTCCTTCTACTATGCCCTGAATTCTTGTATTTGATCTTTTCGTAGTGTCCCAAATATCTTGAAATTCCCACTCATACCTTTCTATAAGTTTGTGTTTCTCTTTGTTGGACTGTATTAGACCTGTCACCTGGTCTTCTAGCTTAGATTTTCTATCCTCTCCCTCATCCATCCTACTGGTGAGATTTTCTACAGAGTTTTTTATTTCATTAACTGTGTTCTTCATTGCTAGTAATTCTGACTGGTTTTTCTTTATTATTTCTGTTTCCTTATTTATGTCTTGTATTGTCTTCTTTATTTCATGAAATTGGTGTCCTGTGTCTTCTTTGATTCCTTTGATTTCTTCTTTGATTCTTTTGATTTGTTCTTTGACCTCTTTGAACATATTTATAATCATTCTTTTGAAATCTTTCTCAGGCATTTCCTCTAACTCGTTCTCACTGGAGGACATTTCTGATGCATTAATACTTTTAGGTGGATTTATATTGTCTTGCTTTTCAGTGTTTTCTTGTGTTATAATGTATATGTTTTTGCATCTTGGATTAAGTTAATGCTTGGATTATCTAGCTAGCTGGAAATTCTTAGGTGTATCAATTGATTTGATGTTATATATATTCAGGGTAGGAGCTTAAGGTGTTAGGTGTGGCTGTTAAGACTCTCAGAGTATCTACAAAGGTGTTCTTAGGGGTTGTGTTTCCCTGCTATGGGTGTATTCTAGCAGGCTGAGTGGAATAAAATATAGGTAGATTCTAAAATTTAACTAAACACTGTACACATTCAATCAAAAATAGCCCTAAGTATGTATGCAAGAGTAGTTTTAATAATGACCAGATCCTCTATCAACAAAGAGGTTAAGATTTCTGGTCTGTTGAGGGATCCAAGTCAGCTTGCGACCAAGTGAGACCCTTCCCTGGTGCAATCCCAGTTACCTTGGATGATTTTGGTCTTGGTCAAGTTGCTGCCTGGGTTGTCAGGCTGCTGTTCTGATTTCTGGAGCTGGGCACTGGCTTTTCCTGTGGTGCAAACCGAGCCTGGCAAGTGTGGCCCTACAGATCAGCACCTCTGCTGCTGGAACTGCTTCTGCTCAAGCTGCCGCTGCTGGGTCTCTAGCTGCTGCTGCTGGGCTCACCACTGATGCTGCCTCTGCTGCTGCTGTAGCTGCCACTGCTGGAGCCACCACTGCTGCTGAAGCTGCTGCTGCTGTGTCCACTGCCGCTGCTGCCACTGAGGCTGCTGCTGTGGGATCTGCCACTGCTGCCGCTCCTGGGTCTGCTGCTGCTGCTCCTGGGTCTGCTGCTGGGTTTGCCACTGCTGCTGCAACTGGATCTGCTACTGCTGGCGCCGCTGTTACCATGCCGGAGCCACTGATGTTGCTGCTTAACTCTGCTCCTGCTTGGGTCCTGCTGTTGGCTCAAGTTGGCATGGCTGGGTTCTGGGACTGCTGCTCTGTTCTCTGGAGCTGGGCTCAGGCAGTGGGGGAGGGGAGGGAGCTGCAGCTTCTCTGGTTCTCTCGCTGTTCCACATGTTCTTCTACCTTGTGGTCTGCTCCTCTGTAGCTCAGTGCCGCTCTCCCTTCACCGTTTCCTGAGTTGCGGAGAACACCGGTGTGAGTGGAAAATCCCCATTCCTGGCTTTTCCTGCGGCTGGAGCCGAGTCTGGCCACTTTCTGTTGCGCTGCCACCACTGTGGTTGGTAGAGCTGCCAGAGCCGCTTTTGCCTGCCTGTGTGGACTCTGGATGCTCTGGATCTCTTCTACTTCTCTGCTGCTGCTTCAATTTCCTATACACCTCACTTTTTAGTAAAAGTGTGTATTTTGCTGAGATGTTTGGTCTTTTTCCCCCCAGTCTGCTTTGGTGTGGTACCTACGCTGCCATCTTAACCAGAACTCGTGATATGCTTCTTGTAGGTGTTTGAGTTCTGGTATTTGTTTCTTCTCTGTGGAGAATTTCCTGATATACTCTCTATAGGTTTGGTTTTGTGTTCATATAATTGTAAAGCTGAGTTTTGTCATGGAAAATTTTCCTTTTACCATCTATTATGAGGGATACTTTTGCCGGGTATAGTAGTTTGGTTTGGAAGCCATAGGCTCTTAGAGTTTGGAGGGTTTCATTCCAGGTCCTTCTAGCTTTCAGAGTTTCCATTGAGAAGTCTGAAGTAATTCTGACTGTTTCCTTTGAAAGTGGTGTGCTGTTTTTCCCTAGCTGCTTTTAGGATTTTCTCTTTGGTGTCAATGTTTAGAGTCTTAATGATAATGTGTCTTGGAGTGTTTCTCCTTTGGTCCAGTCTGTTTGGAGTTCTGTTGGCTTTTTGTATCTTGATGGGCCTTTCTTTTAAGAGAATGTGGAAGTTTTCTTCAATTATTTTGTTAAATAAGTTCTCCATTCCTTTGGTCTGAAATTCTTCTCCTTCTGATATTCCAGTGATTCTGATATTAGGATGTTTAAGTGTATCCCACAATTCCCTCATGTTCTATTCACCAGAACTTTTTGAACTTATTGAAATTTTTGAACTCTCGAACTGTTTCTTCCATCTTGTCTTCCAGATCAGTTTCTATCCTCCACTTTGCTGACTCTATTCTTGATAACTCTAGAGAGTTCCCAACTTGTTCAATTAAGTTTGCATTTTCTACTACTTTTCTATGTATCATTTCCATTGCTCTGTCAAGCTCCCTTTTCACATCATTTTCTGATTTGTTTGATGATTCTTGGAATTCTTCCTTGCATTTCCTTATGTCTTTATTGAGTGTTGCCAGCTGATTTTTTAAGGTCCTCTTTTTTTTCACTCTCCCTCAAATCTCTTAATTCTCTTTGTACTCATTCTAATGTCTTATCAAATTTTTCTAGCTTAGTGATGGTAGCATCCTCATGATTATTGGTCCTTTGTTGCTTTCCTGCAAGTTCTAACAGTAGGTTAGTCAGAGTTGCATTGTTCATAGCTTCCATTTGATGTTCTGATACTAATGTCTCTTCTTTCTTTTGGTTTTTCGAGGTAGGGTATCACTCTGGTCCAGGCTGACCTGGAATTAACTCTGTAGTCTCAGAGTCACCTTGAACTCATGGTGATCTTCATACCTCTGCCTCCTGAGTGCTGGGATTAAAGGCATGTGCCACCATGCCCGGCTTGAATGCCTCTTCTATGTTTTGTTTGTATGTATGCCTTGTAGGACTGGGTGATCTACCTGGATTTTTTTGCATTTGATTTTTCATGGTATTGCTTTTGCACTGTGGTACCTATGACAGTGTATGAGCAGGAAGGTGGGTGGATCAGCATAGGCTCTAGCACAGTGGGAATCTGAGGCAGCCTGGGGCACTTGCCAAGCAGCCTGGGCTTTGGCTCCCACTTGCCAAAGCAGCCTATCCACTGCACGACAGGGGCGCCAATGTTGCCTGAATTCTCAAGCGGTAATGCGCCAAAGCTGCCTGCATTTGAGCTTGGAGAGGGACTGAGGTACAAAGCCCTGAAGCAGCCCAAACTCTGGCTGGGAACACTGGGACTGGGAAACAGTCTGCGCTCCCCTGCCACAGGAGAATGTAGGATGGTGGGTGCAGCAGAGGTAGGGGTGGGTACCTGAGCTGACGCAAGTGAGAGACACAGTCTGGGCTTGTGTGGCAGTTGCTGTGGGACTGGGCTTGCTAAACAGTAATGTGGGCAAGTGTGCAGAGCAGTTTAAGCTTCCACAAACAGGGATTGGCAAAAAATTGGAGCATGGAGGTGGGCCTGGTGGCAGCAGGGCGTGGGGCCACAACAGTGGGGTGGGGGCCATGGCAACAGGCCGAGACAGCTATTTGGTGTTAGAGCTGGTCTACCTGCCTGTGAGGGGATTCATGATTCCCTGTTTTCTCCCCCTCTGTGCCCTCCCACTGATAAGAAGACCCAGAAAACCCTAAATGTTTTGTCTTTTTTTCCCCAGGATTTGCAGCACAGCTAGGCGGTCACTATCTTGGCCAGAAGTCTAAATGCTTTAGCTTTGTTATTCAAATCCATCAAAGAAGTAAGCATAACACTAAGAATCTAATTAAAAATATGAAAGTAGGGCTTGAGAGATGGCTTAGACATTAAGCACTTGCCTGTGAAGCTTAAGGACCCCAGTTCGAGGCTCAATTCCCCAGGACCCACCTAAGCCAGATGCACAAAGGGGCACATGCATCTGGAGTTCATTGGCAGTGCTGGAGGCCCTGGCACGCCTATTCTCTCTCTCTCTCTTTCTCTCTCCCTCTTTCTCTCTCTGTCTGTCATTCTCAAATAAATAAAAATAACAATAAAAAATTTATTAAAAGAAATGCTTTCATTAATTTTAAAAATATATATAACTGTATGGTAAGGAAAATTTTATAATGATATTACATTCTTTTCTTATTGCTTCCTTTTTCTACCTGTTCTTACTCTCCTCAGCTAAGCAAATTTATATAAATACTTATAATAATACATATATAAGCTAGAATACTAAAGAATCCACATACATTTATAACCATAATAGAATGCACTGGGAAATGCTGGAAATTCACATATTCAAAATAAAAAACACTATGTATTGAATTTTGAGGTTTTGAATAATTAGCTCTAATAGCTTCCCAAATATCATTTTAATATTTGTCCTTAGCATTTGTGGAATATATTTACAGTAGCTCTCCATTCAGTGTAGGATTGATTTTGAAACACTTCTTACAGATTCACAAATGTTCCATTACTCTCAACTCTGTTCATTTTAAACACTCCCCAGTCAACACTGGCCTTCTGGATGTTTTTGTAATTAACCTCTAGTCTATTGACAACAGCACTTTTAATTATTATGCTCTATGTTTATGAAATAGTGTGTCCTCTAAAATAACAGACTATTGATTCCAATTGCCATTTTAAATGCAATTGGAAAACCAATCACTTTTTGAAAAGCTTCTGAATATTCATTTACTACACTTCTGTGTTTCATCAATACAAACCTGATTTCATCATAGAAGAGGATGATAGAATTTTATTCATTATTTATAGTAACATTTGTTCTTACCATATTATTTTACTGAGAGTTAAGAGACTCCCTTCCTAGAATATATTTGTCTCTCATACACACACACACACACACACACACACACACACACCCTGATGTACAGTTTGTTCCTTTTAGTAAAGTTCATTAAATTATGCTGAAACTTCCATTTGTTGGTAGAATATATACCTATTTAATGACTTAAATACTTCATACTCAATTTGAGTAATAATTAGGACATTACACATAAAGATATTTGTTTTTTATTGTTATTTATGTTTTAAATATATTTTGTTAGACAACTTAGGAGGTACTATGTGCAAGCAAGTGATAGCTTTTTTATTGCCTCTAGTTTTGTTATAGGATGTTTAAGGTAAGCTTTGTAACTGAGTAAATATTTTAAGAAATTTAAGATTCCAATGTATTATCTTAAGTAACCAATATAACTAAATAATGTATTTTGGGAGATGAATACATATTAATTATTTTTCATTTCTATGTATTATTCATCCTAATAAGGTTTAAATATATTAATTTGAGTTGATGTGTTCAAATTTTTTACTTCAATGAATTTATGGAATATACATTAACATTTAGATAAGTATGTGACTAGAGGTAGGTATTTTACTTTAACTAATGGTAAACAGAATGCATTTAGTTACTTATTACAAAGGAACTATAATTCAATTTGTTCTGTCCATATGCTGAAGACAGCATGACATTTATCACTCACTTATTTCTTGGTAATTTCTTATTTATTAATTTATAAATATGTTAACTTTTAAAAATAATTTATAAATATAATTTATAAAAAATAAATGCTTATTGAGTGTTTATTGTAATAGTTTAGACAGTGCTTAAATGAAGATGAATCACATTCCATGACCTGAAGAAACTATATATTCACTAATGTTAACAAAAATTCCAACATAATGCAGTCTAAGAAATGGTCAGACAGGAATGTGTGTAATTATTACAAAGGAAGAAACAGCAACACAGAATGACAGAACATGTACAACTGTCTTCATTGTAGTGAATGAATTCCTAGAATAGAAGACAGAGTAGACAGGACTTTAGACGCATGTAACAATGTGTGCTGTGATGATAAGATAGATGAGAGAGACACAAAATTCCCAGGATTCCAAATAACTGAAGAACCAGATCCCAAAGCATGAGTCATAGGCAAGGAGTTATATTGAATAAGTAAGATCCGCAAGGGCTAAGTGTCGCGAGCACTCTCAAAGATGATTGGTTGAGAGGATTCCGCCCACGAAGGTCAATGATACGGAGACACTGGTATACTTGCAAAGGAGTTTACTGGGATGAAAGTCACACACAAGCAAGTCCAAACTGTCACAACTAATATTATAGCTAATATAATATATAATCAAATCATATTCATCACTACTAACACAAGAATATTTCTAACGAGTCTAACATGTATACGACCTGATAACGGGAGACTTGAGTTGCGACGTTTCTGACGCTTTACGACCTGGCAACGCAGGGTCCATGCTGCGACTTTTTCTCTCAGTTCCCGGTGTTTTCTCGGTTCGCGGTGTTTCAAGCTGAGTCTTGATCGTTCAGACAGCGTGTCGGGCAGATGAATTCAGATCGGTGATGCCTCTCGCAGAGGTCTCGGTCCGGACTGCTGAGTAACCTTTCAGTCAGTCATAGTGTCGGGAAGACTGAGCCAACGGTTGCTGAGCAGCTGGGGTTTTTATACCTTCCACTACTTATCTAGAGTTCCACACACACACACAACTGCTAATCTCTACTATGTCACCGCACACAGCTTAGTCTTAGTTTTGCTTACAAACTTTGACTTTGCACTTTTTACTCTCAAAACAAACTTGTTTATCCTAAACTGGCCCTGGACCATATGCTGGTCTTTACATGCTCATAACACTAAGTTTGTACTAGGAACTTGAATTCCTTTTTCAGTTGCTAAGGAGGTTGAGTTAAATGACTGATATCCAATTTGAGGTAAATGCAGGAAGCTTCACATATATTGGAGCAGAAATAAAAACAAGGGGAAAACAGGGTAAGTGTTGGGCCCTGAAAGGCCCAGGCATGAGACCTAGTGGAACTTCCTGAGCCTAACTAAAGTTTGGCAACCTGTCTCTGGCCAGCTATGACTCAGCAAGATGCCTAATGGCTTCTGGCCTGCTACCTCCACATGGCAATTGTAATTACCATTTCAATAGTTAAATTTTACTATTGGCCCTTACCTCTTCTCCCATCCTAAAATCCCCACCTTCGTCCCCAACATGATATAGGCAACTGCTCAGAGTAATAAAGCGAGTTGTTTCTGCATGGAAAAGACTCCCAACTCAGTGTGGTTTTTCTCTGGTGGCCAGGAGAGGTTTCTGAGTCGTCCGACACTCATCATCCCCTCAACCCCTAGGGAGGATCCAGCAGGCCTGGTTTTTCCCTCGGCACTACCTGAGGGGGAAGGAGCCCAGCGGGTAAGATTTTAGTCACTTGTGAAGTTAATGGGGAATGCTACTAAGATAATATTAATTTACAAAATTACATGTGGTAGAGATATTAGAAAACTGTTATGAAGAGTCAGTCCATCAGAAGACAGAAAAAATGAAATATAGTGGTATAAGTTCACAAGCAAAATCTAAGATGATTCCAAGGTTTCTGGCACACAAGAATGAGAAGTGTCAATATCCCATAAAGGACATAGAAAATCCAAATCCAAAAGAGTAAGATAGCTTGAGCTTGGCTATGTATAATTTGAAGAGCTCACCCACTATAGCTAACTTGATATGCTTGAAAACCAATTTCACCTTGTAGCAAGATTGATTTAAAAGTGGGTATTTATCATGAAGTGATGCTGTATCTTGTCAAAGGCCTTTTCTGCATCTATCAAAATGATCATGTGGTTTTGATGTTTAACCTTGTTCATGTGGTATATTACATTGATAGATTTCCATATGTTGAACCATCCCTGAGTTCCTGGAATGAATCCCACTTGGTCAAGGTGGATAATGCTTTTGATGTGTTGTTGGATTCGGTTTGTGAGGATTTTGTTCATGATCTTTGCATCTAAGTTCATCAGGGAAATAGGCTGGTAGTTTTCTTTTCTTGTGGCATTTCTGCTTGGTTTTGGAATTAGGGTGATACTAGCTTCATAAAAGGAGTTGGGTAGCTTTCCCTGTTCTCCAATTGTGTGGCACAGTTTGAGGAAGATTGGTTTGATTTCTTCCATGAAAGTTTGATAGAATTTGGCCGAGAAGCTATCTGGTCCTGAACTCTTCTTTTTGGGGAGGTTTTTTTTTTTTGTATTATTACTTTTTCAATCTCCATGAGTGTGATGGGTTCATTGAGGTCATTAATCTGCTCTGAGTTTAGCTTTGCTAGATGGTATGCGTCCAGGAATTTATCCATCTCCTCCACGTTATCCAGTTTTGTGGAGTAGACGTTTTTAAAATAAGTCCTGATGAATCTACCAATTTCGCTTACATCTGTTGTGATCTCTCCTTTTTCATTTTGACTTTTGTTAATTTGAAGCTTCTCCTTTTTTTGCTTGATCAAATTGGCCAGGGGTTTGTCAATCTTGTTTATTTTTTCAAAGAGCCAGTTCTTTGTTTTGTCAATTGTCTTAATTGTTTCCTTGGTTTCCAATTCATTAAGTTCTGCTCTGATTTTAATTATTTCTTTCCTTCTGGAGCTCTTTGGGTTGGATTTTTCTTTTATTTCCAGTGCCTTTAGGTGGATGGTTAGGTTATTGATTTGGGATCTTTCTGATATGTATGTCATTAAATATAGTTATAAATGGAAGTAACAGTATCTCTGCTCATTAGCTTAGAATGTGCAGCAGAGCAATAGTCAAATGCAGTTACATGTTCCAGCAGGTACAGAAAGTAGCAATAGTGTTGGAGTGTGCTTCATAGAGTAATGAAAAAAGTGTTCTAGAAATGCTTGGTCAGAGGTACTGATGGGAGGCAGCTGAGAACATGCCCCTACTGACAAACTGCCTTGACTCCAATTACAATTCATTCAGTGTGATCTCGAGCAAGACATCGTAGCAACTGATATTATCTGAGTCTCATTTCCTCAGTTGGAATAATAACAGCTCCTACCTCTTATGAGCTGTCTCAAGGATTAATAAAAATTCACCATGCTAAACACATGATAAGTACCAAACCAATGTTTACAATATTAGGAAGAGCTGCTCAATTATTACAAAACTTGGAACAGGCAAGTGATTTGTCATGCAAGTAGAGATAAGTGTTTGTATAGTTATACTTTCTTCTTACTAGTAACAAACATAGAAAATTACAAACGTAAAACGTAGAAGTCCTTTGGTTTTTATTTATTTTTTAAACATATATTTGAGAGAGAAAGGGAGAGAAGAATGTGCGCGAGAGAGAATGGGTACATCAGGGCCTTCAGCCACTGCAGTTTTGCGTGCATGTAGCACCTTGTGCATCTGGCTTGTGTGCATACTCAAGAATTGAACCTGGGTTCTTAGGCTTCACAGGAAAGCCCTAACCATTAAACAATCTCTCCAGCCCTGGTTTTATTTTTGTAATGAGAGAAGCCAGTCTAACTCATTGCAGCTAGCCAAAGAGATGGAAAGGTCCACTTAGGGACATAGATTCAGATAAGTCATCTGCTCTAACATCAAAACCACTGATGGCTCTTCTTTACCTAAACAAAACAGGCCATGCAATGACTTATGACTACATAAATACTTCACTAAAATCCAGACAATGAGAGAAATGGATATTGATAGAATGTGACAAAGACTACATTTTTATTCATGCTTGCATAAGTACTTTCAGTGTGAACATATTAAGAAGAAATCATAAATCAAAATGAGTTCCTTGTATATTATTTAGAATTTATCAGGCAAATAATCACATCTTTATGAATATCATAGTATTCTGATTCCATATAATTGATTTATTCATTCAAAATTAATCATTTTGTTAATTCAAGAAGCCTTAATATAAAGGTATATTTTTAAAAAATTACCTAGACATGAAAAATACCAGCTTATTTTTTTTCTCACAATTCTGGTGTACATTCTGGACAGGTCATGGAGGGAAGGAGGAATAGCAGCATCAGAGTGGGGATAATTACCAATATGAATAACTATTGTAAGTGTTCTAATTGCCTCCAAAATGACAATGATATGGGTTTGACAGGAAAATAACTGACTATCTGAGCAGAGTAGAAATTTATTATGATACCACCATTCCAGAGTAGAGGCAGGAGAATTGCATGTTTGAAGCTAGCCTGAGTTGTATTACAATCTAATTAAAAATACAAAGGGCTTGGGAAAAAAGAGTGGTAGAACACTTGGTTAACATATGCAAGACCCTGGGTTGAAACCCCTACATACCAAAAATAAAAAAGAAAATAAAGATTAAATAAAACTGAATTTCACAATGCTCTGAAGAGAGTGGAAGCTCATGGTGCACTGATTTCTCTGGTCATTCTTCTGTATTTTCATTTTACTTCTGTTGTCAATAGCCTCCTGGGTTTAAGTTGCACCAGACAAAAAGATTATATAAACCAAACAAAGCCAATTTTATTACTTGACCATGGTGTGAAGGTGATCATTGCTACACTGCAAATGAAGAATTGAGACATAAAATTATTATTGCCAGAAAGAGTAAAGTGGATGTTAAAATTTGCCTTTGATGTACATAGATTACTGTTAAAATGTTATAAAATTAATAAAGTTCAGAAATATGTGTTCTGTAAGAGGGATAAATTAAAAGCATTGTTTGCAAGTTTGGTAAGATAAACAGCACTTTAAAATCAGTAGCAATTACCTGTCTGGTCTGCATACCAGAATTATTTTTTAATTTTTTTTTTATTTGTTTATTTGTTGGTGAGAAAGAGGGAGAGAGAGAATGGGAAGTGCACATGGTGGTGGTGCATGCCTTTAATCCCAGCATTTGGAAGGCAGAGGTAAAAGGATTGCAATGAGTTTGAGGCCACCCTGAGACTATATAGTGAATTCCAAGTCAGCCTGGGCTAGAGTAAGACTCTATTTTGAAAAACAAAAACAAAAACAAAAAGAGGGAGGAGAGAGAGAGAATGGGTGCATCAGGGTCTCCAGCTGTTGCAAATGAACTCCAGACAAAATGCGCCACCTTGTGCATTTGGCCTATGTGGGTCCTTGAAAATTGAACCTGGGTCCTTTCACTTCTTAAGCAAGTACTTAAACTACTAAACCACCTCTCCAGCACCAGAATGCTTTAAACACATTTTACCTATCTATTTATTTGAGAAAGAGGAAGATAGTGAGAATGGCCACACCAGAGCTTCTAGCCACTGCAAAAGAACTTCAGACATATCCACCACTTTGTGTATCTGGTTTATATGGGTACTGGGTCCTTAAGCTTTGCAGGCAAGTGCCTTAACTGCTAAGACATCTCTCCAGCCCTGTACCAGAATTTTGAGGAAATGAATAAACTGGTGGTTTTCAGGTCTAGGTAAGTATACAAAACAGTATCTTTAAGAATTATTTGAATTAGCAAAAAGATTACTAAAGAATAGTTTAGATCAACTATTTAGAATAAGAGTAATATGGTATTTATATTAATAATATCATTTATCCAACAAATTATAAATAGTATACAGTAATATACATAGTATAGACATATATATACATATATATAGTCATGTATAATAAAAAGTATTTGTTTCTAATTTTATTTTTCTTAACAATTTTCATGCTTGAACATAATGTAATTTGATCATAATTGCTTCCCAATGCCTTACCTGCATTTGTTCCCATTCTTCTCTTCTCTTTTTCTTCCTTCTAACCAAACCCACTTCTAATTTGATGACCCATTTTTTTCCCTGTTCCCCATAATCCATGCCAAAACTCTGACCTTTTGGTTAACATCTAATTTCTTCTTATCATGTATGTGCTAAAAATATCATGGAGACATGAGTAAATGGTTGACATTGTCTCTCCCTGTTAGCATTCATTTCTCTCATTGGACTTTGGTGATATGCTTTTTACAGTCTGTAATATTGTGCAGTGAAGCATGTCCTTTGCTGTTATGTGATATAAAACGCTGGCTTTGGTGTTGGGCGGATAAATTTGCAGTTCCCATGCTGATACTAAATGGTGGATTTGGTAAAATCATCCCCCATCATAAGCTATGATTTCTGTTTAAATGTTGGAGGATCCAATAAAATGATTTAGTGTCATAATGTCTGAAATTTTAAAAAATACTATTAATTGTACTTGATCAGTTTCCCAAATGCATGATATTCTATTTTTTTGTTTGTGTGTTTGCTTTTATTTTTTGAGGTAGGGTCTCACTATGGCCCAGGCTGACCTGGAATTCACTATCTAGTCTCAAGGTGGCCTAAAACTCATGGCAATCCTCCTACCTCTGCTTCCTGAGTTCTGGGATTAAAGGCCTGCACCACCATGCCCAGCTTGAAACTTTTTTTTTTTTTTTTTTTTTTTTTTTTTTTGCAGGGGGTGCTCAAGGTAGGGTCTCGCTCTAGCCCAAGCTGACCTGGAATTCACTGTGTAGTCTCTGGGTGGCCTTGAACTCACTGTGATCAAACTACCTTTGCTTCTTGAGTGCTGGGATTAAAGGTCTGCACCACCATGCCCAGCTTAAAACTTTTTGGGGGGAGGTTTCTAGGTAGGGTCTCACTTTAGCCCAGGCTGACCTGGAATTCACTGTGTAGTCTCAGGGTGGCCTCAAGCTCATGGTGATCCAACTACCTTTGCTGGGATTAAAGGTGTGCTTCTGTCTCCCTAGTGCTGGGGTTAAAAGAGTGCGACACCACGCCTGGCTCCAATTGCATGGTATTCTTAATCTCTAATAGAGGTCCAGCTCTAAGTGTGCTTATTTGTAGTTTTTAATCATTCTTATTAGTGATTAGAGTTATTTTTCCTTAGTAATGGATTTTGAAGCGTTTAGGGGCAATTATTACTTACAAACACATCATTTCCTATGTCAATTACTTACTATTTACAACTACTTCTTATAAATACTTACTATTTATAAATATGAAACTAAAAATAAAAATTTATAAATTTGCAGGTTAAAATCCAACCTTTTAACTTTTCTCAGATTCTTCTAATCATTCTTTATACATGTCTTCTCTGCCAAATTTCTCCAAGCCATGTTCCTCTCTGCAGTGTGATCTTTTCATTAACAGATTCCCTTTGGATAGACAGAATGTTCTCTTCTGATTAAGTAGACTCTTGCATGTTGGAAACTCGGGTTGCTTTAGATTTTCTCTGTAGTTCAATAACATATCTTTTACTCTTCAATCATGTCATAGTTATAATAAAATAGCTAGCATATGCTGACCATGTATTTATTCAAATAATTTGAATTTATTCATTTGTAATTTTTCCACACTTTCTCTTTGTTAGAAAATATGTACAAAAAGTAATAATCAGAGACAAAGAGATGAATGATGACAATGCAACGAAAATATATCTTCTCCTTTGTTCCTGATAAGTGGCATTGTTACAGCACCAGATTCCTGGGCTTTCCTGGCAATGGGGCTGCTTTACTTTCCCAAGGGGGAGAGGGCTATTTTCTATAGATGCTGTTTTAACTATAGCAAAGAGGTAACTAGAGCCTGTTCTTGACATGATTGATGATGGGCTTTCAAGAGTACCCAAATTATCAGTGGGAAAGACAAAAGGGTGTGACTTTCCTTTAGCTGCTCTAGCTGGATCAGCAAATTGCTCCACAGGACATGGTGTTATAATTTGTTCATTTACATGAAGCAAAACCTTTAGAATTTTGGCTGCTTCTACTTTAATTACAATAGACATTTAAAAATTTATAAAAAGAAGCTTTATCTTTCCATATAGGAATGGAGATTCAATGGAAAAGTGTATGATTACTGCATTTGGTATTGATAAACCAATTACATTTATTTGTAAGGAGTTAGATTTTATAATAATGAAGTTATGCCTCTTGTCATAACAGTGTCCTGGCATTTCTTACATTGGGTAATACCTAAGAAAGGGACGAAAAGACATTTTCATCAAATATACTTTTCCATAGGTACTTCTAACGTGTGTTTGTGTATAAAGTTTTCATTCATTGACAATCTGGTCTTATAAAAATGGGATATTGCATTCAGAAAGAATGAATCTCAGTGATTGAGACAAATAACTTGGGTGATTTGTTATGAATTTTATTTTAATCTATTTACATTGTAGTGCTTATGCTAGCAACCTAACTACTAGCAGTAAACATTTCCATATCTATTAAATTATGATCACTTGAACCTATTAATTTTCAATTAATAATAGCACAAAGTCAATCTTTGTTCTTGTCTTATCTTTGTGTAATACTCTGCAAAAGAGATAAGGCCCTAAGCACATTACTTCAACAGAACCTGTCTTAGAAAAAAAATGTGTAGAAGTTTTAATCCATGAAAGCAATCAATGCTATATGCAACTTTTGTTTTGTTTTGTTTTCAGAGGTAGGGTCTCATTCTAGCTCAAGCTGACCTGGAATACACTATATAGTCTCAGGACAACTTCTAACTCACGGCAAACCTCCCACCTCTGCCTCCTGAGTGCCTGTGCACTGGTTAACAGTGTGTTTGATATCTCCTGACTAATTCCATGTGACTTTGTGTTGCTGAAGTTTCTGACATGGACTTGTATTTTCCTTGGTTTCAGAAACTGTGCTGCAGTAGCCACACTTTGTAGTGACCATTGTCTTAGATGTCCCTCACACCCAGGGATCTTGTATCTAGGCTTTCACTAAGTAGTTGAAAAATGCATTTAAAATAGTTGTTAGTGGAGTGGTTGAAGGCCCTGGCAGCCCATTAGAAAAATAGTTGTTAGTGGAGAGTAATATTTCTTTTTTAACACTTATGAATTTTTTAAATTAGCCAGCAATGCAGCTGGATGAAAGAGAGGATGGAGATGGCATGGCAGAGATTGTCATTGAGTGCTGAGGAATCATAAGCACTAGCAGGTCATATTACATTGCTGTTCTCATCCCCTGTGTTAATTTCTAAAATGTTTCCAGGCAGTGCCTATTCTTCCTGTTTGGAGATTACACAGTGAGAACCTCAGTTTGTGAGCTTTTCCATTATCAGTACATAAAGTGGGAGCCCACACTTCCATGATTTCCTTTTCCTGTAATTCAAGAGAATTGACAGCTGTCTATTATCTCATTTCTATCTGGTAGTGATAACGGAAACATTCAGATTACTTCAAATATAGTTTTCCCTTGGCTATTTAACATTTGTACACGAACCATAATCTGTGAACCAGAATGTGATGTTTTAGTTGATGTTGGGTAGTGATCACCTCAGGATAATTAACATACCTATCTGTCACCATAAAGTTATATTTTTTCTTTATTGTGGATAAGTTCTAAATCCTCTCTTAATTAAAGACATATAATGCATTATTTTAGTTATATTTACCATTTTGTCCTAGAACTCACGAATTCCCTCCTATCAAATTGTTAGACTTTACTTGCTTGCCAGTGTTTCCCTCTCCTTTTTCTCCCTACACTTCCCATTGTCTGATGAGTAAATTTCTACTCTGAAGTTTTATGAGAACATTTTTTTTTTTTTTTTAGATTTCACATATGAGTGAGATAGATAATGCAATGTTTGTCTTTCTGTGCAGGGCTAATTTCATATAACAGAACATAGCTAATTTCATATAATAGAAGTTTATAAAAAAGAAAAGGTAATTAAGCTTTTGGGTGTGCGCACAAGTGAGTTAGAGGTGAACTGGTAGATAATGATGTCTTAGGGGTCTTTAAAAGTTCACTGGATCATAATGTATTCAGTAAGTGGGAGTTTGGCAGGAAAAGATGACTTTATAAGGTGGTTTCTACAGTACAATTTTCTGTAAAAATATAATAAAAGCCAGCAAACATGAATTTCAAAAAGAAATTTTTAGGAAACATAAAATAGGGTTTATGATAATATTTAGATGAAGTGATCGATCTGATTTTCTTAGCATAAAATTTTCTGGCATATTTTACATTGAATGGTAGCTCTACAATTAAATGTTTGCTTGTAATTTTCATAGTTTATTGCTATCTAATTGTGTTAAATTTTCATTTGGATGCATATTGTCTAGTTAGTAGATAAACTACTCTGTCAGGAAGCATGATAACTTTTGGAACAATATACTCAATATTTAGAATAAATATATTGTATATTAAAAATCTACTATGGTGTTTGAACCCTACTAGCTGTTCTATAAATATTTTTAATAAATTGAAGAATATGTTAATGTAACCAATCAGTTATTCAGATTTTGAAGGTAACATGTAATAGAGGACTATTCCTAAAGTAAGTTTATTGTTTTCTGGGATGCAAGCATTCCAGAGTAGCAGCAGCACAGGGCTTTGCCACACAGTGGGCTGGTGAATCATCATCATTGGCATACCTTTCAAAAGCTCACCATTCAAACAAGATGTTCCAATATTTGCTTCTACCCAGCCTCAGTGAATATCTGCATAAATTCACCTTAACTAGATGAGAGCTTCCCAAGTATGCATTACATTTCTGTTTCTGTGTTGAAGTGGTTACATACCTTTCAAACTGGAAGCTAACCTTTTCCAAATGTCAGCACACTTATCTTCTCAGTTTTACAGTCACCAGCAATTTACATTTATTTAGTAGCTTGGGTACTGTGTAAAGTTCTTTTATTCTCTGAGAACCTATATTCAAAGTCCACATCATATTTCAGATAGTTACAGAAAACTTACACATGCATCTGTAAAATATTGTAGTCTGCCTTTCAGCAGGCTTCTCACCCAGGGATAGAAAAAATCCAGTCATTTTTGTTGATAGTAAGTGGAATCTTTCAAAATAACTATCTACCGATGAGTTAATTGCAAACAGATGGGTAGCTGACATTGATTGAAGCTTATATGTGTGTCAGTGTAAATTCACATTAAATATTATGTAAGAAAGTTAGAAAGTATAGTTTTTAGAAAACATAGAATATGACCATGTAATTAAATTAATTCCCACTGAGCATGCTGGGTTGGACATTTAACTCAAATTGTATAAATATTGGAAAGCTGAATTATGTCAGGTTACTCCAGAAGTATTTAAATAAGACATCAAGAGTTTAGAAATGAACATTTTAGTTTCCTAACTGTTCAGTTTTATAGAGGCGTAGGAAGTCTTTAAATCATGAAGAGCTATGAAATAAAATATATGAGTGAAGTCCTTAAAGTATGTCTTCAACAATATAGGACATGTTTTTAAAATGACATACCCATTCTTGTTTTTATGACCAGTGAGGAATACTTGGTTACTTTTTTAACATTGATTTGAGGGCATAATTCTTTGGGCAATGTGGGGAGGGTCATTTATTTCACCTCAATTCAAGATCCAATCTGCTTATACAAGAACAGATGGATCTTTCAGTTAAACTGATTAACATACTTTATTTGTTAAGGTAAAAAAAATGCTCTTCTTATAGCCCTAAAGGAAGTGTACATGGTAGATATAAAGCAAAGTAATACATGATCAAGGATGTCATGTTCTCCTGTTCCTAGTATGTTCACAACAGCACTGTTGCTAACTAGAAGACTGAATACTCCAAACACCCCAAAGAAGAACTAGTCATAAATCCAAACATGCTCATGCCATTGTTTTTCCTTGTTCCTTCCCTATAATTTACTATAACTTTTTTTTTTTACTATATGGCCTAGACTTTAAGGATAATACAATTTACAAATTCTATAAAACTGGTTGTTATTTTAGCTTACTGCTATCTGTACTCTTGAATGCTAATATGTTATTTTTAAATAACCAAAAATATGTACTTAGGTGATAATTGTATTGGGAAGTTTACAACATGTACACATGTTCAGATTTTCAGAAAGGATAACAGATAAAGCTGCCCTTTAATCCATTTGCAAGCTAATTAACAGATGAGGAATAAGCTGGTCCCATAAAGTAAACATTAATATATAATATGCAACCCAGAAAAATAACAGACTTGGCCCCAAAAATAGACACTTATGTAGATTTAAGGATAATATAACCCCATAATTATAATTCTAACTATAATTTTATTATATTGATGGTTTTTCAATTTTTACACAGCAAAATTTATTGTAATTAGTTACTGTGCTTTAATTAGAAACATTCCAGTTCTATTTTAAATAGCCTTAGTGATCACATATTTTAAAAAATAAACTTTTTTGTTCTCTCAGTTTTTTGCCTATTTTTGTGGAATTGTTTAGTGTTACTTTGTGTGTATACTTTAGTATTCTAGGTCAAATAAATATTGATGATATTTATGTAGATTTTTATTAACATATTGCTATGATAGAAAATAATCTACCTACCCATTTAATTAAAACTCAAATACTAGAATGCTCAGCTAAATTAAAGTTAACTTCTCCCCTATACTTACTATGAAGAGGTTTTAGAATGAAATTTTGACTCTGTGGAAAGTAATTTTTTCCTTCTCCCAATACATGATATAGATTGCATTGTTCTTTTTAGAGTGTATTAGAATCCCATTCAATTTATGAGATAATAGAAGGAGAACTCTAGAAATTCATTTTTTTTCTATGAAAAATTGTCTTGAGAAAGTTTATAAGAAAGAGAGAGTGAAAGAGATATTCTAGAAACAAATTTGTTGCTCTGAAAATGTCTTGAAGCTGATGGTTGAAAGAGAGAGAGGAGAGAAGGAAGAGAAAGAAGAGAGATGGACAGAGACACAGAGAAAAGACAGAGAGGCAAACTCTGGATCTAGAAGATAAAATTGTCCTGAATGATTGTTTAAGGTCCTGTGCTACTGGGATTTTGTTCAGGATGCCTTTTTCCATTCCAATATCATGGAAAGTTCCTCCTATATTTTCTTCCAGTAGTAGCCAAGTTTCCAGTCTTATATTGAGGTCTTTGATCCATTTGGACTTGAGTGTTGTGAATGGCAAGATGAAAGTTTCAATTTCCTGCATATAGTTATCTAGTTTGTCCAGTACCATTTGTTGAAGATATTGTCTTTTTATCCAGCCTATATTGTTAGGGCCTTTGTCAAATATCAAGTAGCTGACCCAAAGTCCAGGTCCTCAATTCTATTCCACTGGTCTATAGTCCTGTATTTTTATGCCAGTACCATGCTGTTTTTATTACTATGACTTTGTAATATAGCTTTAGATCAGGTATAGTGATGCCTCCAGAGGTAAACTAGGGTGTTGTATACACATTAAAACTGACTCAGATTCCAACTACTTCAGTGTTACAGCTGTTCATTTTAAAAGTGTATAAGGGCGGGCTGGAGAGATGGCTTAGCGGTTAAGCGCTTGCCTGTGAAGCCTAAGGACCCCGGTTTGAGGCTCGGTTCCCCAGGTCCCACGTTAGCCGGATGCACAAGGGGGCGCACGCTTCTGGAGTTTGTTTGCAGAGGCTGGAAGCCCTGGCGTGCCCATTCTCAATCTCTCCCTCTATCTGTCTTTCTCTTTGTGTCTGTCGCTCTCAAAAAAAAAAAAAAAAAAAAAAAAAATTAAAAAAAAAGTGTATAAGGGCATTCTTATAATCATTTCACTATTAGACTTCTTACTGAGATGATATTTAGGATATGATAAATTCCCTTGTTTGCATTAAAAATGTTTGGGTAGAGTTGGGCATGGTGGTGCATGCCTTTAATTCCAGCCCTCTGGGGGCAGATGTAGGAGGATCACTATGAGATTGAGGCCTCCCTGAGACTCCATAGTGAATTCCAGGTCAGCCTGGGCTAGAGTGAGACAATACCTAGAAAAACAAAACAAACAAAAATGCTTGGGTAGCCTGGTTCTTGTCTGAATGGGAATATGAGGGCTGGTAATTTGACATAAAGAATGATTCTGCTCTAAAGACTAGAGCCACCCCAAGTTCTTTTTTTGTACAGTTAAACAAAGTAAATAATTTGTATGAAAAAAAAATCTCCATCAGTAATCATCAATACCATAATCTCATTAATCTTAAGAGCTAGAATTCATTGCTTGATATGTAAATGACATTAATTATGATCAATAAAATATAATGTTCTAAAAGTTATACAAAAATCAGAAAAAATCAGCAATTAAAAGATAAATATATGTCCTAAGAACCATAGTAATTAAAAAACAGAACTCATATTTTCAATTTGAACTTTATTCTATTATGTATTTTAAGAAAATCCAAATTTTAAAATTTGGTAAAATTTTCCTGTCACAGACACAAACATACCCCAAACATTCTACCTTAGAATTAAGTGTATCCACCCAAAGCAAAGACCATATAACATCAAACCCCACTCAGGTTCAGAGGAATGAATGATTTCATGTACATTGTACCACAAAACTCTATCGACTATATTTCCTCATACTGGGAATTAAATTTGAAAGAGGTGAAGAAAAATGGTGAAAGTTGGGGAAAGCTATGAAAAATTGTCCTATGTTTTCAATTTCATCTCACTTTCCACTCTGACTCTTACAGGTGATTTATCCATGTATAGAAACAATATCTCAGGTTTACACTTGCTGAAGCCCAGTTGAATTTTATAACTACTTTGCCACATAATACCACAAAATCAGGTGGAAATACCAAACATCCCCAAAGTCTAATCAAAACAGGAAATGTAAAGTCAGTTTTAAAATATTTGTCATCAACAATGACTTTTTATGTGAAAGTATATTCATGTTAAAGTTAGCATCAATGCATATGAGGAACCAATACTTTATTATTCTGAAACAAAGTTTCATACTATTCTTCCAAGGGGATATGGTGAGAGATGACTTATTGGCCTTGATGTCCTGCAGAGACATGACATTTTTAAGCTCATGGTACTTTCCTCTTCCATTGCTTCTGCAGCAGTTATGCAATAAGAAATCAGAGGGAAGGGATCACAGATTTGCATTAGCAATAACAGATGTGCTGAATGACATTGCTTGACATTGGCATCTGAATCACTGTTCATCAGTGGAGAGCACAGGTGTACCTTTGTGTGGTAAACATTGATGTTTCTCAGGGGATAATATAGCTGTCCATGAAGTTGAAAAGAATAGAGGTAACTCAGAAAGAAAAAGGATAGGATGGCAATAATGGTGAATGAGATGAAGACTAACAAAAGGCAAGTCTAAGTGAGCAGCTGTTGCTTACAGGTGTATCCATATACACTGGTCATTATCGTACCCTGTTAGAATTGTGTCATTTGTGTCACAATACCTGGTTGTAAAACAACTCCTTGATAAGAAAGCATTTCCCGAGAGAACACCAAAAAAAAAAGTCTTTATAAACAATCTTATCAATGGCATTCTTTTTGAACAACTTTCTCAATATCAAATACTACTGTGATGCTTCAATGATGGCATACGATTATACTTGAGCCTCAAGGCACAGTGAAAGTGCTGAACGATTTCATCAAATAGCATCATAGCATGGTTCTCAGCAATGTCTTCCTTTAGAATCTCTTATGCATGCACAGTTTCACATTCTTGTGTTTATCTGATTTTTTCATCATCTCTGAAAAGCTCAGTGATTTACTCTGAATGATGTTATTTAGGTTGTCAATCTTAGGGGTTGAATTCTCTAGTCCATGAGATGTTACCAGGAATGTCTACATAAGAGAGCCTATTATGATCATCTCTAGTAAATTTGTTTTAGTTGCTTAACATATTTTTTGTTGTGCTTGTTGTTTTCAATTATTTAGCTTCTACTTATCAGCAGCCCTACCTCTAGAAATTGGTGCTAAACTCTTCTCTTTATGTTAAGGTCTTCAAAAAAATTTAAAAACTTAAAAAGGAGAAGCATTCCAATATGAATATCATATTTATGACATTTTACTAATAATTAAGAATTAGTTTTAATGTGAACATTTGTGATTTATGTAAATCACTATATAGTAGCTCAAAACATTTTTAAAATGTTTTATTTATTTATTTATTTGAGAGAGAGAGAGAAAGAGGCAGATAGAGAGAAAGAGAGAATGGGTGCAACAGAGCCTTTAGCCACTATAAATGAACTCCAGATGCATGAGCCACCATGTACATCTGGCTTACATGGGTGCTGGGTAATCAAAACAGGGTCCTTAGGCTTTGTAGGCAAACACCTTAACCACCAAGTCATTTCCTCATCCCTCAAATTTTTTTTTGTTCATTTTTTATTTATTTATTTGAGAGTGACAGAGACAGAGAAAGAGACAGAGAGAGAGATTGAGAACGGGCGCGCCAGGGCCTCCAGCCACTGCAAACGAACTCCAGACACGTGCGCCCCCTTGTGCATCTGGCTAACGTGGGTCCTGGGGAACCGAGCCTCGAACCGGCGTCCTTAGGCTTCACAGGCAAGCGCTTAACCGCTAAGCCATCTCTCCAGCCCACTCAAAATATTTTTGATAGCTTTCTAAAAACATGTGTGGAGGACTGCTCCTATATTGAGCATTACTCAGCATTTCATTGAAATTGTCTATGGATATCATTAAACTACAGTGCTTTCTACTCACTGAACTTCCTATGATATTTACAAGTTTTTACTAGTCTATATTGTCATAATGAAATTATAAAGAGTGAAAAGATAAAGGAATTTTAAAGGAACAAACATTTGAAATTATATGTTCTGACAATTTACCCTATGCAACTTTATGGAAATCAGCATGCAGTCTGTAATTACATACCCTCACAATCAAGCAAAACAAGAAGTAACTGTCTCATAATATTATTTCTTGTAATGAGGAAGGTTGAGAAAGAAATAAGTTCTAACTACTAAAGTTTACAGGGAATAGTCAAAAGCTAGTACTCTAAATATATATATCAAAGGAATAATTGGTTATCAGTTAACAAAGAGTGGCTTGGGTTCTGTTTATGTTCACTTTTCTGTTGCATTGTGAAGTATTATTAATTAATGAATCAAGAATAGAACTGTCTTTAGTAATTTCCGCCTTGATAATTTCTCTGTAATGCTGGTGGGTCAGCTAATTTCTAGGATACAGAATCTTAGCAGTGACTAGTGTTGTTTTGTTATCATTATTTCATTTACTCAAGTCTACAAATTGTTGGAGTGTAATAAAAAGACTATATGCTTCATCTTGGCTGAAGAGATAAATGATATCCTAGCTTCATTGTAGTTGCAATTTACCCTCTTAACTTCTCTCTATTTCGAAATTACTATAACATAGTAAAAGATATTTAAGAATTGAATCACTTGCCAAAGCTTCCATTTCCCATAACATGGTAAATCTGCTGGTTCTTCTGGGAATGCTGACATTTTCAAATGATGTATTTTATCAGCTTTTTCATTTCTATTTGCTGACCTCACAGTCTAAAAAGTAAGGGTTTTCTGACTTCTACAAATAACAGTTGTTTCAGCTGTTGCTTTCACGATGTCACCTTGATCTAGCTATTTTCTTCTTGCTCCGCAGCCAGCTTTATCTGTTACAGCATAAATACCAATAGCATCGCTGAACTTTGCTTTTGGTCATACTGTCACTGCCTGGCTAGTTGGCTGTTTGCATGTTCCTGTTGGTTTGTTCAAAGAATTGAAGAAGCAAAAACAGTAAAACGGTTATATTCAAGGACCAAACTAAAGTACAAAGTGGGAGATACACTACAAAAGAGCAGTGGGCCGTTTGAGTCAAAATATGCAAGTTCAGTAGGTTCTTTTAGGGGGGTCTTTGCATGACCTCTCTGTGAAGGAGGAAATGTTTACAAGGGGACATAGTCTGGATGGTTTCCTATTTTGATTGACAAACTTGCGTTGTGTAAGTTTTGCTCTTCTACCAAGTGCTTTCTCAAGACGCATTTCTGTTTAATAATATGTATATCTAATTACACATTGATCTAAAATAGCAAATAAAGGATTCCTTCCTAACAGTTCACTCAGATGATACACTTTGCCTTCATGCACATGTACCTAAAACCAGCTCATGACAGATCATCTCCCCATCTTCCTGGCCCTGGATAGAACACAAAAAGTGTTTGAATATGAATGGAGTTTATGACTAGGTTGCCAGTTGGATTACCTTAATGCATATGTGGATCTTGGTGCTTATGAAGGTCACAGGTTGCTAATAGGTTGGTAGGTGCCCTGTTAGAAGGGCTCAAGCCAGGTAGCAGCCTGAGTTGCCAAGTTTTCCTTAATGCTGTCCTGCTTTGACTCAGTGATGTTTATTACATATTATTTGATATATATCAATATTTATGTTTTTAAAAGTGGTGGTGGGGGGCTGGAGAGATGGCTTAGCAGTTAAGCGCTTGCCTGTGAAGCCTAAGGACCCCGGTTTGAGGCTTGATTCCCCAGGACCCACGTTAGCCAGATGCACAAGGGGCTGCATGCGTCTGGAGTTCATTTGCAGTGGCTGGAGGCCCTGGCACATCCATTCTCTCTCTCTCTCTCTCTCTCTCTCTCTCTCTCTCTCTCCCCTGTCTGTCGCTCTCAAATAAATAAATAAAAATTTTAAAAATTTAAAAAGTGTGTGTGTGTGTGTGTATCTGCATGGTGTATTCATGTGTATGCATGTCTACGTGTTATGTGGAGCTCCTGCCACTTGCCTGTGGCTGGGTGGAAAAGGGGCCACTTGCTTGCCTGCTGTGTCCAGAGCCCAGCATTTGGTATCCAGCTCCATGGCTCTTCTACCCCTTCCTAGTTGAGCCAGAATCTTTTACACACAGCTGAACTTGCTGTTTTTCACAAGCCTGGTGTGACCCTGGTCTCTGCTCCCTTTTGTGGGATTAGGGTTACAGGCTTATGTGGCAATGCCCAGCTGTTTACATACAATCTGGCACTTAGAACCCAGATGGTTCAGGCCACCCTGGGCCATCATGCTGGCACAGAAAGCACAATTAACTACTGAATAATCTCTTCAGCAGGAAAATTTTATTACAAACTTTCCTGGCAACTTCACAATAAGATGATTCCTATAAAAATTTTGGTTCTTTCAAAATATGGTTCCTTACCCATTAACAAATTCATTATATTAGAATCATGGTGACCATTTTGGCTAAGGCTTTCAAAGATAACAACAAAAGATATTTGCAAAACAAACCTCTTTCCTCATAGAACAGTCTTATTAAGTTGAACCATTCTATCATCATTATTTATTATTATTTTTTTCCAAATATAAGTCTAGTTGGTCTATCTGACCTTAATCTGTCCTCAGAACCTCTCTACTTGCAGATCTTCCCACTTTGGGTCCTCTTCATTCTTCAAACCTGTACAGAACCAGCTGTTCTCTCTGGGAGATCTTTATTTTCCCCAACTATAATCATGGTAATATTACTAAAGTTATGATCTTAGTATTATTTAATAAATATCTAAGTGCTAATGTTTTATGTTTATATCATTGAAATCAGACAGGGGTACTTAAGCCAATGAAAAAGAGTCTGAATATATGTGTCCTTACCTTCCATGTGTTGAAGGCAGGCATCTATTATAATTCCTATTGGATATAAGCAAGCCCCTGGTTCTTGAATTATTTTCTACATAAAAAACATGTCTTCATTTAAAATGCAAAATTTCTGACCTATATTCTGAAATTCCTATCTGCAAATATGCATATTTATTGGTATGGCTACTATGATAAATTAAGGCCTTTTGTGGACATACTGATGACACTCAATATCTACTAGATTGGACAAGACCCAAAATTTCAGAAAAAGTAACATCATATTTTATGCTTGCAAATTTTTATAATGAATATGAATTTATTATGAGCATGTCTTATTAATGATTTTACATTGCTATTTTCATACATATTGAACTAGTTTTCCTTTTTCTCTTTACACATCATACTGTCCTTCTAAATGGAAACACACTAAGCTCTGAAAAAAGTTTTATAATGCTACAGAACATATTATACATATAGTGGATTCTAAATACTGCAGGTTTTATTAGTGACATCTCTGTTTTTCTAGATACCATGTAAGCAGCAAACTGCTCAATGTCTTTTGTAGATACCTAATTGACATGAGACACTTTTAAGGTAAGTATAATATATAAATTAATTCTGTTTAATAGATTAAAAACTAAACCCCTAGAATTTATGGACATAGCTCCTAACAAATGTATAGCGAATAGTTGAGCGAATATTCAAATTTTATTTGCTTATTTATTTATTTTGAGGTAGAGTCTCACTGTAGTGAAGGCTGACCTATAATTTGCTATGTTATCTCAGGGTGGCCTCTAACTCACAGCAATAACCCTACCTCTGCTCCTCACCCCCCCCGCCCCCCCCCATCCCCCAGTGCTGGGATTAAAGGCATGGTCCACCATGCCTGGCCAGTTTCACTTTTTAAAAACTTGTTTGTTTTTTCAAGGTAGGGTCTTGCTTTAGCCCAGGCTGACTTGGAACTCACTCTGTAGCCCCAGGCTTGCCTTGAGCTCATGGCAAACCTCCTACTCTGCCTCTTCCATGCTGGTCCTAATTCCGTGCTTTCCCCCATGACATCAGATAGTTGACTGTGTTTATTGACTACTATGCTACATAAATTGTGATTTTATAATAGATATTGTTGGTGATGTAATAATATAAGGGTACATATTACCTCTGACAATTGTCAATAATTGACAAGAGAATTTTAAAGGCTACAATTTTGCATTTTGTGTTTATCAGACTTAAATAACTCCTAAGATCCCTGTCTCCTAATATTCACAGTTTTGTGTATCACCTACTTTCAAATGGGAAGTGACATATCATTCCAGTCAATGGCTTGTAGCTTAGGTTTAGATGGTTATTTAAGGCTGGGGTGCTTACACTACTAGTTTCTCTCTGGTCTGGCATTATAGAAGTAAGGTGTCATGAATCCTATAATTTCAAGGAAATGCATTCTGCCAGTAATCTCAGGCAGTATGGAAGCAGATTCATACCAGTGAAGCCTTCAGAAGAGGTTGCAGTTCTCGTGTACAGTCTTGGGAACATTCTACACAAGATTTCTTTAAGCCCAGCCTGGCCTCCTGACCCTCAAGAACTAGGAGACCATGGATGGATTTTGTTTAATCTGTTAAATGTGTGGCTATTTTCTATACAAAAATAGAGGTGAACACACTCTTATTTTGGTTTTATCCATGTGTGCAATATTTAATCATTGAAACTTTTCCATTTCAAACATAGACAGTACTATTTTCCGAGTCTTAAAATCATGATATGAATGAATATGCTTATGTTTTATGTGGATGCCACTGGGCATATTAAGTAATTAATTTTTCTTTCTTTTTGCTCCTATTGGCCCCATATAAGCCATTCATTAATTGAAGAAACTTAGCATGACTATCTGCCTCAGTGAGCCTATTCTATATTAGCTATTTTATTTACTTCATGTTTCTTGTGGTGTCTTATAAAAATATTTCCTCAAGATCTCGTAAACATATTCATAATATGTTTTTTTTTCCTTTTATTTAAGCTCACAAATATCGCCTCAAGTTCGTTAAACTACAGCTTGGGGACAGCTCTTGCTTTTATGGTTTCAATATGCTTTTCAAGCCACCAAAACACAAAAGGCTACTGCCACTGAAGCTCCTGGTAGAAATCTCCCAGGTGGGATTTTATATTTAATAGTCAGAAAAAGTATTGTAGGACATAGGAGGGGGGGGGGGAGAGATCTTAAGGTGCTGAGAAAGAGTGAAACTTATTAAGATCCTGGTGCTAGAAGAACCAAGGAAGCTACTAATGCAGTTGTAAAGGTTGAATGCCAGAAAGCCAATAGTGCAGATTGCAGTCCAGGTCTGAGGGACTGAGAACCAGGGACAGTGAGAGGAGCTCGATGTTCCAGTGCAAAAAGTCAGACAGAGAGTAAATACAACCTACCTCTGCCTTGTTGTTTGATCATGATATTCATAGATTAAGTTAAATGTCTGAGAAGCTTTAACCATTTTCTATCTGTGTCTAGAAGAACAGATTCTCATCATATACTACATAAAACCCCAATATATTTAGCAACTGATGAAATACAGAAGCAACTTGGGGAATCCATCTGTCTTTTTCTATTAAGCCACACAATCAAGGAACCTGAAAAAGAAAAGTAATTCACTATCATGCTTTCCTAGGTAATATCTGCTTTATAGAACATAGCTGTTTATTATTATTAACATACCCCCTTTTCCCTCTTCCCTGACCCCATACTGGTGGGGACACTCCTCAGTGGGGTAGCAAATATTCCCTGTGGAGTTGTGGGTTGTTCATTGTGGGAGTTATAGTCAGTTAATTTTGGAGGAGGAAATGCCTCTGGGTATGATGTCTCAACCTGTTGCTCTTACAATCTTTCCACCCATCTTCTGCAAAATTCCCTGAGCTGTGGTGGGTGAGTTTTAAGATTACTTCAGTGATGAGCCTTTAGAAACCTATGGGTATCTGCTTTGGTAAGTGTTGAGTATCCTCAGGGTCTTTCTCCTTCACCATGGCACTGATTGTCAGGTTTACCATAGAAGCAGCACTCTTGCTCATCTTCCCCAATTCCTCTGTGGTTTCAGCTGTAGCAGTGCAAAGGGTAGTTTATCTCCTCAGGTCTCCCTACATTCTGAAAAAGAACAATGCAAAGTGAAGTCAGCATATTTAAATGGGTTGAGCATTATTAATGTAGGGAAGACTTCATGTATGCAACCCTTCTTATGATACTGGAGAGCATCATCTTTGTCCCCATAGAATTCTGATCTCGTTCCCAGCTCCAGATATGGGTTCCTTTGCACTTAGCATATTTCTTAGCCAATCAGAAACCTATTGGTTACCCACCAAGGCTGTGTGCCACTATTGTACTGGCTTGTATTTCCTGTCTGAGTGTTTACTTCTGAGTAGCTTAGGCTTCTGGCTGCTCAGTCCATTATTGGCCATTTTCTCCCAGTATCTCATGTAGCACTTTTCAGCACTAGATGGGCTGTCTGGGGACTGGATCTCTTCCAGATTCCAGGTAGGTCTCTCCATGCACTGTGTCAACAGCATATGGTATATTAAGCTATAGAGTCTTACCTTTAAAAAATTTTATTTATTTATTTATTTGAGAGAGAGAGAAGGTGGGGGGGGAGAGAGAGAGAGAGAGAGAGAGAGAAAGAGAGAGAGAGAGAGAAAAGGGAAGGGAAGGGAAGGGAAGGGAAGGGAAGGGAAGGGAAGGGAAGGGAAGGGAAGGGAAGGGAAGGGGCACACCAGGGCCTCCAGCTACTGCAAACTAACTCCAGATGCATGTGCCCCCATGTGCATCTGCCTTAAGTGGGTCCTGGAGAATGAATCAAACTGGAATTGTTTGGATTTGCAGGCAAATGCCTTAACCGCTAAGCTATTTCTTCAGCCTGAGTCTTATCTTTTGCCTCAGGCAGGTAACCAAGTGCATTGACAGAAAACTGCCTTGTTTTAGGAACCTTGTAGTCTTCTCTGATCAATAGCTTATTGTGGGTAGCAACCAATTTCTGCTACTGGGAATTACAGGAAAGACCTAAATAAATAAATAAATAAATAAATAAATAAATAAATAAATAAATAATTTCAAAGGGGAAAGTGGGCAGGGAGAGGGAGGGCATTACCATGGGATGTTTTTTTATAATCATGGAAAATGTTAATAAAAATTGAGAAAAAAATTTAAATAAATAAATAAATAATAAGCTTATACTTCATCCCACCCTCTCTAGGGCCCTTCTTTTCAGGTGGTCCCCCTTATTCCTTTTGAGGGTTTTTATAAAATCATTTTTATTTATTTATTTATTTGAGAGAGAGGGAGAGGAGAAAGAGGCAAATAGAGAATGACACTCAAGGTCTCCAGCCACTACAAACGAACACCAGATGCATGTGCCCCTTGTGCATTGGGGTTACATGGGTCCTTGGGAGTTGAACCTGGGTCCTTTGGCTTTGCAGGTCAACGCCTTAATGACTAAGCCATCCATCCAGCCTGAGGGTTATTTTTTTTAACCTGTCACCAAGGATAAATTTTTCTATGCTATCACTTTATTTTGGATTTAGTTTTATGTTTGTTTTTCCTCACCCTCCTCTTTCCATCCCTCCAAACCCTTGCATCCCTATTGTCTGGGCCTTGAGTTGCCTATCAGGTATGTCAGCAAGGTGGTCCAGGTTAGGAACCACAGATAAGTGATACTATGCAGCATTTGTCTTTCTGTTCTTGTGTGAGTTGCTGGGTATGCTCTGTTCTAAGCCTGTCCATTTTTTTCCTATAAATTTCATTGTATCATTTTTTCTTACTTCTGTGTAGAATTACATTGTATAAATATACCACAACTATGTTATCCATTAATCTAATAATGGGCACCTGGGTTGATTCCAGTTCTTAGCTATAATGAATTGAGGAGCTATAAACATGGTTAAGCAAATATCTTTATAGTGAAGCATAGGATATTTAGGGTAAATGCCTAGTAAGGGAATAATTGGGTCTGATGGTAGCTCTAAGTTCATAATTTTCAGGAATCTCCATATTGATTTCCATAGTGGTTGCACAAGTTTACATTTTCACCAACAGTGGATGAGGCTTCCCCTTTCCCCACATCCTCACCAACATTTGTTATTATTAGATTTTTTTTTTTTCCGAGGTATGTGTTCACTGTAGCTCAGGCTGACCTGAAATTTACTATGCAATCTCAGGGTGGCCTCGAACTCATGTTGATCCTCCTACCTCTCCCTTCCGAGTGCTGGGATTAAAGGTGTGCACCACCATACCTGGCCTGTTATTATTAGATTTTTTTCATGATTGCCATCCTTACTGGAATAAGGTGGAATCTCACAGTTATTTTAATTTGCATTTTCCTAATGGTTAGGTATGCTGAATATTTTCTTAAGTGTGTGTTAGCCATTTGTATTTCTTCCTTTGAGAACTCCCTATTCAGTTCTCTACCCCATGTTTGGAATGACATTTTGATTGGTTATTGTTTAGTTTTTGAGTTCTTTGTAAGTTCTAGATATTAGGCTTCTATCAGTGCTACAGCTGGTGAATATTTTTTCCCATTTAGAGGGAAATCTATTGGTTCTGATTATGGTATGTTTGTGTGAAAACTTCTTAGCTTCATGAGATCCCACTAGTTGATTCAGTGTTTTATTTCCTGGGCTACTGAGATTTTGTTCAGGAAGTTTCCCCAAACCTACACCATTGAGAGTGCCTCTTATTTTTTCCTTAGTAGGAGAAGGGTTTCAGGTCAAATATTGAGGTCTTTAATCCACTTAGACTTGATTTTTGCATATAGTGAGATGAGTGGGTCAAGTTTCATTTTCTTACATATGGTTATCGAATTTGTCCAACACTATTTGTTGAAGATGCTGTCTTTTTCTAGTCTACTTCATTGGAAACTTTGTCAAAGATCAAGTATCTGTAGTTACTTGATGTAAGGTCTGGGTCTTCAATTGTGTTCCATTGATCTATATTTCTGTTTCTTATGCTAGTACCATGCTGGTTTTGTTACTATGGCTTTGTAATATAGCTTTAGATCATGTATAGTGATACCTCCAGAGGTATTTATTTTGCTGAGGATATGTTTGGATATCTGAGGTTTTAAAATACATATCTTTATTTATTTGAGAAAGAGTGGGAGAGAGAGAGAGACAGAAAGAGAGAGAGAGAGAGAGAAAGAGAGTAAGTAAGTATGAGTGAGTCAGGACCTCTTGCTGCTGTAAATGTACTCCAGACACATGTGCCACTTTGTGTATCTGTCTTTACATGTGTACTGAGGAATCAAACCCCAGGCAGTCAGGCTTTGCAAGCAAGTGACTTGATCCACTGAGCCATCTGTCCAGCCCCAGGTCATTGTTTTTAGGTATAATAAAAATGATGTGAATATATAACATTATTATTGATGCTTTAAATGGATTAACAAACAACTTAAAATTATCCCAGTTTTAATTTCTAATGCTGCAAATGTTTACAGATGAAAACTCCTCACTGTCAGTTAAGATTATCAAAAGGTCTGAAGACCCAAAATATTCTGTGACAAAAGATCTGTGACAATAAATAGAAAATCTGTGAGTCATGCCACATAGCCAGTGTGCAGGCACTGAGTCCCATTCCTGACCAAGCACCAGTTTGCTACTTAGCCTCTGGAGCTGTTTGAATGACTGCAGGATTCAGCGACTCTTGACTTTTCATGGTTAAAGTCCTTTCTTATGTTTTGGTAATGATGACAAATGAAATAGTTATGATCACTTATTTAATGTAGTCAACAGCTGATGGAAACTGAATTATTTTTTTCTTGCTTGAATTCCTTTACAGGCCTCTGGGGACTGATTCATATTGCAACTCCTTCGCAAGGCTGAGACTCCTTCACAGCCTGATCTTCTATGACCTGGTCAGTCTCCCCTTCTTCAACTTACTCCTAACATATTGTTTGCCACCCACTGATTTGTATGGTTCAAATGTTCGTCACTTCATTAGAAGCATATCAATAGGACAAGACAGTTCTTGTGGCTTGATGTATTTTGCTGTCTCCCTTTACAGACTGATAAATCTCATGTCCTTTATCCAGATCCATGTAAAGCAGCTCTCCTCTCTGAAGCCTCCTCATGTAGAGGTTGGTGCTCTTTTCTCTGTAACCTTCGCATATATGGATTTCTTTAGAATAGTATGATGTCCCTAAATCCTACTCTCCTTTACTTCTTGTCTGTCTCACAAACATCTCACATACAGGACTTATTTTTAAATTAGTATTCCTAACATCTAATTATTTTCTAGTACATAATAGTAACAAACAAATGGATAAAGCAATTTAGTAGACAAAAAGAGGGATATAGAATATTTTATGTTAATTTGAAGATTGATTATTGATCAGAAAAATACAATAAAACATGGTAGGAGGAGTAGAAATAAGATTAAAAATTGAATTTTATCTTTCCTTTTACACTTAACAACATCTAGTGGAATAAAAGACAATGAAATACTCGATTTAATAGAGTTCCTACTGTTGGTTAAGATAACAAAGCAGATAAAGAAAGAAAGCAAAATTGGCATAGTATTAATAAAATAGTTCCTTCCAAGTTATAAGGTCAGATAAGTCAATGAAAATCCATACATAAGCCACCAAAGTCCCTGCTTCATAGATGCATTTGCTCATGATTTTTAGTTGCAAATGTTTATATCTCTTTATTGATTTCTCTCTATTTTAGGCAACAATACCCATTTTCTTTTGTTCCTGTGTGAACTTCTTTTTTGTCTAATTTCCCTTGTTCCTTTCTGTTGGACACTTGTGGACATCTCAATGTTACAGATTGAGATGTTATTGATAATGGGTTATATTATTATTATCCCATCTTTACAACAGTACAGAAACCTTCTAAAACATCTTCCTTCTTTCCTTTCTCTTGCTCTAATTCCATTATTCAAAATATTTGTTTTCATATTGTCCTTAGGTCTTCCCTCCTCCCTGAGGGTCTATTAGGCATCTCTGCTCTTTTAATATCAGTCTTGAGCCCCTGAAGTCCTCTGGTCAAACAAATGTGAGTACAAATAACAGTGTGCCATGATGGATTATGAAATCACGGAGTAAAGACAAATGACACTCCTGTATCTGAAAGAGCATATTTGATCTGTGACTGCAGAAAGAAGTGAGATGTGTGGAAAGTCAAGGAAAGGCCATAGGAAGCAGTAGACAGAGAGTAGATAAAATTCAGAAATATCTAACTTAAAATGTGCAAAGGGGACAGAAGATTCCAATTTTGACTGAACACAATGCTAGAGAAAAGGAGAATCCCCCCTCCCACTTGAGCCACAAACTAAAGAGAAAAGGGAAAGCTCCAGAATCTAAAGCAGCAAAGCCAGACATAAACGGCCAATGTTGAGCCTGTCTGTGGCAGATGTTAGGGAAGGGAACACAGCACTTTGTGTCAATAGCTGTGGCCAAAAAGAAAAAAAAAAAAAAAAAAAAAAAAAGGCCCTGAGATAAACTCTCCACTAAACCACCCTTACAGAGAGAGTAGAAAGTTCAACACTATCCCATGTCCAAACCCCAAAGCCTTCCTACCTTCATAGAATAAGGAAGGGATGACTCTGAAAACCTTGTGAACAGCCCAGGAGGACTGACCTGGACTAAGCTCAGTGGATTTAAATATACTCAAGATTGGGGTAACTGCCAGAAAAGCAGCTGGAGTCCTGGGAAAATAAGAGCATCAAACTGCAAATCGTGAGCATGACGCAGTTCTCTCACTACCACAAGTATGAAATCCATGGGCAGAGAACACAACCACTCACCATACAAGGAAAAGAGCTCTATGATGTAGGCTGGGAAAAATCATACAGAAGAGTTGATTCCAGCCCAGAAGTTAGTAGGAAGAGAGTAGGGAGTGTGGGTGCAGCCCATTCTTATGTGTTTTGTTGCCAGTGACATTTGCAGATCTTTCCCACCAGCAAAGTTAGCTCCAAGGGACAAGTCATAGGGTAAGGAACCCTTTAAGTCCACTCCAGTAAGGAATATTGACTGGTATTATAAAACTACTCATTTTGTTATATTTTTATTATTTTTAAAACCTTATGTTCATTATTTTTAATTATTATGTTTTAGTTTTTTACTTGATCAATTAATGACATTAATAATGTCCTCCTGAAGACATTCCATTATTTTTCTTACTTTTAGCTTGGAAACATTGCCTGTCATTCCTACTTCCTCTTATAATTTTCTTTTTTACATATGTATATTTTTTCCTATTTTATTTATTTTTTATTAACAACTTCCATAATTGTAAACAATATCCCAATAATGCTCTCCTTCCCTCCCCCCACTTTCCCCTTTGAAACTCCATTCTCCATCATATCTCCTCTTCCTCTCAATCAGTCTCTCTTTTATTTTCATGTCATGATCTTTCCCTCCTATTATGATGGTCTTGTGTAGGTAGTGTCCGACACTGTGAGGTCATGGATATTCAGCCATTTTATGTCTGGAGGAGCATATTGTAAGGAGTCCTACCCCTCCTTTGACTCTTACATTCTTTCTGCCACCTATTCCACAATGGACTCTGAGCCATGGAAGGTATGACAGAGATATTGCAGTGCTGAACACTCCTGTCACTTTTTCCTAGCACCATAATGCTGTCTGAGTCATCCTAATGTCACTGCCATCTGAAAAGAGAAGGTTCTCTACCAAAAGTGAGAGTAGCATTAATATATAGGTATGAATATTAAGAGAAGAGCTTACTGGGCAGTTTGATGAGCATAGTATATATATTTAGCCAGGTAGCAGCAGAAGTTATACCCCTAGGGCTCATGACTACCCCCTTTATCCATATCAATAGTAAAATTTCTCAAGGAAAACACAATTATAATCTTATTCACAATATCATCAAGCAAACAATAAGTTACTAGGAATATACTTCACTAATATGATGAAAGACCTTTGTAATAATAAATTTTAAAACACAGAGGAAAGAAATTGAAGAAGAAACTAGAAAAGGGAAAGACCTCCCATACTGATGGATGGCAGCATTAAAATTTTGGACATGGTTCTATTGACAAAAGAAATCTACAGGGCTGGAGAGATGGGTTAGTGTTCAAGGTGTTTGCCTGCAAAGGTAAAGGACCTAAGTTTGACTCCCCAGGACACACATCAGCCAATGCACAAGGGGGTACACACATCTGGAGTTCATTTGCAGCCCTGGAGCTCCCATTCTCTCTCTCTCTCTACCTGCCTATTTTTTTTTTTTTAGAAAAAGTGACAAAAATATAAGTTGGAGAAAAGACATGTTCAACAAATGGTGCTGGAGAGACGATATATACATGTTGAAAGGTGAAGCAGGAAAACATGTCTCTTTCAACCAAAAAGAATCTGGGAGCTTAATGTAAGATCTGAAAATTGGAAACTGTCAAAGAAGGAACCTCTTCATGATTCCAAGAAGTAAGAAAATAATTATAAGAATAGAAAAATGGATTGTTTGAAATGAACAAGTTTCTGCACAGCAAAGCTTCAGTTAAGATTGAAAAGACAGTTGACAGAATGGGAGAAAATACTCACCAGCTGTATATGTGGCAGGGAATCAATATTGAGAATATAAAAATAACAAAAAGAATTGCATCATCAACTCTAAGTAATAAAATAAATGGGTAAAGGCAATGGATAGTTTCTCAAATGAACAAAATATTCATGAAAAAAATATACATGGAAAAATAACCTTAAAAAAAATCCTCATCCTTATCCATTAGGAAAATACAATTCAAAAGTACTTTGTGGGCTGCAGAGATGGCTTAGCAGTTAAGTGCTTGCCTATGAAGCCTGAGGATCCCAGTCAAGGATCAATTCCCCAGGATCCATGTTAGCCAGATGCACAAGAGGGCACATGCGTCTGGAGTTCGTTTGCAGTGGCTAGAGGCCCTGGTGCGCCCATTCTCTCTCTCTCTCTCTCTCTCTCTCTCTCTCTCTCTCTCTCTCTCTCTCTCTCTCTCTCTCCCTCCCTCTTTCTTTCTGTATGTCACTCTCAAATAAATAGATAGAATTAAACAAAAAAAAATTTAAAAGTACTTTGTGATTCCATCTCACCTCTGCCAGAATGGCTATCATTAAAACAAATGAATAAATAAAAATAACAACAAGGGTTTGTGAGGAGAAAGGAAGCCATACTACTGGCTGGAATACAAACTATTGCAGCCATAGTGAGAATAAGAGTAGAGGTTCTTTAAAATATAAAACATATATACCAGATATATCACTTCAGAGAATTTGCCTAAATGAATCTAATTCAGGGCAGCACAACCTGAATCTGGTAGAAAACCACATGGAGACCAGATAATCTGCTGGAAGCTCAGGGACCAGATAAGCCTGACTAATTGAGTAGTGGCTATCAAGAGGCCCTGCCTCAAATGAGATAGAAGGCAAAGACAGGCTCTCAAAAGTAGTGCTCTGACCTGCACATGTATGTAGTGGCATGTGTGCATCCACACCCATACAAACAGATGGTATAATTGATTTCACTTAAACTGTGTAATGCTCCCCTATTAACAAGAGTGAAAGGTCAAATGCTACAGTGGCCCATGAGTTATTGCTCCTGCAACTGCTGGCTTAGCATCAAGCACTGGAGACTTCTTGCTCTTCCTTAATGAAGTTCCCACCTTAGGACCTCAGTGTTGACTCTACTTGCTTTCTCCAGCAAATATCCTCACCTGCTACAATTCTTGACTCAGGAGTTGCATTGATGAGGCTAATCTTGATCACCTTATTTAAAACTACAAATTTCTGCCAGTCTTGGTGGTGCACGCCTTTAATCCCAGCACTCAGGAGGCAGAGGTAGGAGGATTACCATGAGTTCATGGCCACCCTGAGACTACACAGTGAATTCCAGGTCAGCCTGAGCTAGAGTGAGACTCTACCTTGAAAAACCAAAACAAAAAAAATTAAAAATTACTAACCAAAATTTCCTAGTTTCTCACACAATCTAATGCTTTATCAACTTAGAATATATGTAGCTACCTATTTTCTGTGGGTTTCCTAAGCAATAGGAAGCTTTGCCAAGTCAGAAATCTTGGTGTATTTGCTGACATTCTAGAACTAGGAGCAAGGTTGAGATATACTAAGTGTTAGTTGTTAATAAACACAGGACCAAATGCGAGTTCTATCTACTCATGCCTTTTTTTTTTTTTTTTTGTACTTCACCATTTGTGAATTTCCACTATATCCTTTTTTATTATAAGAAATCTGCTGGAGACTAAAAGACAGAAGGAATGGTATGTATTCAATATTTAGTAGTCTAAAGCTAGCATCTCAACAACATCACTTAAGAATATGCTTGAATTAAATTGTGTTTGGCTTGTTAACTCCTTTTCTGGGTTATTTGTATTTTTTAAATATTTTATTTATTTATTTATTTTTTATTAATTAATTTTGTGCTCAGCGAATACGGTCAATTTGGTACCATTGTTAGTTCATCCATGACCTACCCTCTCCCCCTGGCCCCTCCTTGTTGAGGTATATGGGTCATGCATTATGAAGTTAGGCCATAGTTATGGGTAGGATAAATGTCTCTGCATAACATGACTCAACATGTAGCTCTGACATTCTTTCCACCCCCTCTTCCACACAATTTCCCTGAGCCATGTTGGGTTCATTTTTGGCCTGCTTCAGTGATGAGGTGTTGGGGGCCTCTGGGTCTCAGGATCTCTATTTTGGTAGGAGTTGATTTTTCTCTGTGTTGATCTCCTTCACCCTTGCGCTGGTACCTGGTTCACCAAGAAAACAGCAGCCTTGGTTGTTTCACCAATTGTTCTTAGTTTCAGCCAGGGCCCTTTTGAGGCATGATGGGGTGGCTCTCTCCTTAGGATCTGAAAAAGAGAAGCAGATACTCCAATGGAGAGTAAGTTAGCACCAGACAAATGAGAAAACCCTTACTTTTTTATAGAGAATTTAATAGGTGTGGGCCCTCTTGTAGCCCACAATTGATGGTAGTTTGATACTGGAGAGTGGGCTTATGTTTGGATATGGTTCTGACTTGTTTCCCAGCTCCAGCTATCAGCTATGGGTCCCTTACCATTGAGGGGATTAATTAGCTGAATCAAGAGCAGCTGGTTTCCAACCATGGCTGTGCGCCACTATTGCACTTGTGTGAGCATCACAACAGTTTATTTGTTGCTAATTAGGTTAGATCATGAGTTGCTTGGACAGATATTGGTCATTTTTCCCCAGTCACCCGTGTAGCACCTTCTGGTACTAGACACACTGACAAAAATTAGAGTCATTCAGGTGAACAGATACAGATAACTGATTTGATTTCTTTTGTGTTTACACATGGTTAAATGAAGGAAACTGAAGTATTCAGTATTTTTCATATTACCCTTTGTCCATTACCTTAACTGGATCAGTAAAGTGAGCTGGGAGGAGGGGTGGAGGAGCAGAGAGAAGCTTCCAGAGAAGAGCCCATTATGGCCCCTCCTCGTCTAAGTATTGCTTAGCAAACAATCTGAGCTTTGATATCAGGTCATGCATGACCTTTACAATCAGAAAAAAATAATTCAGTATAGGAAGTTTATAAATTTATTTTTCATAGATATACATGTTAAATTGTTTCTACATTTTATTTAGATCATATGTGCTCTATATTACTCTGTCATTTCAGTTCTGCTGTATTCCTTCTTCATTTTAATATGTTTTTTTAAATTTTTAGTTGGAATACAAACATCTACATATCATTCATTCTGGCATTTTCAAATAAAATTTGTTTTTTGTAGATTCTATGCTGATAACCCCACTGCCCTCTTCTTTGCAAGTACCCTCCTCCCTGCGTCATATATATTCCTTCCCTCATCCTGTTTTAGCTCATATTTTTATATTCACATTTGGCCATGATTTTATTTTTCTACCATGATTTGTTGTCTGTAAGTATAGAAGTTGTCAATAAAAAATATACATATTTAGAAAAGAAGCTATCTAAGGAAGGAAGGAATTATTTTGGCTTCTAATTCAGGGGGCTACAGTCCATTAGATGCAGCCCATAGAATAGTGCTGTCAGCATATTTGGTGGTTGTTCCTACATCAATTAACCCATACTAGAAGCCCCATTACAGACTTGCCTAGAGGTTCATCTCCAACGGGATTCTAGAACTTGTCAACTTGGCAATTAATATTGACTATCACAAGGCTTACACTATATTTTGTTTTCTTACCACTGGAAAGTTCACTGGTGATTTCCTGAGTTCTACATGCTGGAAATGACCACAAAATTCATTTTTTTCAACAATGAAATTCTGGTGGCATCTTAAACATTAAAGTGTACTTTATTTTTCTGTAGAAATTCTGCCATTTAATATCAAGGTAAGGATAAAACCTGATTTGAATATTTCAATTACTTTAGGCCCTTGACTGACACAAAATATTGAACTACATTTGACTTTCAAAATAATCTTCAATACAAAGTCATCTGTTTGAATCTTTTCTTCCATAAAGTTATAATTTAGATGAAGTTTGTCTCCGGTTTACCCTATCTTCCTTTATGCATTTTTTATTCTAGTTAGCTTAATACTTTTTTGAATATTGCTATTTTATTCATTTGCTTTCTCTACATAAAAACTTACTCTCATGCAGGATTTAGCTAAAGAACTAAAAATAATATGTAAAAGTCTAATGAGACTTAGTGTGCTAGCTCTCTTCATGATATTTGCAATTACTTTAAGACAAAGAAATGTCAGGTATCAGAAAGTAATTTAAGAGGGATTTGAGGTGATTATGGAGTCTCTTTAAATTCCCTGGATTCTAACCACAAAGTGATTGCCTATTGCACTCAGTCTCCCTGGCCTATGGACAACACCCATTTGCTTTGCCCCAGTAGTCTGTTGGGACAAGCCAGAAGCTCTGACTCAATAAATGAAAAACATCAAACAATCAAAAGAGAATGAAAACACATTCTTTGATATCATAAAATACCAAGGATGGTTAGTTGTGTAATTTTATCTTTGCCCAGGGACAATCACACATGAAGATGCATTTGCTTTGCTTTGCCATGGCCATCATTTGAAAGTAGAAAGAAGTTGAATGTTAATTCAAAAAAAATTGGCTAGGGAATGGTGAGATGGCTTAGTACTTAAGGTGTTTGCCTGCAAATCCAAAGGACTCATGTTTGATTCCCCAAGACCCACATAAGCCAAATGCACAAGGTGACACATGCATCTGGAATTCACTTATAGAGGCCAAGGGCCCTGAAGTGACTATTCTCTTTCTGTGTCTGCCTTTTCTTTTCTCTCTCTCTCTCTTAAATAAATAAAACAAATAAAAATAATTGGTTGAAGAAATTTTCATAAATATATTCATACTATGTATTTATTTTATTTAAATGGATTAATGAAAATGCTTACTTGTGATTTACTCATATGATATCATGCACAGAAGGAGAAAAGCACATCTTACATGTATAATGTATGATGTAAGTATAATAATAAAATAAAATCCATGCTGTAGAAAAAAGAGAAAATCATTTTGGCTTGCACATAAACATTTCAAAGAGAAAACACAGCATGAAGTATTTACTTCTATGATAACGGGAGGAGTGGACTTGCTTATTCATGTTCATCTTAAAACATCAGTGTTTACTTTAGAATTAAATTCATTTTATAATTAAACTTCAGCCGGGCATGGTGGCACACATCTTTAACCCCAGCACTAGAGAGACAGAGGTAGGAGGATTTCTATGAGTTCAAGGCCACCCTGAGACTAAAGAGTGATTTCCAGGTGAGCCTGAGCTAGAGCGCAACCCTACCTCAAAAAAGCAATATATATATGTGATAAAAAATAAAATAGCTTAATGGTGTCTGCTACTGAGTTTTTTCCTTCTCTCACAGAAGTCCAATTATCTGTAGCTAGGATCCACATATGAGAGAGAACATGTGGTACTTGGCTTTCTGGATCTGGGTTACCTCACTTAGTATAATCCTTTCCAGATCCATCCATTTTTCTGCAAATTTCATAACTTCATTTTTCTTTACTGCTGAGTAGAACTCCATTGTATAAATGTGCCATATCTTTATTATCCACTCATTAGTTGAGGGACATCTAGGCTGGTTCCATTTCTCAGCTATTATATATTGAGCAGCAATAAACATGGTTGAGCATGTACTTCTAAGGAAATGAGATGAGTCCTTAGGATATATGCCTAGGAGTGCTATAGCTGGGTTATGTGGTAGATGAATCTTTCGCGGTTTTAGGAAGTTCCACACTGACTTCCACAATGGCTGGACCAGATTGCATTCCCACCAGCAGTGTAGAAGCGTTCCTCTTTTTCCACATCCCCACCAACATTTATGTTCATTTGTTTTCGTGATGGTAGCCAATCTGACAGGAGTGAGATGGAATCAAAATGTAGTTTTAATCTACATTTCCCTAATGACTAGGGACCTAGAACATTTTTTTAGATGCTTATACACCATCTGTATTTCTTCCTTTGAAAACTCTCTATTTAGCTCCATAGCCCATTTTTTGACTGGCTTGTTTGATTTCTTATTAATTACCTTTTTTGAGTTCTTTGTATATCCTAGATATTAATCCTCTATCAGATATATAGCTAGCAAAGATTTTTTCCCATTCTGTAGGTTGCCTCTTTGCTTTATTCACAATGTCCTTTGCAGTACAAAACCTTTGTAATTTCATGAGGTCCCAGTGGTTAAACTGTGATTTTATTGCCTGAGCAATTGGGGTTGTATTCAGAAAGTCTTTGCCAAGACCAATATGTTGAAGGGTTTCCCCTACTTTATCCTCTAGCAGTTTCAGAGTTTCAGGTCTGATAAGGTCTTTAATCCATTTGGACTTAATTCTTGTGCATGGAGAGAGAGAAGAATCTATTTTCATCCTTCTACAGATACATATCCAATTTTCCCAACACCATTTGTTACAAAGGAAAGAGAAGGGAAGGCAGGTGGGTACTTAATAGGTTGTGATTGTATATATGTAAGTAGAAGAATAGATTAATGGGGGTGAAAAGGCCCAAAGTGTGGACAGGGGAGGAGATTGAGTAATGTAAAGGAGAAGGGAGTGCTAATAAAAATCTGAGAGTATATAAATAAATCAAATGGAATCCTTCAGTTTTGGGCAATGGAACACTCAGGAGCCATAGAGGGTTGCTAGAAAATTTTCAGTGCCAGTGATGGGATACCTTCCAGTGAGTTGTTGGCCAGGGAGCTCCCTGATGCCCCCAAAACATGATAGGCCATTGTTGAGGCCCTTGGTTTCCCACCAGGAATAGATAGTAAGACCCTATTGATGAAGACTCCACATATTTGGGCTGCAAGGCCACTGAGAAATCCTGCTGGAGCTGAGCTGATAACCTCATTCATGTAGACCAGCTGACAGAAAGCTGGAAGAAGCCATTATACATGCAGTTCAATGGGAGATAGATACACCACCAGTGAAGATACTCAACAGTGGACACTGCAAGCCTTATAATTGGCCATCCAGGCCAAATGAGCCAATGGGTGCAATAGTGACACATCTATCATGGTGGAAACCATCTGCCCTCCAATTGGACTGGAGGCCCACTCCAAGGGAGGGAATGCATCCCTGATACTGAAAACTTAAAACAGGGGTAGTCATGAGCCCTAGGGTTGTAACATCTGCTGATGTCTGGATTAGTATATATACTATACTTATCAAACTGCCCAGTAAGCACTTCTCTTAATATTCATATCCTTCTATTAATGCTACTCTCCCTTTTGGTAGAGAATCTTCTCTTTTCAGATGGCAGTGACTTTGGGACAACTCAGAAGGTATGGTGCTGGAAAGAAGTAACTAGAGTGCCGAGTAACATCTCAATCACACCTTCCAAGGCTCAGGGTCTAATATGGAAGAGGTGGTGGAAAGAATGTAAGAGCCAATGGAAGGGATGGACTCCTTACAATGTGCTCCCTCCAGACAAAAATTTAGCCTCGATATCCATGACCTCATAATGACTGACACTACCTACGTAAGACCATCATAAGGGGAGGGAAGGGTCATGGTATCCAAATAGAGGAGAGACTTATTGAGATGGGGAGTGGGACTTCCGTTTAAGATGGTGGCATGGGAACCATGCCAAAGCAGCCGGTGGGGTGGGGGGACACCAAATAAACCCAGCAAAATACACACTTTTACTAAAAAGTGAGGTGTATATGAAATTGAAGCAGCAGCAGAGAAGTAGAAGAGATCCAGAACATCCAGAGCCCTCACAGGCCGGCAAAAGCGGCCGCGGCAGTTCTGCCAACCGTGGCAGCTGCGCACCAGAAAGCCACCAGACTCGGCTTCAGCAACAGGAAAAGCCAGGTGTGGGAGCTTCCACTCACACTGGCGCTCTCTGCAACTCAGGAAACGTGAAGGGAGAGCGGCAGTGAGCAACTGGAGGAGCAGACCACGAGGTAGAAGAACACGTGGAACAGCGAGAGAACCAGAGCGGCTGCGGCTCCCTCCCCTCCCCTACTGCCTGAGCCCAGCCCCAGTAAACAGAGCAGTGCCCCAGGACCCAGCCACGCAAACTTGGGCCAACAGCGGAACCCAAGCAGAGTTTGGCACCAACATCAACGGCTCCAGCAATTCAGTTTCTTATAAGTTGTATGTTTCTAAATTTTATCAAAGTTTATTTATTTATTTATTTTCTCAATTTTATTAAACATTTTCCATGATTATAAAAAATATCCCATGGTAATACCCACCACCTTTTACCCTTTGAATTTCCCTTCTCCATCACAACCATTCCCAATCTCAAATGCCTCTCTGTTTATTTTTTCCCAGGACGACCTGTCAATTGATGAGAGTGGGGTGTTAAAGTCACCCACCACACTGTGTTTGGTGTTATCAGTGACCTTACTTCTAATAGTGTTTGTTTGATGAACTTGGAAGCCCCCATGTTAGGTGCATATATGTTTAGGATTGTAATGTCCTCCTGTTGGAGTGTGCCCTTAATCAATATAAAGTGACCTTCCTTAACTTTCTTGACTAACGTTGGACTAAAGTCTACCTTGTCAGATATTAGGATAGCAACCCCTGCTTGGTTTCTAGGCCCATTTGCTTGAAACACCGTCTTCCAACCTTTCACCCTAAGATAACGTCTATCCTTTGTAGAAAGGTGAGATTCTTGGAGACAACAAATTGTAGGATCCTGCTTTTTAACCCAGTCTGCAAACCTATGTCTTTTCGTTGGGGCATTGAGGCCATTGATATTAAGAGATATTATTGAAAGGTGTGTATTTATGTTTGCTTTTTTTTTTTTTGTGGTTCCTGTTCTAACTGTTCTGTCTTGTGTTAACTAGTATTTGAGTATTGCTTGTTTTTTCCAGGTTCCTTATATGTGCGCTTTTACTTTTCTTTAGCATGGAGGATTCTCTCAAGTATTTTCTGTAGAGCTGGTTTTGTCTTCAAATATTCTTTTAACCTGCTTTTGTCATGGAATGTCCTTATTTCTCCATCTATTTCAATAGATAACTTTTCAGGATAAAGTAACCTTGGTTCAGTTGTTATCTTTCAGAACTTGGAATATATCACTCCAAGCCCTTCTGGCTTTAAAAGTTTGTGTTGAATAATCTGCTGTAATCCTGATGGGCTTGCTTTTGTAGGTAACTTGATTTTTCTCTCTAACTGCTTTCAATATTTTTTCTTCGGTCTGTGTGTTTGGAAGTTTGATTATAATATGGCAAGGAGAGGTTTGATTTCCTGGTACCCACGTAAATCCAGTTGCCCCAGGTGCTGGTATGTCAAGACTCCCTGGTATGTCCATTCCCTCTCTCTATCTGCCTTTCTTCCTCTCTCCAATAAATAAATAAATATCATGTTTGGTCACTGAATAAATAGGATAGGATCAAAAAGGTTCCAGTTTTTCCTATGATGGAAAGTCAGTGGAAAGTGGAGGCAATTTTCTTTCCTGCTAAAACAGAGGATTCTGTTTGGCTCTAATCTCTTTTGTCCCATTCTCCAGGAAAATCCTTGTTAACCAAACTGTCAATGTGTACTTTGTCCATTCAATTTTAAAGGAAATCATACAATTAAAGCCTAAAGTATTGAGGGAACAATATTTGGTATAAAAAGTGTGAGTCCATCTCTAGGAGGAAAGAAGATAGAAAGGAGATAAAGTGCAATAAAAATACCTCACTGATTAATATAATAACCTCCATATGTTTGACAGATGAAAATTGCAATCTCAGGGTATTTTTTCTATAATATCTTAATAGTTCTATATAGAGAGAACATGTGAAATTATAGATAAGATGTTCCATAATAATATTTGGGATGTCAATACATTTAATGTTGGTTTTTTGTTTTGTATAAAAGACAAATAAACAGCTAAGATATATCAATGATTTAAAATGAGAGACACTGATTTATTCATAGCCCCAGTGTGAGCTGGGATAACTCTTTTCAGTCCATAAGTTGGATGTTTAACTCCTCCACATGTCCTCATTCTAGTCCCCAGGAAAGATTTGATGGCAAGAGCAGGTGCACTGCAGCCTGATCAAGAACAAGCAAGCAAATTGTATAACCTTGTATAGATGTGGCATACATTATGCTCTTTTATATTCAGCATGTAACAGTTGAACCCATATTTGGAGAGACTGATATTTAGTCCACTCCAAGGAAAACACTAGATAGTGATAAAGGAAAGGGAATGAATGAATATATCATTCACTGTAGGGTCAGAGTGGACAACTGATAACAGGAAACAAGGATGCTGCTGGATCCCTGGGAGTTTTCTGTTCCTTTAAATTATCTAGGCTCAATCTGTTTAGTACAAGCCCCACAATAAAGATGTTAACTTCCCCATCAACTACATAACACCAAATGTATGATGGAATTTATGAATGATTTAACTAATAGGATCTATTGCAGGGTTTTATGACGCATCAAGACAAATAGAATAGAGAAACAAGGACAAATCTGGAAATCAAAGAATGATAGTGGTATAATTTACATAATCTCAACTTTGTTTCCTAAGCAGGAGAGAGGCTAAAATAATGCTGACCCATTCATTATGCATGGTGTATCCTGTAACTCTGTGATTCATGCTGATATTCCACAATACTCATCAGAAGAAAAGAGAAAAATTGTTATGCAATATGTTGATAAGCATATTCTCAAACATTTCAAGTACTTAATTACAAGCAAAACACCAAACCATGGTGCAGTGAGGTGACTTACTTTGACACTAATACAAAGTTATATTATTATTGAATAAACCAGAGTGATTTGAGAAGTGGATTACAAAGAGATTTCTTAAGAACTAATTTTCTAAACTGGATTAGTAAAGGTTCTTACACTTTATTAATTTGTATTCTCCTTAGAAATCTCTTTGTTTATCTTATTTCTTACATTTGCTTGAGAAATACTTATGCAGTTTTGAGCTGAAAGAAAAATAGAAGGATTTTGAATGACTTTTTGGTTGTCTAAGTCAATAAAAAAACAAAGATAAAGAAAATTCTATTAAATACTTTTAGTGTATCATTATATTTGTACAAAACCATTGAATGATAAAATCCACATGTGCACATGGTTAAAAGACTTAGATAAAAATAGCACCATATTTCCCTTTAAAAACATTAAGATCAATAAAGTAAACAATGCTAATGCACATTTATTTCACTAAGCAATGAAAATGCTTGCAGTAAGTACCATGAGACAAAAATAAGCAACTGAGAACTTAAGGGGAAATCATGTATAGAAGGGTAACAGAGTCAGAGATTTATAGAACACAGCTAGAGACACACATCATAGCTCTTACTGCTAACTAAAAATAGGCTATAGTTTGATCGATCTAATATCCAGATAAACTCACAGGCAGTCAGCACAGCACAGACTTGCAATCCCAGCAGCTGGGAAACCGAGGCAAAAAAGTGCCTTGAATTTGAGGCCAGTTAGGGCTACATAGTGAGTATCAGGTTGGTCAACACACAATAGTGAGACTCTATTTCAAAACAAACAACAAGCAAGAAGAAGAAAACAAACAGAATGGGAAGCATGATCTAACTAAAGAGTCATGGTAACAAGATAAACACATAGTCTTACAATCAACGAGAAGGTAAATGTTTAGGGAACTGATGCCTAAAATAACATTTTCCTATGAAATCTTATGAATGAAAAACAACCCCCTTCAACACTGAGATTACAGACATGTGTGGTACGCCCTGCAGTTGATATAAGTGCTGGGGAGTAAAGCTCAGGTGGTCACACACCCTTTCTTTCAGGACCCGTCAGGCACTAATGCTGTGCAGAATATTCTTGCCTATGGAGCCATCTCTCCAACCTGTTTTTACTTTTTGTGTATGTGTGTGTGTGTGCACGTATATGTGTGCATGTGGTATTTATGCACTTGTGTGTGTGTTTGTTTGCATATGAGAAGTGTTAATATGTGTGCTTGTGCTCAGAGGACCATGTTGGCTGTCTTCCTCAACTGCTCTCCACCTTTTTGGTGGACACCAGTTTGGCTAGACAACCTAGCTAGCAAGCACCAGGGATCCTCCTGCTTTTCCCTCCCTAGTTCTAGGATAACAATTGTATGCCACCATTTTACATGAATCCTGGGTATCTGCACACAGGTCCTTGTGCTCCCATAGTAAGTGCTTTACTGAGTCAAATCCCCAGCCAGTTATTAAAGTATGAAATGGCACAAGTGTTTTCCTCAGAAAGTGAATAATCTCATTGGCTTATCTGTTTATTTATAACTGGTGCTTACAATACTGAGAAGAGATGTAATTATATTAAAATGGAAGATAGAACCCTTTTTGGTATTAGTTTGGTCTTTGGGTATTTGCATATATGATAGGAATCATGGGACACTTTTTCTTCTGGATTACACTTGCCCTAATAATTTTAGTCACTTAGCCATATGTATGAGATATTTTGGGCCACTTCCTTGAAGGAAATATAAGAATGATTTGTGTAAAATAAAGTAAAGCAAAGAAGAAAATAAACTAGGTATTTTTGCATGTCTGTAAAGGACATTGCCATGCTATAAAGTGGGAATATTTCACAATTATATAGCCATTTCTCACTGCATCTTTTTAGCCAATGTAGATAACATCTATTAATTTCTAGCTCTCGGATTTGATGTTTGAGATACAAAACTGTTTTGGCAAATCTGGTCACTATAAAGTACAATATAGCTAATGGAATGATCTCTACATTGTCAAAGGTAATTTTAGACCCTTCATAGTTCAAATGCTTCCAGATCTTATTTCTGACTGTGTTTAATTCCCTGATAACTTAAGCCTTGAGGGATTATGATATCATGGGCAGAGCATTGCATGTAAACAGGTAAGGATTTACTATGTGAAGGAGCCCTATTTAGATATTATGGGGTAAACTTACTTCACTGGACATCTAGCTTATATAAAAATATTTGATATAGAAAATGAGCAGTAAGGAATGACCCCAAGGTTTCACCTCATCAGGACAATTTCTTGCTTGAATTATATATATTTTTCTGTCCTTTCTATCCCCATGATTTATATATGGAAAGACTTTGCTTTTCAGTAATTGTCATTAATGCCTAACAATAGCTTCTATGAAATCATTTTGCATTGATTTCCTTGAAGTTAATACTGAACTCTTCTATCACTACTCATTTGTCTTTATACTTTCTACCTTAAAAAAAAAACAAAACATTTTATTTCCTGCATGGTCACAGGCATTCAATAAGTCAACACACATTAAATTCAGACTATAGCTGTGTAGGGAATTGTAATAAAACTAGGAGACTTGCTTCTTCCTCTAAAACCTCATTATACAGTGGAATGAGGCAAAAACAAGCAGGTAAAATAAACTACTCAAAAGGACAATGGACAAAAACTCATGAGACTCAGGATAAATTCTCAGCTGCCTCATTAACCAGTATAACATGAAATGAGTTCATAAACTTTCTTTATCTGAATTTCTTCATCTGACAGGCAAAAGAAAGAGTGTTACTTCCACAGTTCTTTTGAATCTATAAATTCTGTTTTGGTTGGTCTTGTTTTCTGAATTGTGAAACATGTCATTTCAGTATAGAGATCTTAAATATATAAAGAAGTTATACTTAAATTTTAAAGGTTATAGCTTGTTTTATAAATAATGCTATGCTAAAATTTAAATTGGACATATTTTATAGAACATTTTGCCAATATCTTAACATATGAAGACAAAATTTAGGAAGATTTAGGAAGATTATCCTTAAAGTTCCCAAACCCAGTGAGGCATTGTTAAGCTATTTAGGGTGCCCACATAATAAATCATGTGCATAATTTATTTCTATTAAGCCAAAGTTTTAGCTAGGCACAATGTTGATATTATGGGCAAGCAATATAGCATGTTATTAACTATTTGTATTCATTATAAATGAAATAAAGGACATGTGGCAAAGGAGGTGTAAGATAACTTCTAATAACAGTGTTCTCAGGATTTAGTGGACTTTATAATGGCCTGTAATTACATGCATGTTTTCATGCACAGCTTTGAAGAATAGTTAGAAGTTGGATTATGCAATTATAAATAGAAGTCCCTTGGAGGGGGTGGGGTCTAGGGGCTTAAACTGAAAGAATAATGGACTCCAGGAGAATTGTTAATAAGCAAAAGTTAGCAGAATGTTTTGGTCAACTTCCAGATGTGTTATTTTCAGGCCACATTTACCAAAAATATGCAACTTACTTAGACCAAAGAATACTTCTAAGTAGCTATTATTATTAATCATGAGCAAACAATGTGGAAATAAGAAAATGCAAATGACCATATAACCTTTGTTAAAATGTTTTGCATCCAAGTTCTTTTCCATGCCTTCTAGATTTAGCTGTCACATGAAGGATGTGAAGGGGTCATGTGAGTTTTCTTTTAGTGTAGAGAAGTAAAGCAGATTGTTGTTATGTAGGACAAGGGAAGGATACCAGCAAGATGATTGTCAGTAAATCTGGATGTTCTCCAAATTGCATAGCAGCCCCTGATGTGGAAAGTTAACAGAGCAGACTCCAGTTTGGTTTGTTTTCCCAGAAGTCCTTAGGACATGAAAGAAGAACCTTCAAGGAGAAATCAAACTTAGTAACTGTCTGTAGTAATGAGGTAACCTGTAGCAAAGAAGAAGACTGGCAGAGTTTTGAACCAGAATTACATGAAAGATGCCTAAACTCACAGGTTTAAAATCTCTACGTATTATTTTTACCATATTGAATTTTACATGCCTTACTAATATTTATCATTGTGAAATTTCTCATTTTATCAATTGCTTGTTAGTAACTACAAAATGTGTTAGCCCTTATAAAGGCATTCACTTCCCTCCAATAAGTAGGTTATTTTTTTTCATTGAGACAAGGTTTTTTGTAGCTCAGGCTAGTCTTGGACTTGCTGTGTAGTCAAGAATGACCTGAATTTTTGATCCTTCTGTCTCTAGTGTTGGGATTGCAGGATCTATCATCCCACTTAGCTCACTTATTTTTCATTAATTTGATTTTCCTCCTTGAATGTTTCTAAATCATTTATTAGTACCATTTCTTTTACTTCTTTTGGTATAATTGTTTCTTTTCCTAGATTTCATTTTTTTTTTAGCTAGCAGCATAATTTTCATACTTTATTTCTTAACAATGTATTTAAGACTATAAAATGTATTCTTGAATACCAAATAGAGTTTATTTGTATCTAACTTCTTCTTTCTTACATTTTCATGTCATCATCATCACCAAGTTATTTAGAAGTATTTTTGAATAAAATAATTCTCTTTGTTTTCCTTTCAATTTTTTTTTGCATTACAATCAGTGAATGAAGCCAATATAGTAGGTATTATAGAGGATGTTGAAATTTCTTCTTCACTCTAATGGGAGACCATTAACTTTATTATTGTATATACACTAAGAGAAAATACTAGAACACTCAAGGTTAAAATTTCATGAGTTAATGATAAAGCTTAATAGCCATGATGCTTAACACATGTCACATATATTTCTACAGACATACTGTGCTTTAATTTGTTCCTATAAACAGCTTGTCAGCAAATGTCCTCTGAGCATATGCTGTGTTCTGGCCACTGACCTGCCTGGCTTTCCTCTCTCTTACTGTTCATGTGCTGCATTCGTGATTTGCTTCCTTTCTTCACATGTTCACCTTCCTGAGCATAGGGCCCCTTTTGGATACTCGGACAAAGTGGCTGAAACACTACAGGTAATGTGCTAAGGAACACCTTTGTGTGTGTGGTGGATAAAGCCATTCTGCATCATGCTAGAAATGTGGTTGTGAGTTTAATCTGTGCTTCTCTCTTAACCACTGATATTCAGTGCTACACTTAACCCTGGAGGCACCATTGGACAATATTAGGTATTATAAAACTCTTATTTTGTAAATATTATATATTATCTCATATCAAGGTTCTACAATGCTAACCAACTTTAGCCAAAAGCTCTGTTAAACTATGCATCTATTGATCTGAACCATAAAAGTAGGAAGGTGGATATATTCCAGAGAATACGTATCATTTCATGATGTGTTTTTGCTGAGGTATGACATCTGTGATCTCTTGACAACAGTAGACACTAGTATGTAAAGGGTCATTGGCTGCTTCTGCCAGCCTGGAGTTTCCAAGGGACTCTAAACACTGAAGCTTATCAGGCAAGTGTGCCTAAACATCGCCATTCCAGGTATCAGGTTCCAGCTTCTTTCTTGACAGAATTCTGATTTTAGCCCTGAAGGATCCTGGACTCTGGACTCCGTCTCTTTCATAGTTTTGTCACCTTTGGAATTAAATTCTTCATCTAGCTTTAGCAAAGCAGACTGATCATTTAAAGATGTTAAACATTGTCACTGGAGTCTCCTGGTTTTCAGATGCATATCCTATGTTTGTAATTGGTTACACTGAGTCTGTTATTCTCCACATCAATGATCCTGAGGTAACTCATGCAAAACATGCAGTTTCAAAATCCTTATATTGGCTTGGCTACAATATTGTCTTGGAAGCAAGCAATTTCCTATTCCTATGTACCTCAGTCCAACCTGATGCTGATGAAACTTCCAATAATTTTGATGGTACAGCATACCAGGAGTCATTATTATACAAATTTTTATAAAATTCTGTTGGTTTAGGCTTTCTTGGCAGAATATTTTTGAAGAAAAATAAAAAGTACGAATATTTTTGGATTTTCCATGGGAGGTGATAAAGAACTATGAGGAGGGTGGGGAGTAAAGTCAAATCATGTGAAAGCTATGCTTTCTGCCTCTCTTTAGATGCTTTGAAGTTACATATTTTGCATCTAGTTTTAATAGTTATACATACTTTTTTATAGTCTGAGCTATTGTTCCTCAACAATATTAATAAATATCTAATTTCATATTCACTCCTGCAAATGTGAGAAAAATGTATTTATGATTGAACCCCATGTTTGTTATCACTTGATTTTTACCTACAAATTGATATTAACATAAGGGCTAGTGATGTACCTAGGTGACAGAAGATTTTCCTAGAAGGTAGAAGTAGGAAGCCTTGTGTTTCAGCTCTAGCAGTACCTCTTACCAACTAAAAAAAATAGTAATAAATTCTATTGCTACATTTTTAACTCATTTGTGCATTTTATTGTTTCTTTCTGATCCCCCCCTTTTTTTTAACTAACTGGTTTAGATCTGCTGATGATTTTTCCAAATGTACATAGGATTATACATGTTTACATATCTACAATGTCATATTTGGCTCTATTCCTTTAAGATCATTTAGCTAAATATACAATTCTGAGTTAAGGAATAATTTTTTTTCAGGAATGTGCATGCACACACATGTGTTTCTCTATGTATGTTTTGGGATGGAATCTCTTACAATGAGTGTCTACTCTGAATACTTGTGACTTTATTTCTTATAGTTTTAAAAATAAATTACTATTGCTTTACCTTCATCTCCTATTTTCTTCCTTTGATATTTTCTGAGCTGTTTTTTGGAACTTCCAGATGTGTTCTTAACATGTGCTAGCACTATTTTGTGCCTTTCATTTCATTGTTCTGTTGTTTTCATTTGTAGAAAATTCTTTGGCTTGGTTCCTCTCTTCAGCTTTGACCTTGTAAATTTTCAATCCACCTATTGACTTCCTTTTTATATTCCAGTAATAACTTATTATCATGATTCTAGTCTGTTCAAATTTTTGAATGTAATAAATTCAATATTTGTTCACATTGCTGTGAGTAAAATAAAGATAATGTTTTGTTCTGTCTCCTATACTAATATTGTTTTTGCTCTAAAGGTGCTAGTTCTACCTATTTAGTTACTTCCCCCTATTGGGTCGTTGTTTTTGCAAACATTTTCTGATTTAAGAGTTCCACTCTTCTCATTTAAGCACTATACTTGTTTCTGAGATTTATCATTTGATTGCTTGCTTAGATATTTTCCATTGTTGTGTATGAGGGTATTTGTAGACTTCAGTGGCTCATAGTGCTCCATTCTTAGGTTAGCATGGAAGCAACATTGGTTTACATACCTTGGCCTCTGTTACCCAAGTTCATATTGTCCTTCAACATGCCACCAGAGAACAGAGAACTACTGGGTAGTTTTTCTTTTTCTTTTTCAGGTCCTTGTGTCATGGAAAAAAATACTTTAAAAATAGTCAGGGAAGGAAGCTTGGGGAAGTTATTGGAATTGTAGAGATAAAACAATAGGAGAGTAAGCTAGACATCTTGATAGGTGACAAGAGGAGGGGAAGAGAAGGATAAGAAAGAAGAAAATCTACACTTTCCTAGGTAAGAGTGAAGAAAGAAGCCAGGCTCAGTCATGGAATTCTCTGAATGTGCCTTGATTATCATGACAAACAGACTTAGGGAGGTAGCCATTCTATCTGGGTAGGATTTTAGGAAGTGTGCAGGCTTAAGAGTGGCTTGGCAAGCAACTGTACTGAAATTAGCTTTCAAATTTATTTGTTCATATCTTAGCAAGGTGATGGTTATGATTTTGTGGCCTTGGCCAGGCAAGGGATATACTGGCTATGTAAATCAAAAGAGTGTTTTTCAGCCATTGGCCAAGACACTTGAAAGTGTGGAGAGTGTTACTGCCCATCAACTGTTGTATTTATGTCAGAGAATGTCAACATATTGGGGTTCATATTTCCAAAAGGAGCTCTCATTACAGGAGACATTTATTTACCTTTCTACATCAGAAAGGGTGTCATGATCATGGATCATGTCATTTCTCCAGAGTTGTCAATGTGTTGGCATTCATGTGTTTCAAATGGTGCCTGGGAAGTAGCTTGCTGTCAGTGGTATGTCTCTATTCCCTTTCTTCCTGACTAGCACCTCTCTGACTGTCTCCAGTGTTCTTGCTTTAATGCTTGGCAAAGGCTGAGGGAGAGGAAAAGAGACAAAGAATGACTGCCTGTGCATTGTTAGTCAAACTCCGTCATGTTGACATTATGTTGTATCTGTTTGTTTTGTTTCTAAATATTTGAAGCTGAAATGTGAAAAAAAATTCACTCTTTTATCCAATTATCTTCCTAATTTTGCCATTTAATAATGTGATTCAGGTAGGATTGTTAGCCCTGGAGTTCAAAACTTGATGTGAAATTCTGGTTCATTTACTTGTAAGTTAGATGTATTCTTTTGTAACCTTTTTATGATTCAATAGCCCTATGTAGAAAATAGAACAGAAAAAACTACCTACCTCATTGAGTTATTATTATTATTAAATGAAACACAGGAAAACTTATAGAATTGTATGAACCATAATTGCTCTACTTTTACTATTCATATTATGGTAATTATTCTGCTAATTTAATCAATCTTAAATACTATCACGTAAATATGTCTTCAGTCCACACTTTTTCTGTACCTACTACCAATGCTTGCTTTCCTAATGAATTCTGATAGTAGTTTCAAAAGTGGAATTCCCTACTACAATCAGCATTTTTTCCTTTTCAATAATTCATCACTTTTGATCAGAATATTATAGTCACATTGCTGTTGATGATATTTACCTGAATTAAATATTTTCAGTCTATTACAATGTAGTTCTTATTGTAAATTCCAAATGCTATTCCTAGTCTAATCTGAATTTATCCTTCCAAATCTGATCATTCTTTTGATGTAACTCTTCCATATTTCTAACATCTTTTCATTCCCTATTTTTGAATTTCTTAGGGGTTTCTGGACTCTCTTACTTTAGAAGTTGACAGGTGCAGTCCCCTTGCCTGAAACTACTCAGCTTCCTTTGTGACAGGATTTATCTGGTTATCCCACTAGTCTCATCTCAAATACAAATTACCATGTAAAGCTATCTCTTACTTCCTAAACTTATGTGGGTGAGTGGTTTTTCCATCAAGACTTATTCTTTGGCTCCCAATCAGTTATAATTGCCTTTGAAAACTTTTTTTCTCTACATTTTCAGGAATTTAGGGAAATATATCTGTTTTATTTTTTATTATTCCAAAGTCTATCAAAGTAAAAATTAATATGGTATATATTCATTAGATCTATCTTATGGGAATTAATGGCTAAATGAACAAAAGAAGGAGATTATTTGGTAAGATTACTTGGGAATCAATAATTTGAATTTGTGGAAAAGGGGCTCCTTCAAATAAACATTTGTATGAAAGTTATGGATTGAAGGAATAGGAAGGATGAAATTTTTAGTAGAAAAGAATTTCTGTGTGGCCAGGAATGCTGGCACATGCTTTTAATCCCAGCACTTAGGAGGCAGAGGTAGGAGAATCACCATAAGTTCAAGGCCACCCTGAGACTACATAGTGAATTTCAGGTCAGCCTAACAGCCTAGTGTAGAGTGGAATCCTACCTTGAAAAACAAAAAAGAAACAACAACAACAAAAATTTCTGTGGCTATCATACAGAGATAGCAATGTAGAGGGCAGGTTAAGGAACATGTAGGAACAGTTATCTCCAAGGTTAGCAAAGGAAAGTAATTGTAGATGAGTAACTATACCTTTTGATACTTTCTCTAATTTGTAACAATAAAATACAATACAAATTGAAGCTATATTTATCTCACTTATTTTCATTAGATATGGGTTTACTGTTTAGGGTAAAAAAAAAAAGCAACACTTATGAAGCAAAAAAAAAAAAAAATCATTCTTGTTCATTTTAGAACAATGCCAAATGGAAGTTTCAAATATTGAAAGGTTTTGAGTAAATAATTTTAGACCTTTGTGAAACCATTTACACAGTGGGGAGAGAAAGTGAAGCCTGAAATTTATCCCACCTATGGGGTCAGTTATCAAGAACTCAGCAGGTATTTTATACTATTCATTATATGATAGTAGACATGTTTATATTTCTTTAAAAATTTTCTCTTTATCCTTTAATGTGTTATATTAATTTTGGTATTACATATTTTAAATTTTAAGTTAATTAATTCATCATTTTAGAATACTTTGTAAAATTTTACAATCTCAATATTCAGGCACATATTTTTGCTAAGAAATCAATTATATTTCCTTTAAATATTTAGTTATGTGACTGAATACCATTTGTTCATTCTACAATTTCTTAATACTTATGATACTAATGTGATAACCTTAAAATTTTATATTAATTTAGATTTTTATTAATCTTAGTACAGTGAAGTGGTATCCATGAAGTTGTACAAGTGAGTTTGGTTACTCATAGTAATCAGCTAACACCCATCTTCAAAGAGCAGGAAAATATGAGATATTTCAATTTATTATTATTTTCTCTTTCCTTTAAGAATTTCGTACTTACACAAATGTATCACACTAGCAAGCAGTAACCACCAACAGCACCTCAGGGAGGCCCTCAAACCCCCTCTTTTACCCGTAAGAAAGTGTTGACTAGTCTCATCATGTACACTTCTTAGGCAGGTAAACACAATTGCTTTATGATCATGTTGTCATGTTATATCAGACAAGAGAACTCCATAGACTTGCTACCCATTCTGCAGCTCTTAGAGTTTTTATGCCTCACTGGGTGATGTTATTGATGGCTTTTCTTCCCTAGCAGTCTGCATAGCAACTTCTGGCACTATGAATGCTAGCTAGTTGGAAGAATGCTTCTTGATCAACTCCAGCTTCCTTTCTCTAGACCCTGCAATCAGTGAGTATGAAGCTTTCATAAATAGGTGCTTACTGCTTAGTTAGTTGCTAAGTAACCAAGAGCAATACAAATTGACCGTATTGTTTTAAGGACCTCTGAAACTTCCTTGACCTATTATCTCATACCCAGTGCTGTTATTTTTGCTTAATAAATAATCCATGGTTATTTCAATTCTTATATAATTTACACACAACATTGTGTAACAATTTTAACATAATCATGAGGTAGACATTTTAGTTTTTCTTTTTTAATATGTTTTACTTATTTGAGAGAAAGATGGAGAGAGAGAGAGACAGAGAGAGAGAGAGAGAGAGAAGAGAGAGGCCGAGACACAGAGAGAGAATGGGTGTGCCAGGGTCTCTAGCCACTGCAAACGAACTCCTGATGCTTGTGCCCCCTTGTGCATCTGGCTTATGTGGGTCCTGGAGATTCAAACCAGGATTCTTCAGTTTTGCAGGCAAATGCCTTAACTGCTAAGCTGTCTCTCCAGCCCTAGCTTTTCTTTTGAAAATAATTTTCATTTTTTAGTTATTTGAGAGGGAAAGAGAGAGAAAGAAAGAGGCAGATATATAGAGAGAATGGGCATGCCAGGGCCTCTAGCTACTGCAAATAAACTTCAGACACATCCATCACCTTGTGCATCTGGCTTATATGGGTACTAGGGAATTGAATCTGGGTCCTTAGTCTTCACAGGCAAGTGCCTTAACTGCTAAGAAATCTCTCCATCATGAATTTTTAATTTCTGTTGTACTTGTCTTTATAGCTCAGTAAGATAATTAGAAGATTTTTGTGTGTGTGCCAGAAAATCAGATATGGATAAGCTGGGTGTGCTAGGTCATAACTACCATTCCAGCACTCAAGAAGGTAAGATCGGAGGAGTGCCATGGGATTGAAGTGAGCCACAGAGTGAGTTTCAGGAGGACCTATTCTAGAGTGACAGCCTGCTTCAAGAGCACACATAAACACACACACATACACACACACACACAAACACACACACACACACACACACACACACAAATATAATCCTAAGTACACATACATAGAAACAAAAAGGGAGAGAGAAATCAGGAGACTATTCAGTCAATTCAAGTTTTAACACTAAATGGGCTACATTGTTCTAACTATTTGTTAAATGCTTACTCATGTTTTATAAATCACCAGCCAAATGCAGCAATGTTGTCATTAATATTTTTTCTTCTTCCTTTATACATCATTTACACAAAACAGAGTTTCATCGTGATGCTTTACACCTGCCTATGATATACTTTGCTTATGCATGACTATTACTCTCTTTACCCACTTCACATTGATTCCCTTCCATATTCATAATAATCTTTCCTCTACATCATGCCTAACCCGTCAACAACTAGATCTCAGACATGAGAGGGAGCATGCAGCATATCATTCTGAATCTGGTTTCTTTCACTTAGCATCATGATCTCCAAATGCATCCATTTTCCTACAGATAACATAATTTTGTTCTTTATGGTGAAATACAATACCATTGTGTGAATATTCCATGTTTTCTTCACCCTTTCATTTGTGGATATAAGCCTGGCTGCCTTAATTAGGGACCACTAATGGAATTGATGCCAGGATTGCATGGAGACTGAGATAACCTTCATTGAGATTGATCATTCTACATGTGCATGTCAGGGCCAATCTAGTGAACAACTCACACACTCTTTGCATGCCTCATTGGCCCAACTTGAGATAACTGTGAATTATTTGTCCAATCAGGGCTACACTTCCTGATCCCTCTGTCCATTCTCTTTTGTAACTGGTTTTACTCATTATGAGGGGTATTGACTGAGTCATTTTCCTTATTTTTGCTTTTTACCTATATGACTAATTTGTAAGTGGCTACTATGTGAGTATCTTATAATTTACCATGAATCTGGGTATTTCCTACTTATGGGGAGATCACTTTTCCCTTATGTGGTAGTTTGAAAATATGACCTCTAATAGATTCAAGAGCTTATTAAAGCTTATAACATTAGCTTTATAGCTGTGGGTAGATCCTAGGGTCCAATCCTAAGGTATGTTTGGGGGTGGGTCTGAATCACATCCTGAAGTAGGCAAAGTGTTTGGGCTCAGTATGGGGTTGCTGGAGTGTTCTTACTTCTGGTGCTGGTGGTAGTATTTCTCTGTGTGGACATGTGAGAGGGGCCCAGCTTCTTCTGCCATTATAGAACTTCCCCTAGATCTATAAGCTTCAGTTTCTCCTCTACCTCCAATAAACTGTGCCTGGTTTGTAAGCTCTTCCCAGCGACATGAATCTGACTATGACACCTTACTAGGATATACAGGAAGCACTTCTCCAGTGTAGAGCTGTGTTGCATTTCTCTAACAGGACATCCTTTGTCATACTAAGTTTTTTTAAGGAAGACATCTTTTATTTCCCTGAGTGAAATTTTTAAAAGATTATATTATACTTGGTGATGTTGAGACCATCAACCAATTTCTCCATTTTTTATAAGATAATTACTACTGTCATATTAACTGATTAGATTAATTCCAATTTTGAACAATTATCTCAGGAAAGAAGGATGCTGCAAGTACATATATTTGTTGTTTATTTATGCAATATAGATGAAAGCTGAACCATAGAAAATAAAGTGCAGGCTAGCATGTATGGAGCCTGTGCATTCTGAGCTGGTGAGGGGCACAGTGTGTTTAGGGACTCACACCCAATCCATGTAGTCCATGCTCTGATAGGCCCCCTCCCCACCCTGTACCTCATACTTCATTAGAACTTTTATTCCTCAAACACTTCCTCTGATTGTACCAAGGTGTACCACTGGCTGCCTCCACTCACTAATGCCCCTATACCAGCTAACTCTGTGAACCTGAGCTCCAGTCTGGGCAATGGAGCCTGGTGTCCCGCACTCCCCACCTCATCCCTATCCCTCCCCCGCTGCTCTCATGTCCCTACCAATGTCCCCTTAGGACACTGCTCCCATTCCAGACAGGAAGTACAGGACTATCTGGCAACTACCTGCCAAGTACCTCTGAGTCCTCTACAGTTTCCTCAACTGAGTACAGTAGGAGAACAGAGGCAAATGCTATGGGCCCTGAACCACACAGGCAAGGCACAACTGTGAGAATGGGTGGAAGAGAATCCAGACCTCCACTCACACCTCTCCCATCAGCCACTATCCCAGAGCTGCAGGCACATTTGCAATCTCCACAGCCCACATGTCTGTTGATACAATGCAAGCAAATTCCATTCCAGTTCAAACCCCAAATAGAGCACTCACTGAATACTTGGTTTCTCCTTAGTTATACAGACTTTTACGCCAAGATGGATAGACTTCAACACAAAAATAAAACCCATAAGACAACAAGCTGAGAAGTCACTAAGGTTGCCTAATACCACAAGGACATTGCCAATAAAAGAAAATACAGAGGAAACAATAGAAATTGAATCCTAAAATGAAATCACAATAAGCTTGTTTAACTTGACCAAGTAAATGGCTGAACTGGAAGCAAATAATAAAAAAAACACTAATAATCATATAAATGAAATTGAGCAGAAACATCTTACAACACATGTTTTGTTACTAGGCTTAAAAAATATCAGAGAGACCTCAAAAGAGAGATATAAATAAACTGAAGATAATTCAGCAAATAGAGGACCTTGATTACCAGTTGATAAACTTAATGAAGGTATGATTGATTAAATGCAAAAATGAATTCCAAGGAGCATCAAGAAAATAAAACCATGACTTGAAATTGGAATACTTGTAGTATTGTAGGGATGTGTAATATATAGCAAATGAAACGGCAAACAAAATTCAAACAGAGCTTGTAAAATCCTGTCTATAAGCCCTTACTAACAAAGTTAACCATGTATAAGACAAAATAAATGGCTTGGATGTCCACAAGTAGTTCAAAATCAACAAACATCTGGATCATAGGTATACAGGAATCCCAGAAGAGAAAGAAATTTGGGCCAAAGGCATGGGGGATATATTCAACAAAATTACTGAAGAACACTTTCCCACTCTCTCAAAAGTGAAACCCATCCAGATATAAGAAGCTAACAAAACATTGAACAGACTGGATCAAAGAAAAAGCTCTCAAGGGCACATTGTAGAGAAAATTCTAAACAACAAAAATAAAGAAAGAGTGCTAAAAGTAACAAGAGAGAAACAATTCATAACATACAAGGACAATCTCATCAGAATTACCTCAGATTTTTCAATGGAAACCCTTAAAGCAAGAAGAGCTTGGATAGAGCACTTCAAAGTCTAAAAATTTATGGCTTCCAACCCAAACTACTGTATACAGCAAAAGTACTGATCATACCAGATGGTGTAAGGAAAACCATCCATGGTAAAAGGCAGCTCTATGGTTATATGAACATAATGCCAAAACCAGTGGAGAATACTTCATGGAATACACTACATAGAAAGGTCAAACAACCAACTTCAAGAGCCTACAAATGGCAGAATACAATAACTAAAACTAGAGCTGACATGAAAACATTCAAAGGCAAAGAAAACACCAAACCCCATAGAGGCTCCAAAATGGCAGGGATTAAGTCGAACTTCACAGTTATACCACTAAATGTTAATAGTCTTAACTAACCCATCAAGAGGCATAAGTTAGCAGGGTAGATAAGAAATATGAACCCTGCCATGTGCTGTTTGTAACAAACCCACCTCACTACTAAAGATAGACACCTCCTAAGAGTGAAAGGATGGAAAAAGTGTTTCCAAGAAAATGGAAATTAAAAAAAAACAAGTGGGAATGGTTATATTAATATCTGACAAAATAGACTTCAAACCAAAAGTAATAAATAAACAAGAATGATACATTTTACTCATCAAGAGCATGAGCTAACAAGAGGACATCACAATCACAAGTAGATACACATCAAACAATGAGGCACCACAGTTTATAAGGCAGAACCTACCTGACAAAAACAAAAAACAAAAACACAAAAACCAGAAATAAATTCCAATGCTATCATAGTAGAAGATTTCAATGCACCACTATTATCAATAGATAAATCATCCAAGCAGAGAAAATCAACAGGAAAATAAGTAATTTTAGCACCATAGATCAATTAGACCTAACAGACATCTACAGGACATTCCACCTTAATTCAGCAGAATAAACATTCTTCTCAGATATATATCATATACTAAGGGATAAAGCATGCCCCCATAAATTCAAGAAAATTATGTAACTTCCCACATTATATCAGACCACATTGCATTAAAGTTATAAATTAACAAGAGAAACAGCAGAAATTAGACCAGCTTCTGGAGACCAACTAACACACTATTAAACAAAGAAAGGGTCATGAAATAAATCAAAGGGAAATTGTAAAAAATTTCTAGAACTTCATGAAAACACAACATAACAAAACTTATGGGACATGATGAATGCAGTCCTAAGGGGAAAATCCATAGCATTAAATGCCTTCAGAACAAAGTCAGAGAGATCTCAATTTAATAACCTAACCATCCACATAAAGACACTAGAAAAGCAAGAACAATTCAATCTTAAGAGTTCCAGATGGAAAGGATTATCAGAGCTGAAATAATTAATTGGAGACTAAGGAAACACTTGAAAAAATGCACAGAACCAAGTGTTGTTTCTTTAAAAAAATAAGTAAGAATGATAAATCTATGGTCAATTTGATCAAACAAAAAAAAAATAGAAAGAAAAATCAAATTAACAAAATCAGAAATAAAAAGGGAGAGATCCCAAAACACATCAATGAAATTGGAAGAATCACCAGGACGTATTTGCAAAAGTATTCCACAAAATTGGGTAAACCCAAAGAAATGGGTAAAGTCTAGACATCTACCAAAACTAAATGCCAAGCAAATAAATCACCAAAGCAAACAGACAGCCAGAAAATGGGAATAAATCTTTTTCAGCTACACTAGCGATAGAAGCCTAATATCTAGAACCCACAAAGAACTCAAAAATTAAGCAATAAAAAAATCACACAATCCACTAAAAAGAAATGGGGCAGAAAACTGAATAAGGAATTCTCAATGGAAGAAATACAAATGGCTAACACTCACCTAAGGAAATGTTCAACATACACTTAACCATGAGGAAAATGCAAATTCAAATGACTATGAGATTACACCTTACTCCAGAAAGTATGGCAATCATCAAAATATTAAAAGGCAATAAATATCGGCAAGGATACAGGGAAAAAAGGAATACTCATACACTACTGGTTGGGGTGCAACCTTATTTAACCACTATCGAAATCAATATTAAGACTCCTGAAAAGATGAGAGTAGAGCTGCCAATCTATCCAACCATTCCTTGACTGGGCATCTACCCTAAAGATTTCACTCTCCACTGCATAGTTATTTGCTCACTAAGTAAACTCACACAAGCACAGAAAGGCAAGCCACATGTTCTCCCTCATCTGTGGTTCTTAAAGTGGAGCAGCTTGAGTTGCAGGCACACCCTGAGAGATAACTCTAGAGACAGATAAGTGGGATGCAAGGGCATGGGGGGGGGGTTGAGGGGATGTGACTTTAAGGGAATATATACACAAAACCAAATCCAAAATGAATTAGTACCATATAAACCTTCCTCCTGGATAATAGACCAAAATATATAACCCTCAATAGGAGCATGGAGGGATAATCTGGTAAAAGAGCCCTGTAGAAGGTGGGATAAGGCCCAACCCTAAAACATTTGGTTCTAGCTTGTAACTCCCAGTACCAGAAATTGATTTCAACTCACATTGAGCTGCTTTACAAAGAGATCTATGAGGCCCCCAAAACAAGACAGTCTGCTGTCAAAGCACTTGATTATCTGCCTGAGGTAAAAGGTAAGACCCTATTGCTGAAGATACTATATGTTGCCAACACAAAACATCAAGAGATCTGGCTAGAACCTGGAAGGAATCCAAGTCCCAGATGATTAGCCTGTATAGTGCTGAAAAGCAGTATGTGAGCTGCTGGGGGGAAATGACCAGTGTTGTGAGCAAGCAGAGGACCCTGCTGCATGAATGCAACAAGCCTAACAAGGAGTATACCACAGAGAACTAATGGTGCACAACCTAGGTGGCTAACCAAGCCTGTGGTCAAAAGGGAAGCTACTTACATCAAAATCTCTCTAAATTAACCATGCTTATGCCCTTTAACCTATCATGACCTCACTCTCCACTGGAGAATCTGATTTTCTTTTTCAGAAAATGAGAACTAAGAATAACCAACATCTATGAAGAAGATGAGAATAAATAACTGACACCCTGCCAGCAAATGAACCACCCCTCACCCAGCAGCTAAGGCCCAGGTAAAACCACATGGGACTTGGGGAGATGAGCAAGAGTTCTGCTTCCATGGTGAGTCTGACAACCTGTCCCAGAATGCTGGAGACAGACACTGAGGATATTCAAAATGCACCAAAGCAACAATTCAAGAAGCTGCCAAGAGCTCAACACTAAAGTAGATTTAGAGCACACTCACCAAGGCTCAGGAAATTTTGCTTAAGCGGGGACAGAAAGAATGTGAAAACCAGAGTGGGAGGGAATATCCAGAGACATTACCCCACCCTACAATGACTGACTGCTGCTCTCACAACTCATAACCCACAACTGCATGGTGAATATTAGCAATCCCAGTCAGGAGGGCCATCAGTGGAGTGGGGGCAGGGAGCAGAGAAATAATGGTACCAACAAATGTTGTATCCATATAAAGTTTCTATTTAATTTAAAAATAAAGAAAGAAAAGATGGCTGGGCAGTTATGGCACTTGCCTGCAAAGCCTAAGGACTCTAGTTTGATACCCCCATACTCATGTAATATTTTTTCCAGTGGTAGGAGGCACTGGTGCATCCATTCTTTCTCTCCTTCTCTTTCTTACTTGCTCTGTCTTTCTTTCTATCTGCCTCTAATAAAAAATAAAATACTTTTTAAATCAAATGAAATGCATTTAAATATTATTTTGAACCATTCTCAAAGAAAATTTGTGACCTTCATTTGGTCTAGTTTTATTTATTTTTTTTTTTGTTTTAAAACACAGATGATAGTTTAACCACTCTGATCTTCATTTTCCTGAAAGAAACTTATATGTACTTTGTTGATTTCACTTGTGTTCAATGAAGTAAATTTACAAACAGATCTCTGCCTTTTCAGAAATAGTAATGCCAAGTGAGCAATTAATTTAAGGAGAAATGATCCAAATTCTTAGGTTTAATCTCCTTTTAACCAAAGCATTTAGGATAGGCTAGAAATAAAGAAAATATTTTTTAAAAAGGTCACATGATCCCATTATTGGAAGGACATTTAAAACCATCTGGTGGATCTTCTATGTAGTTACTATAAGTTTTAGGTCCTATATTTGTCTTTCCAATGACAGGACGCTTGTTATTTATTAAATGAAAATATCTCCCAGTTTGGACATGTCTGTGTCTAAAATACTTTTTCATATTGAAATGGAATTCTTATGCACTTTTTATACATCGGCCCAAATGTGACTAAAGGACTGGGCCAACACTGTGCCTGGGCCCTCTAAGGTGTTATGACATAATGGAAAAGGCAGATGGACATACAACATTGCTATCTTGTAAGAAAGGGGATTTCTCCCCTTTAGAGACTTTTAATTATTCTTTTTCACAGACTTCCAGATTGCATCCTTCAATTCTAAATGTGTACCAAAAAATGTTTTGCAGTAGGGCTAATTTGAAAATTGCCCTTCATTATTGAGCTTGTTTGGAATTAATAAATAGCATTCATCTTTCCTACTGAATTCAGAACCAGGTAAAAGTCACACAGACGGCTATAAAGATGTCAGCATGATTCTGGCATTGCAGGGATGTAAACTCCCGTGGTCTCCTAGGCAGTTTAGTTCTCACGACTGGCTACCTATATGAAAACTGAGTTCTAGAATTTTTGAATTAAATTTATCTAGTAGAGGTACTGAAAAAGACATCAAACCTACATATTCTTAAAGACTACAAAACATGGGCTTTCAGAAGACATGGAAAGAGAGCTGGCATTTACCAGACTTACTGCCCCAAGAAAATACAAATACTGAGATTCTATTTGCCCTCCACTGTTCAATCTATACACCATGCATCTTGTTTTAATACAAAGAATTTATGTATATTTATTCCTGCTGATGTATGTCAAGTTCTTGAACTTCAAACATGAGAAGTTTTTATTTTATTTTTTAGTTTTTTATAATCCTTTGTGAAAATGAAGCCTCTTGTCAGCCAGTGGTACAGTCAGGGTGTATGGTGAGCACCTGATAAATGAGTCTGGACTCGAGATTCAGTCACTTGTCAAAGCTCCAGACTCCATGCATATTTCTTCCACAGTGAATTTAGGTAACATAATAATTGGAAATAAAATGTTAGCAAATACTTCAGATAAAGAGCTAAGTAGTTTTCTAAACTCACACAAATAATAAATTCAGGATTTGATCAGATGATAGTGAGCATGTTTTCTTATGGCCATGCCTCCCTTGTCTCCCCCTGTTTATAAAAGGCCTAACAATTAATATCTGGTTCCCTCTAAACCAAAATTATTTCTCTGCTTTTTTTGTTTTTGTTTTTTTTGTTATTTTATTTATTTATTTATGCATTTTATTAATTTGCTTTGTACTCAGTGAATACATCAATTTGGTACCATTATTAGGCTCATCCATTACCTGCCCCCTCCCCTTGGCCCCACCTTGTTGAGGTATATGGGTCAGCCCACAGTTATGGGTATGATAAATGTCTACATATCATGACGCAACATGTGGCTCTGACATTCTTTCCACCCCCTTTTCCTCAAAATTTCCCTGAGCCATGTTGGGTTCATTTTTGGTCTGCTTCAGTGATGAGGTGTTGGGGCCTCTGTGTCTCTGGCTCTCTGATTTGGTAGAAGTTGATTTTTCTCTGTGTTAATCTCCATCACCCTTGTGCTGGTACCCAGTTCCCCAAGAAAACAGAAGCCTTGCTTGATTTGCCAATTGTTCTTAGTTTCAGTGGGGGCCCTTTTGAGGTATGATGGGGTGGCTCTCTCCTTAGGATCTATATCTATCTGAAAAAGAGAAGCAGATTCTCCAACAGAGAGTAAGTTACGACCAGACAAATGAAATAACCTTACTTTTTTTTTAAAGAGAATTTAATATGTGTAGGTCCTCATGTAGCCCTCTATTGATGGTAGCTTGATAGTGGAGAGTGGGCTTTTGTTTGGATATGGTTCTGACTTGTTTCTCAGCTCCAGCTATGGGTCCCTTATCACTGAGGGGATCAGGTAGCCAAATCAAGAGCTGTTGGTTTCCCACCATGGCTATGTGTCAGTATTGCACTTGTGTGAGCATCACAACAGGTTATTTGCTGCTATGTAGGTGAGACTATGAGTTGCTTGGACATATATTGGTCATTTCCCCCAGTCACCCATGTAGCATCTTCTGGTACTAGACATGCTGACTGTCTGGATGCTGACTCTCTTCCAGCTTCCAGCCATGCCATTCCATTTTGTGTGCCAACTGCATAAAGTGTCTTCAGCAGTAGTGTCTTACCACTAACTTTTGGTGGGTCATCAAGTACTCTGACAGAAAACTTTCTTTCTTTTTGGAGACCTTGTAGGTCTCTTTGATCAAAAGCTCATTGTGGATAATAGCCACATGCTGGTACTGGGAATTATAGGTCAGTGCCCACTAAGAAAAGGAAGAAAAAGATAAGTAATATAAAAGAGATAGGAAAGAGAGAGAGAGAGAGAGAGGCTGTAGAAGATTAAGGTCAGTTTTGATCCTACCCTCTCCATTGTCTTGTGGGTAAGGTGTTCCCTCTAAGGGCCTGGTGAAGGTTCAGACATTTAGTCTGCATTTTAGGATGTACAATTTTATGGTACCATTGCAGTTTGGGTCTAGATTTGTGTTTCACATGCCCCTTTCCCTCCCATCCCTCCCTACCTATCCTATTGTCTAGTTCACGAGAAGCTTGCTGGGTATGTAAGGCATCTTGGGTACATTCAGGTTAGGTGCTGTAGATGAGTGAGTTTATGTGGCAATTTTTTTTTCTGTGATTGGGTAAGTTCACTGAGAATGATCTGTTCCAGCTTCAACCATTTATCCTCAAATTTCTTTGTGTCATTTTTTTCTTAATGCTGTATATAATTCCATTTGTAGATATACCACATCTTAGTTATCCATTCTTCTAGTAATGGACATCTGGGTTGATTCCAGCTCTTATCTATTATGAATTGAGCCACTACAAATATGGTTGAGCGAATCTCTCTGGCCTGTGGCTTGAAGGTTTTAGGGTAGATGCCCAGTAAGGGAATAACTGGGTCTGTTGGTAACTCTATAGTCAGCTTTTGCAAGAGTCTCCAGATTGCTTTCCAAAGTGGTTGTACCATCTTACATTCCCACCAACAGTAGATGAGTGTTCCTACTTCTCCACATCCTCATCAGCATTTATTTTCATTTGATTTTTTGATGTTTGCTATCCTTACTGGGGTAAGGTGGAATCTCATTGTTGTTTCAAGTTGCATTTCCCTTATGATTAGGGATGATGAACATTTTCTTAAGTTTGTGTTTGCCATTTGTATTTCTTCCTCTGTGAGCTGCCTATTGAGCTCTTTGCCCCATTTTGTGAGTTGGGTGTTTGACTTTTTACTGTTTAGGTTTTTTAATTCTTTGTAGATTCTAGAGATTAGGCCTTTGTCAGTTGGAAAACCAGCAAATATTTTCTCCCATTCTGTGGGTAATCTATTGGCTTTGCTGACTGTATGCTTGTCTGTAAAGAAACTCTTCAGCTTCATGTGATCCCATTGGATAAATGACTGTTTAAGCTGGTGAGCTACTGGGGTTTTGTTCAGGAAGTCTTTTTCCATTCTTATATCATGGAAAATACTTCCTATATTTTCTTCCAGTAGTAGTCGAGTTTCTGGTCTTATATTGAGGTCTTTGATCCATTTATACTTGAGTGTAGTGCATGGCGAAATGTGTGGATCAAGTTTCAGTTTCCTGCATATTGTTATCCAGTTTGTCCAGCCCCATTTGTTGAAGATGCTGTCTTTTTTCCAGGCTATAAAAATCAGTAGTCTTTCTTTGTACACATGACAAAGATACAGAGAAAGAAATAAGGGACATAGTCCCATTTTCATTAGCAACAACAAAAAATAATAAAATACCTTGGAGTAATGTTAAACAAGGAAATGAAAGATCTATACAACAAAAACGTAAAAATACCCAAAAAAGATATTGAGGAGGACTTAAAAATGGAAAGACCTCCCATGCTCCTGGATAGGCAGAATTAACATTGTGAAGATGGCAATCCTACCAAAGACAATATACAGATTTAATGCCATTCCAATTAAAATCCCTACAGTGTTCTTCACAAAGATAGAAAAAAATGATTTCAAATTTCATATGGAAAGGCAGAAGGTCTTGCATATCCAAACATATCTTTAGCAAAAGAAATACCTCTGGAGGCATCACCATACCTGATCTAAAGCTATATTACAATGCCATAGTAATAAAAACAATTTGGTACTGGCATAAAAACAAGAGTATAGACCAATACTTGAAGACCTGGACTTTGGGTCAAGCAACTATAGCTACTTGTTTTGTTTTGTTTTTTATTTGTTTTGTTGGTTTTTTTTTTTTTTTTTTTTTTTTTTTTGGTTTTTGGTTTTTGGTTTTTGGTTTTTCAAGGTAGGGTTTCACTTTGGTCCAGGCTGACCTGGAATTAACTGTGTAGTCTCAGGGTGGCCTCGAACTCATGGTGATCCTCTTACCTCTGCTTCCCAAGTGCTGGGATTAAATGCATGTGCCACCATGCCTGGCTCATTGTTTGTTTTTTTTTTTGTTTTTTTTGTTTCTGTTTTTGTTTTTTTGAGGTAGGGTCTTACTCTAGCCCAGGCTATCCTGGAATTCACTCTGTAGTCTCAGGGTGACCTTGAACTCACAGTGATCCTCCTAACTTTGCCTCCTGAGTGCTGGGATTAAAAGTGTGTGCCACCATGCCCTTCTTGTACTGATTTTTAACTATTGGACCATAAAGGCCAAATATAACTTCTCATGTTATGCTTGCGATGCTGCTACAACAATATTTTTCACTTTCAACTCCTGTCATTTGATGTTTTAAAATATGTAAAATAAGGTGATTCATTTTGTTTCATTTTAAAATTATTTTCAGGATAAATGATAATTTTATATTTTTAAATGGTGGACATAGATACACAGGCTTCCAAAAATTTCTTCTGTATGCTTTAGACTGGATCCTGATGGACTTTTTTCATATATATTGGATCCTCTTCTAGAATGAATTCAAAATGAAGTTCTCAAGTAACGCTTTATAATTCAAATGAAAAGATGCTGTAGATATTTTACAAATTCAATTCAGTGCAATTCTTTAAAACATTTAGCTGCCTTTAAGGAAAATCAGTCTTTCTGTCAGGCTTTGGCAGTTAAGCTGCAGTTTGCTGAGACGGCAGGATTCCGCATCCTGCTTCCTCCTCGGCAACAGACATTAAGCTTTGGCTGTGACCATGCAATCCCATTTTAAACTCATGTCTCTATATGTGTCAGTTATAACTTGGCAGCTGGCAAGAACAAATATTTAAATCTTTAGAACTAAGGATTTAATTAAAGACTCTACAATGAATTTAAAGCCTCGATTTCATGGCTTGTAAATATATGTTCTAAGAAACATAATTGCAAACACCGAAAATGTTGGTAAGTTTCCTCTGCTGGTCTAAATTTAAAACTAGAATACATTTTGATATTATAAATACACAACTGAAGTTCACATGAGATTTAACTCTCTAAGCTTGAGTTTTTAAGTGGCCTACCTGTTTCTGCAGTGAGGTCATTTGGCAGAGTACAAATTGCATAGCTCAGGAGAACGATTTCCTAGCTTCTCTCCCACCTGGAAGCAGAGTTATAGCTCAGGCTTGTGCTGGAGGCTGGCTCAGCGTTGACCTTTCACATTGCTCTGCTCTCCTGGAAATCACTCTCCTGTGGGCAGAGCAAAATGTGCCAGTTAGCACTTTAAGGAGCCAATGGCTCTGTTACCTCAGGCTTTCAGAGTGACTTGCTTTTCCAAAGGTCCTATGGGCTTAGCAGAGCCTAATGGGGACATTCTGAAAAAAAATGTGCTAGTGAAGATTCTTCCCAAGTGTCAGTGTTTGGTCTTAGGAATTGATCTCAAAGAACTTTGTGTCTGTGGGATGTAAGAGTGACATAATCAAGAAATCATTACCATGTAAGAAAGCAAGGAACCAAGGTCCCCAACCATCCACAAAGTGTCGAACTTGTAAGAACACAGGCCCTTCAATCTCTAACTCAGTTCATCCCCTGCTCATAGCATATTGCATTAAGAAATATTCACAATTATCCTAACAAGAAGTTTACACCATTAATTCTTTGCTTTTTAAAAATTTTTTTCTCATGTTTTAGGTGTGTGTTTAGTCTGTCTGTATGGTCACATATGTGTGGAAACATGTTTGAAATTGTGCATGCACATATGTGTGCATGTGAGTTGAGACCAAAAATCCATACTCTACCTTTTTAAATTTCATTTACTTTTTACTATTAAGAATTTCCATACATGAACACACTGTAATTTGGCTCCAATCTCCTCTCATTACCAATTTCATTCCATCAACCGTGCCCTCTTTCCAATCAGTGCTTCTTCTGTTTTGATTTCTGTCTTTTAGCCCTCTTACATTACCCATAACAACATGTTTATGGAGTAGCCTTGTTCAGGGCCTGTGGAGGTGACAACAGTCTACAAGTGCTCTGAGATCATGATCACCATTACTTCATGTCAGGAAGCCACTGCCCCAAAGTACTGATCCTCATTCACTGGCTTTTACATCCTTTCCTACCCCTTATTGCTCCATGTTCCCTGAATTTTGAATGACATGATACAGTTGTGTCATCATTTATTCTCATCACTTTGATGCACTTTGAATCTCCCTAGCTATCTCTCAAAAGTAGCTTCTTTGGTCAATGAGAAACTTTCTAAAATTATTATTTTTATTTTTAGTTTTTGAGACAAGATCTCACTCTACCCCAGGTTAAACTGGAACTTGCTCTGTAGCCCAGGCTTTCTTCAAACACATGACAATCCTTCTACTTCTGCATCCCTAGTGCTGGAGTTACAGGCATGGGTGTGTGCTTGGTTTCTACCTTATTTTTTGAGACAGAGTCTTTAACTGAAACTGGAGCTTACCTACTTGACTAAACTGGCTTCATTCCAGGGATCTCCCTGTATCTACTTGCCTATATTCTGTTTATAGGTGTGCCCCACCTCCATGCCCAGCATTTTATATGGCTGTTATGGATAGAACTCAGATGCTTATGCATCTTTACTGATTAAACCATCTCCTGACTCCCCAACTTAATATTTCTGATTTTGTGAGTTCATTTTTTTTTTTTTTTTGCTCTTATGTGTATTGGATTTTGGGGACAATTTTTCAGTGTTCACATTTCAATTCATAAAGACATTACACAGGAAAATAATGTATCTGCTCATTGAAGTGCCATGACCATAGAAAAGTGTTTAAGAACATGGGCAGCAGAGCCAGATTCCTAATGTTTGAGCTTCTAATTTGCTCTTACAACATTTTCAGATCTGGGGCTTATACTAACCCTAGGGCTTTTGCTTCCTCCATGTGAAATGATAACAGAGTTCATAACTACCTCATGGTATTATTCTTTGAGGATTAATCTAAGTGTAAGTATTTAACAAACTTAAGAGAGCACCTGACATATAATAGGTTTATATAAGGATTAGTAAATACTGTTTTAAATAAAACTAAATACATTAAGCTCTATAAAATTCAGTAATTTTACCTATAAATCATGGTTATTAAGCAATCATGTGTAGTTTTATAAATATTTATAATAATACAATACCATAAACATATAGCCTAACAAAATAGTTGATCACACATAAGTAATTAATAAATGTTCCACTCCACTAAAGAGGACATACTGTTTCCTTTAAAGTATATATTGAAAATGTTTTTGTTTTTACAGGTAATGTACAAATAAGGAAGTAATACAAATTTCTCACTTGCTCCAACACATGTAGCACATCATATAAACTACTCACCATCTTTCATTTTTACTTATTGGAGCTCAGAGAGTTTGTTATAACAGAATGTGAAGGATTTTCCTTTATAAATTTATAACTATAGAAAAGCCAGTGTAAGAAAACATTATGATCATCATTACTCTTATTATTATTGACATTTGTGGTGCTAATAATCAAGTGCAGGGGCTTGAAGAAAGTAGGCAACTTCTCTACCACTGTTATATTCCTGGTGGTGAGTGTTTCCTTGATGGTCTTTGGGATGATTGTCTAAAACTTTTCTATTAGAAATAAGGCTATAGTCAGTATCTACACATAGAAAACTTTGCACTCAAGAGAGCCATATGGAGAATAAATTCTCAGAAATGAAATTGCTGGATGAAGGGTATACACATATAATGTGACTATCAAATTGTTCTGTAGAATTATATAGGTTTACACTAAAATTTAGGTATTATGTAATGTTTTTATTTTGTCAGTCTGCATACATGAAGAGTATTCCTAAGTGCATTTTTATATATCCTAACAAACGAGCATTTTTTATTGTTTAAAAGTGGATTTGCATTTTTCTTTATATTAGAATATTAATGTTTATTAATTAAAATTATAGAAATGTAGGGTACATGAAGTACTATTTGAAATATCATGAGCAACTATCTTTCCAACTAAAAATTTTTTGTTCTGATTTTCCCCATATAGACAGCTCAAACTATTCTAATACTGCTGAATGTATAATTTTTATGTGATTTTAATCATTGTTAGAGAAACTTTTCCTATTTCAAGGATATAGAAGAATTTACCTTAAATATATATTTTTAAGAAACCCTTTAAAATTATTTATTTGTTTATCTGAGACACAGAGAGAGGGTGAGAGAGTGAGAGAATGGACATTTCAGAGCCTCTAGCCACTGTAAATGAACCCCAGACACATAAGTCACCTTGTGCTTCTGGCTTAGGTGGGACCTGGAGAATCAAACCTGGGTCCATAGGCTTCACAGGCAAGTGCCTTGTCCACTAAGCCATCTCTCCAGCCCTACCTTACATATTTTTGTGATTTGCTTTTTTTCATTTTATTGAAAGCGATTATTATCTATAATCTTTACCCTTGTTTGAATTTATATTACCTCACAATTTTCTAAGTGGTAATTTTCTCTCTTACAGGTTTATAGATGCTAAGTGTATTTTTTTGGACTGAATATACATCCCTTCATTTCATTTCCAGTTGTTCTTTTTTTTTGAAGGTAAGGTCTGACTCTGTTCCAGGCTGACCTGGAATTCACTATGGAGTCTCAGGGTGGCCTTGAACTCACAGCGATCCTCCTACCTCTGCATCCCAAGTGCTGGGATTAAAGGCATGTACCACCATATCCTGCCTGTTCTTCATTTTTTAATCTTAGGATCAAATAGAGGTCATCTTTCCATCCTGAGAGGAACATTCTGTGTCATTCCAGCAGTGCTCACCATGATGACCCATCGTGAGTGGTACCAAAGCACCAAAAATCCACCTTCCCTTGTTCATCTGCCAAGCACACATTGCAATCTAATAACCTTCAACAGGATGTTGTGCTCTCCATGAAGAAAGACTAAAAGTTTTACCTTTGAATTCTATAATATAGTACTATGCTTGCCATCTTATGTGTGCTCTGAGTCATTCGGATATGAATGCTCATATATTTAATACATTTTTTAAGGATGAGGCAAACTGCATTTAGCTGAAATGTCATTTACTTAAATAAGCTACTAAGTATATTTCATTTAAATGTTCCTTTAATGTCATTTTGTGAGGAAACAAATATTTTCACTCTAGTGCTAAAATCAATGATTTCTCACAGAATTACAGAATTTTTAATATCTTTAAAATGAGTAATATATTCAGAAGGGCTACAGAGGAAACTTTTTTTTGTCTAGGCTTTGAATTAAAATGCACTGATAGGACTACTGAACACATACTATATTATAGGTACTATATAAAAATTTTGGCACATTTTCTCTAGTCTGTTTTCTTACAAGAATACTATCATTATCTTTAATTTCTAAGAGAGGAACTCAATGTTCCATCTCTCAAGTTAGAGACATTAGACTTCTATATAAAGCTACAGGAAAGAGAACAATGATGCAGATTTTGAGCCTGATCTAGATCTGGAAGGTGACCCTTTGCTGCCCTGCCTCCTACTTAACTTTGAGAGTTCATCCTCCAGAAACAGCTCCTGAACATGTGTGGGACTGAAGAACAAAGAGAGATAAAGACATTATCATGGGTCCTTAACTGTTAATATCTAAAAGGAAGGTACTAATTATTTTCACGCTAAATTCTTCAGAAGGCAGTGGGATACTTAATACTCATTATTTCTATAAACTATCGAAAAATAACCTGGTAACATTATGATAACAATGTTCAGTGATGACATACATGTCTAGACTTTTTGCTTCTCTACAGCAGACAGGAATGTATGAGAATGCCTTTATCACAGACCTACAGGGATAGGTAGGACCATATGTATATATTTCTTTTCTGATATTGTCTATGAAGAAGAAGGATTTTCATTGCATTCACTCTAACTACCACAGTTGGATTATTCCAATGCTCTTCTAGACAGAGCACATTGAAAGTGCCTTCTACTCCCCTTGTGCTTCTCTCCTTACAAATGAAGAGTAAGAAGAATAAAAGAATACAGAAAGAAAAAGAGAAAAAAATACCTTAACAATTGTTAAAAGTAAAACGTTTTCAGTAATCTATCTGTTAGTATGGACATGACATTGTTAACTGCATGAATCAACATTCCAGTGAGGTATGAGGGCCATGTTTCCTAATGCGCCCAACTCTGTCGCGCCCACCTCGCCAGCAAGGAAGACGCCACAATCAGGATTCTTCTGTACACACTTTATTGGGGACTGCCAAGCTGCTAAATGCGAAGACTTCGAACCAGGAAAGGCCACGGGTTATATAGGGTTCTTGACTGCATGTCCACTAATGATTGGTTACCAAAGGATATGTGACCACCAGTGATTGGTTACTCCCTGGATACCTCATTAGCATCTGCCCACACCAGGTTGCTTGCGTAAGTGAACATGCGCACTGTGCTTATTTACTTCAACTGTGACCAAGAAGAAACCAGAAACCAGCGCCATCTTGTAATGGCGTCTGCACGGCTCCTTACACAACTCTACTGAATTGCTAGTCATTTTCCTCACTCATAACTATTGCTGACATGAAGGACAAGCCTTCAAATTTTGACAAACTAGATCAGTGATACATGATGTAAAATATGAAGCAGAGACACTAACATGTATTAGAAAGTATTTGTTAATTTAGAATTTGGATAATCAGTATTTTTATATCCATGTAAAACAATTTTGTTCAGAAATCTTAACTTCAACAGTTTTTTTTTTTTTAATTTCATAAGATTCTCAATAGAATTATCTGCTCTTAATTTATACAATCCTACATTTGGACTTGCAAGAAAACAAAAATTAATTTATGCTGAGAGAAATATGTACACAGCTAATATTTAGACTTGCTAAGTTAACACAGATAAAGGTAACTCTTAACAGGAAAAGATTTCAGGTTATCCTGAAGCTGGAATAATGACCATAATGAACCATTTATGTGGGTGAGACTGATTTCTCTACATTGAGATAATTTGTTCTCAAACTCTGTACATTCACAGGAAATATACTGCTGGATTTTATATCCATAAGAATCAAGTACTTCAGTGTTGCCTGGAATGGCTAAGTTACATTGACACTGAGGACAGCTCAAATATCTAATGCAGCTCTAGAACTTCAAACACTGTTTCTGGACATAATGTTCTAACTTTGTATTGATTTTCTTGTTTCTAAAAATAAATTCTCTACACATTGCTCTTCTTTATGTCTGTTACATTTTTACTTCATTACTAGTTCTCTAACAGTTTTCAGTCTTATAAAACTTTTTTTTTTTCCTTTTTTAAGGAGTTGCCCCAGATTCCTAATATTGTGTGGTCTCATTCATTGCAGTGAGTCAGGAAATCAGATATATCCCTGGTGGATAGAGATCCCCTGGGTCTAACCAAGTGATTAAAGATATCTGGGCAAAAAAAAAAGAAAAGAAAAGAAATAGAAGAAGAAAACGAAAGAAAGGAAGGAAAGAAGGGAAGGGAAGGGAAGGGAAGGGAAGGGAAGAGAAGGGAAGGGAAGGAAAGGGAAGGAAAGGAAAATAAAGGAAAGGAAAGGAAAAGAAAGGAAAGGAAAGGAAAGGAAAGGAAAGGAAAGGAAAGGAAAGGAAAGGAAAGGAAAGGAAAGGAAAGGAAAAGAAAGGAAAAACACTTCTAATGCATCAGGGAAATTTGAGCTACAAGTTAGGGTAAAGGAAATCAAGGTGGCTAAAAAATTGTGTGGAAGACTAATTAAGAGAATATGTTATGTACCACCCTTTCCCTTTTCTAGATGAAGACAATTTCAGCTGCAAACATGCAGGCAATAAAGAAATAGAGTCATTTTCAATGGTTGTAGTCATTAAGAAAAAACCAAGTCAATTGCCTGAGAAAAGTCAATTGTACCTGACACTGGGATTTGCAAGCAATGTGTCCTCAACAAGAGCTCTGTGATGGATTACATTCTCAATTGTATCTCTGAATTGGAAAGGGAATTGCTAGTAACATGTCCTATGAAGCAAGTCCTGTAAGTGAAACTCCTCAGGACTAAAGACTTCCTTTAGCCTGTAACAACATTGCTCAATTCCACTTCCCCGCTTGTCTGAGCTTCTCGTTTTCTTTCATTGCCTCACTCCTTGTGAAGTCACAAGAATCTTGGTCATAGAGTATTCCCTTCTCATGTGTACACCCTGGGCTAGCAGCAATGAGGAATTTAAGGAATGGTGACATGTAGCATCCACCTGCTCAGTTATTTCATTTGCCATGATGTCTCCTAGATTCTTGGTAATGTTAAAGTTTCAGGAATAAGGTTAGAGAGATTTCTTAGTGGTTAGGGTGCTTGCCTGCAAAGCCTAAAGATCCCACATAAACCAGACACACAAAGTGACATGTGTCTGGAATTCCATTATAGTGGTGGAGGCCCTGGCATGCCAATCCTTTTCCTCAGACTTACACTAGCTGTTGTTTTCACTCTCACTCTCTCTCTCATTCACGCTGCCTCTCTCACAAAAAAGGCCAGTCTGATGGGCTTGCCTCAAAAAAAAAAAAAAAAGTTTGAAGAATAAAAACACAGTCCTAAGTAGCCTGTTCATACATCCCTGGCTCTATTTCAGAAATGGATCATAAAACACCTATTTTTTTAATTTTACTTTTTTTTAATCTTTTCACAATTTTTTATTAACATTTTTCATGATTATAAAACATATCCCATGGTAATACCCTTCCCCCTCACTTTCCCCTTTGAAATTCCATTCTCCATCATATTACCTCCCCATCTCAATCATTCTACTTACATATAGACAATACCAACCTATTAAGTACCCTCCTCCCTTCCTTTCCCTTCCATTTATATCTCCTTTTTAACTTACTGGCCTCTGCTACTAAGTATTTTCCTTCTCACACAGAAGCCCAATCATCAGTAGCTAGGATCCGCATATGAGGGACAGCATGTGGTGCTTAGCTTTCTGGGCCTGGGTGACTTCACTTAGTATAATCCTTTCCAGTTCCATCCATTTTTCGGCAAATTTCATAACTTCATTTTTCCTTACTGCTGAGTAGAATTCCATTGTATAAGTGTGCCACATCTTCATTATCCACTCATCAGTTGAGGGACATCTAGGCTGGTTCCATTTCCCAGCTATTATAAATTGAGCAGCAATAAACATGGTTGATCATGAGAAATGAGATGAGTCCTTGGGATATATGCCTAGGAGTGCTATAGCTGGGTCATATGGTAGATCAATCTTTAGCTATTTTAGGAACCTCCACAATGATTTCCACAATATCTGGACCAGATGGCATTCCCACCAGCAATGTAGAAGGGTTCCTCTTTTTTCCACATCCTTGCCAACATTCATGATCATTTTTCTTCATGATAGCCAAACTGACAGGAGTGAGATGGAATCTCAATGTAGTTTTAATCTGCATTTCCCTGATGACTAGTGATGTAGAACATTTTTTTAGATGCTTATATGCCATTCATATTTCTTCCTTTGAGAATGCTTTATTTAGCTCCATAGCCAAAGTTTTAATTGGCTTGTTTGATTTCTTATTATTTAACTTTTTGAGTTCTTTGTATATCCTACATATTAATCCTCTATCAGATGTATAGCTGGAGAACATTTTTTCCCATCCTGTAGGTTGCCTCTTTGCTTTGTTCCCTATGTCCTTTGCAGTGCAAAATTTTTGTAATTTCATGAGGTGCCAGTGATTAATCTGTGGTTTTATTGCCGGAGCAATTGGGATTGTATTCATAAAGTCGTTGCCAAGACCAATATGTTGAAGAGTTTCCCCTACTTTTTCCTCTAGCAGTTTCAGAGTTTCAGGTCTGATGTTAAGGTCTTTAATCCATTTGGACTTATTCTTGTGCATGGAGAGAGAGAAGAATCTATTCTCATCCTTCCACAGATATATATCCAGTTTTCCCAACATCATTTGCTGAAGAGGCTGTCTTTTCTCCAATGAGTATTTTTGGCATTTTTATTGAGTATCAGGTGGCTATAGCTACCTGGACTTACATCTGGGTCCTTTATTCTGTTCCATTGATCTACATGTCTGTTTTTGTGCTAGTACCATGCTGTTTTTATTACTATGGCTCTGTAGTATAGGTTAAAATCAGGTATGGTGACACCACCAGCCTTATTTTTGTTGCTCAGTATTATTTTAGATATTCGAGGTTTTTTGAAAACACCTATTTTCTATAAACACATGGATTAATGAAAAGCAAACCTAATTGCTAGAAGATATAGTTGCTCTCCAATGATCTTCAAAAACACACAAGGCTAAGCTTTCAAAGGACAGTGCACTTTTAATTAATTTATGTCAATGTTGTCAATGCTTAAGGTTCCTAGAAGACTTTAAATTTTAGCTGTTTTGAAAGAGGAAAAGGCAAACTATACTTTCAGAGTCTTGTTCCCTATAAGGATATAGAAAAAAGATGAAATATTAAAGTGAAATTATAAATACAAAAGATGAAATATTTAAAAGTGAAATATGTGCCAATTTTTATCAAGTTTGAAAGTAATAATCTGTCATAGCTATTAATAGAATTTCCTGTTTATCAGTGGAGTCTTTATAGCTCTATTAAAAACTGTTGTAATAATTTAACTTGCATCAGGTTTTTAAAACAGTTTTGAGTTCTGAGATCTTTTTCATAACAATTAATTTTGTTCTGCTAATGCCATTTTTCTCAGAAACTATTTGACATTATCAGTCCAAAGGATGAGTATGCTTTGCTGTTGGGTACTTTGGAAAATTAAATAAAGAAATGGGATGTTTTAGGCCCTTTGTACCTGTTGCAAGGAAGCTTATAATTTAGTTGAAGGGATATCTGCTTATATTATTAAATGTAATCACAAATGCAGTGCTGAATATAAGCAAGTAATATAATGCCTTACCTAGGTTTAAGGGGAGCTTGTTATTGAGGGTCTTGACAAAAGTCAGATGGATTGTTCAAACTGATTAACCCTTAAGTGGTTATTTACAAACTTAAGAGCAGGCTTTTAGGGAAGTCATGAATGGATGGTGCAATGTGAGGGTTGGCATCAAGGGTCTGTATGCTACATGGGCGACTAGGGGAAATGACCAATATCTGTCCAAGCAACTCATTGCTTAACCTAATTAGCAACAAATAACCTGATGTGATGCCCACACAAGTGCAATAGTGGCACACAGCCATGGTGGGGAACCAACTGCTCTTGATTTGGCTAACTGATCCCTTCAGTGGTACAAGACCCATAGCTGGAGCTGGGAAACAAGTCAGAACCATACCCAAACATAAGCCCACTCTCCAATATCAAGCTACCATCAATCATGGGGTACAAGAGGGCCTACACCTAGCAAACTCTCTATCAAAAAAGTAATTGTTATCTCAATTTTCCTGGTGCTAACTTACTGTCCATTGGAGAATCTGCTTCTCCTTTTCAGACAGATGCAGATCCTAAGGAGAGAGCTTCCCCAACATACCTCAAAAGGGGCCCGACTGAAACTAAGGACAATTGGTGAAACAAGCAAGGGTGATGTTTTCCTGATGAACCCAGATACCAGCACAAAGGGGAAGGAGACCAACACAGACAAAAATCAACTCCTACCAAATCAGAGAGCCAGAGCCTCAGAGGGCCCCAATACCTCAGCACTGAAGCAGACCAAAATTAACCCAACATGGCTCAGGGAAATTTTGCAGAAGAGGGGGTGGAAAGAATGTCAGAGTCATATGTTGGGTCATGATATGCAGAGACATTTATCGTACCAATAATTGTGGACTAACTCCACAATGCACGACCCATTTACATCAACAAGGAGGGTCCAATGGGAGGGGGTAGATCATGGATGAGTCTAAACAATGGTACCAAACTGCCTGAATTTGCTGAAAAGAAAACTAATAAATTAAATTTTTAAAAAAGGGTCTGTATGGAAGTACTCTGACAGATATGAGAAACTGTGTCTGACTAGAAAGAAAAAAATGTGTGACAAACATGGAGAGGCAAGAAGAAATGACATTAGGGTTTAAATATACATGTTTTCCATTGATATTTTTATAATTTATATACATATAAATTTTAAAATTATATATATATATATACACAATTATAATATATATTATATATAATTATATGTATAATTTTTGGTTCAGAAGAAAATACAGATATAGAAGAAATTAGAATAAGAATATATCTAACTGCTGTAAATGCTGATGCTATGTTACTGGTACAATAGACAATCAATCAAACATGCTGGTCAGCTGCTGTCCCCTGTAACAAAATACCTATGACCATCAAGTTAGAAAAAGGACAGTTTTATGTTGGCTAAGAGTTTTTCAGGTTTTAGTCCATAATTGACTGGCACATTGCTTTTGGTCCTGTGTATACCATGTACTCCACCCTGGTGGCAACATGTAGGACAAGGAGCTCATGACCTTATGGCCACCAAGAAGCAAACACAAAGGAAAAAGAGTGACCATGGTCCGGGCAATCCTTTTGAGGAAATGGCACCCATGAATTTTAACTTCTTCACAGTAAACACCTCAAAGATTCCACAACCTTCCAAAACTACTTTGGGCTGGGAATCCCCTTAACACATGTTCCTTTAGTGGACTCATCCAAATAATAGCACATCAAGATACTGACAAATAATCAATAGGAATCATAACTTTAATATAACAGTAGCTTCATAAGGGGATATAAAAGATGCCCTTGCTTTTAGAATTAGATATTTGAAATACAAATTGTTCACACAGTTTACAATGGAAATATACTTAGTTTTATAGCATATATTAGGATTTGAGTCACTGGGATATGATTTCTGATTACAAGTCTAATATTCTCTCATTGCATTCTTTTTATGTAAAATTATTGACTAGTTGTTTTAGAACTTGAAATGTGTGTCATGAAGTAATTAATAACTATACATAATCTGTGCTTTTTAGAGCAGTTAAAGTTTAATACAAATGATAATGATGTAAATAAATTCTTGCTTTGGCTGTGGATTTAGCTTCAAAGAACAGAAAATAATGTAACCAAACAGTGATGCTTATGGCCTTATAGTCACAACCATAAAACAAATGAGAATTCAGTGTTATAATGGATTAGTTCAAATACATAGACTCAACAAGATTCCTCAATAAGGTTTCATATTTAATACAATATACTTTATTGTTAATGAAACATCTTGTAGAATTCAAAAATGAAAATCCTTTGTTTCAATTATGTAGCTTAAATTAATAATTATCATAGCTCCTATTCAGCATGCATCTATATTAGACTCAGAATCTGTATTGCTTTAATGACTTTCTCCATGTGTTCTTTTTATGTTTATGATATGTATAAACCTAATTAAAATACCTAATTTCATTGAAGAGTAAATCTAAATTCACTTAGGATTATCATGTGTTGTTCCTTGCTAATAATTCACTCGAGTTCAAGAAGTATTTAGAATAATTCTGCCTTTGTATCATAAACATATATTACTTACCACACAATAAAAATACACAGCTTCCTTCTAGTATATCTGAAAGTTAGAGTTTTTTGTTTGTTTGTTTGTTTTGTGGAAACAATATTGAGACTCCACATAAACATCAAAATAAGGTAGGGGGATGTCTCAGTGGTTAAAGATGCTTGCTTGCAAAGCCTGCCAGACAGGGTTCAATTCTCCAATATCCACAAAAAGAGAGATACACAAGTGGTGCATGCCTCTGGAGTTCACATGTACCAGCAAGAAGCCCTAGTGTACCATTTTCATCTATCTCCTTGCAAATAACCAATACCACCTGTTGGTATATAGCCTCAATGTAAACAAAATCGAGGAAATAGAAAAAAATAAACCACACACAAATAACATTTAAATGAGTAAAGGGAAAGCAGGAAACACTACGAAACAAAAAGAATGACAAGAATAACTTCATACTTTTCAATAATAACCCTTAATATCGATGGCTTCAATGCACCATCCAAAAGACACAGGCTTGCAGACTGGATTAAAAGGCAGGATCTGGGATGGAGAGATGGCTTAGTGGTTAAGCGCTTGCCTGTGAAGCCTAAGGATCCCAGTTTGAGGCTCGATTCCCGGGATCCACGTTACCAGATGCACAAGGGGGCGCATGCGTCTGGAGTTCGCTTGCAGTGGCTGGAAGCCCTGGCGTGCTCATTCTCCCTCTCTCTCTCTCTCTCTCTCTCTCTCTCTCTCTCTCTCTCTCTCTCTCCCCTCCTCTGTCTGTCATTTGCAAATAAATAAATAAATAAAACGTTTTTTTAAAAGGCAGGATCCTGCCATTTGTGGCCTCCAGGAAACTCATCTCTCAATAAAAGATAGACACTGCCTTAGGGTGAAAGTGTGGAAAAAGGTATTTCAAGCAAATGGGCCCAGGAAACAAGAGGGGTTGCTATCCTAATATTTGGCAGGATAGACTTCAAACCAACGTTAGTGAGGAAAGATAAAGGAAGTCATTTTACACTGCTTAAAGGAACACTCCAACAGGGCATTATAATCCTAAACATATATGCACTTATCATGGGGGATCCCAGTTTCATCAAACACTGTTAGACTTAAGGTCACAGCTAACGTCAAACAGAATTGCAGTGGGAGACTTCAATACCCCACTCTAATCAATTGACAGGTCATCCCAGCAAAAAATAAACAGAGAGACACTTGAATTAAATGATGTCATGGAACAAATGGACCTAACAGATATCTATAGAAAATTCCACCCAAATGCTGCAGAACAAATATTTTTCTTAGCAGCACATGGAACATTCTCTAAAATAAACTAGATATTAGGACACAGAGCAAATCTCCACAAATGTAGGAAAATTGAAATAATCCCTTGTACTCTATCTGACTACAATGGGATTAAACTGCAAACCACCAATTATTAAAAGCTACAGAGCATACAGAAATTAATGGAGACTCAGCAGTACACTATTGAATGATCAATGGGTCAATTAAGAAATCAAAAAGGAAATCAATAACTTCATAGAATCAAAGGATGATGATAATACAACATGCCAAGACCTTTGGGACATAATGAAGGCAGTCCTAAGAGGGAAATTTATAGCTCTAAGTGTCTATATTAAGAAATTAGAGAGTTTACAAATAAACAGTTTAATGCTTCACCTTAAGGCCTTTAAAAAAGAAGAACAAGTCAAACCAAAAATCAGTAGATAAGAAGACATTATAAAGACTGGGAAGAAATTAATGAAATAGAAGCCCAAAAACAATCCAAAGAATCAATGAAACAAAGAGTTTTTTGGAAGGATAAACAAGATTGATAAACCCTTAGCAAATTTGAATAGAAGAAAGAGAGAAGAGACAAACATTAGTAAAACTAGAAATGAAAGAGGCACCATTACAACAGATACCAAATAAATTCAGACAATTATAAGGACATACTTTAAGAATATATATGCTGCTAAATTTGAAAATCTGAAAAAAACTGATGATTTCCTTGATTCATATGACCTACCAAAATCAAATTAAGATGAGATACACCATTTATATAGACCTATAATGAGTATAGAGATCCAAACAGTTATAGAGTCTCCCAAATAAAAAAAGCCCAGGCCCAGATGGATTAACTGGTGAATTTTACCATACCTTCATGGAAGAACTAACACCAATGCTTCTCAAACTCTTCCATAACATAGAAAAGGAAGGAATTCTACCCAACTCCTTATCACCCTCATACCAAAACCAGACAAAGATAGAACAAACAAAATTACAGACCAATCACCCTCATGAACTTAGATGCAAAAATTCTGAACTATTAAAATACTGACAAACAGAATACAAGAATATCTCAAAAAGATTATTCACCCTGACCAAGTTGGCCTTATCCAAGGGATGCAGGGATGGTTCAGCATACACAAATCAATAAATAAAATATACCATATAAATGGTCTGAAGGACAAAAATCACGTGATCATCTCCATAAATGCAGAAAAGGCATTTGACAAAATCCAACATCCATTCATGGTAAAAGTATTACAGAAACTGGGGCTAAAAGGAACATATCTCAACATAAAAAAAAAACTTTATGACAAACCTACAGCAAAAATATACTCAATGGTGAAAACTCGAATCTTTTCCACTAAACTCAGGAACAAAAGAAGGGTGTCCATTATCCCCACGTTTATTTAGTATAGTACTTGAAGTCTTAGCTATAGCAATAAGGCAAGAGACACTCATAAAAGGGATACAAATTGGAAAGGAAGAGATCAAATTATCACTACTTGCAGATGATATGATTCTATACATAAAAGACCCTAAAACCTCTACCAGCAAACTGTTAGAGCTAATAAGCACTTTTAACAATGTAGCAGAATACAAAATAAATACAAAGAAATCAGTAGCTTTCCTATATACTAACAACAAATGTGGGGAGAATTAAATCAGGGAATCTTTCCCATTCACAAATTCCTCAAAAAAATAAAATAAAATAAAAAAGGAAGTACCTTGGAATAAATGTAACTAAGGAAGTGAAGGAGCTCTACAATGAGAAATTTAAAACACTCAAGAGAGAAATTGCAGAATATACAAGGAAATGGAAAAATATCGATTGTTTTTGGATTGGAAGAATCAATATTTTAAAAATGTCAATCTTACCAAAAGCAATCTTCACATTTAATGCAATCCCCATTAAAATTCCAATGGCATTCTTCATGGGAACAGAAAAAATAATCCTGAATTTTACTTGGAAGCACAAAAATTCTCGAACAGCCAAAATGATTTTGAGCAACAAAAATAAGGCTAGTGTGAATGGATAATAAAGATGTGCTACATCTACACAATGGAGTTCTATACAGTGGTAAAGCAAAATGAAATTATGAGATTTGCAGGGAAATGGATGGACTTGGAAAGGATTATACTAAGTGAGGAATCCCAGACCCAGAAAGCCAAATGTCACATGTTCTTTCTCATATGTGGATCATAGCTAGAAATGTGTGTGATTAGGAGCCAAAAACAAGTAGCATAGGCCATTAAGCTAGAAAAAGGCTATAAGGAAAGGAGGAAAGAGAAGGTCTTAAGGGGATGGTATTGTATATATGTTTGTAGAAGAACAGATTTCAGGGAGGGAAAAGGCCTAAGTGAGGTCAGGGGAAGAGTTTGTACAAAAGAAGGGCTGAGGAGAGGGTCAATCAAAATTCAAGATATTCTGAATAAGACCTATGGAAATCTACTTTCTTGAATAATGGCATAACCAGAAGCCATAGATTGCTACTAAAAAATTTTCAGTGCCAGGGATGTGACGTTCCAGTGAATTGTTGGCCAGGGAGGTCTCTGTTACCTCCAAAACATTATAGGCTATTGCCAAGGTCCTTGGTTTCCCATTAGAAAGAGATGGTAAGATCCTATTGCTGAAGACTTCACATGCCTGAGTGGCAGAGTTGCTGAGAAACCAAGCTGGTGTTGAGCAGAAAACCTTTATCCTATAGCTCAGCCAACTAAAAGCTGGTAGAAAGCTACACTGTATGCAGCCTTATGTGAGAAAGAAGTCATCAGCAGTGAAAACAGTGGGCAGTGGAAGCCTCAAGTTTGGCCAGACAGGCCAAATTACTGAATGAGTGCAATAGTGGCATGTCTGCTCTGAGGAAAACCAACTGCTCTCTAATTGGACTGAAGAGCCACTCTATGGGAGGGAATACATGCCTGGTACTGGAAGCTAATCAAATGCCTATGGCAGGGGAGGTCATGAGACTTAGGGGTATACAGCCTGCTCGTGTCTGGATAAATGCATATATTACTCTCTCCAAATTTCCCTGAAAGCACTACACTTAATGATCAAACTCATATAATAATGCTACTATCACTTCTGGTTAGAGAAGCTTCTCTTTTCAGATGGTGATGACCACTGGGATGACCCAAAAGGCAAGATAGTGCTTAGAAGAAGGGATGGAGGAGTGTCCAGCACTGAAACACTTCACACCCTCCAAAGCTCAGGATCCATTGCGGAAGAGGTGTCCGAAAGAATGTAAGACCCTATGGAAGGGTACTGCTCCTTACATACAACTGTCTGGACAGAACTTTGCCTCAACATCCAAGACCTTGCAGTGCCTAGCAATACCTACACAAGACCCTCATAATAGGAGAAAAAGATGATGACATCAAATTAAAACAGAGACTAAGGGAGAGAGGAATGATGGAGAGCAGAGTTATGAAGGGGAAAGGGGGGGAGGGGAGGGAAATACCATGGTTTGTTGTCTATAAGTATTGAAGTTGTCAAAATCAATATTTTGAGGTGATATATCTTTCCATATTCACTGGAGTATTGTTCAATGTAGAAAAATGTGGAAATAACATAAGGGTAAATAGATGAACAGATACAGAAAGTGTGAAAAATAAGTATGTATGTATATGTGTGTGCACTAATGAAAAGTATGATCTTGCATTGAATATGAATTTATTGACAACAGTTTTCCATAGCTTTCAGAATGCATCTTCTATAACTTAATACCAATCACGGAATATTATTGAATTATTATAAATAACATTGTATTAATTGTGACAGCACGGATAAAACTGAAGGCACCATGTAAAGTGAAAGTAGCCAGTCCCAGAAAGAGTAAGAAACATAATCTTATTTATATATAAACCTAAAAGTTTGACTCAAAAGCTAATGGAGTTAGTTAACAAGGGTTAATATAGATTTGTAATCTTCTTGATTATGAAAAGCCCTGCAGAGATATAGCACAGCATGTTGGCTATAATAAGAGCAAGTTTGTAATTTGCTAAGACAGCCGCTATCAAGTGTTCTTACTACTTAAGAGAGTAAAGTATATAAAATAAGAGATATACTTAGGCAGGGCGTGGTGGCGCACACCTTTAATCCTGGCACACAGGAGGCAGAGGTAGGAGGATCGCCAAGAATTCGAGGCTACCCTGAGACTGCCTAGTTAATTCCAGGTCACCCTGGACCAGAGTGAGACCTTGCCTTGAAAAACAACAACAACAACAACAAAAGAGATATACTTAGTGTAATTGCTGGATTATTTAAAAATGTATATGTGCCTCAAATCACCAATTTATATATCTAAAATATATACAATGTGATTTGATAACAATTACTCAATAACTCTGAGGAAAACAGAAAATAGGCTTGAAAAAGGAAAAAAAAACTCTAGGGCTTAACAGACTTAATAATTAAAATGAATAAGTTGAAATATTCTCAACATCAAGTTAAGGAGATTTATTCCTTGTATTTAGAGAATAGGCTTCATTAGGGTTATATTTTTTCCATATGGATTAAGAATGTTTAGAAGCTCAAGGAAAAGGTCCATCCAAATTGTCTTTATCTCCTACTGTGATAGGTGCTTATGTTACTTGATATTGATTATATGTTTGTTCAAATGGCTGAGAAAAATAGCAAAATAAATTGAGTTTTATAGGTTGCTAAAGCATCCTGATTATTTACTATAAGAAAAACAACTATTTTTAGGAAAACTGGCACTAGACTTTATCTCTGGGAAACTTACACACATACACATGTAGTTTATTTACCTGTTATTCAGGCTCAGGAACCTATGGAGACTCATTAAATTTGTAAAGATATAAAAATGTTCTTTCTAATGGGTTGGTTATGTTGTTAATGCTGATAATAAAACATTGTGAGAGCATTGTAGTGGCATTTTAAAGAGGATTGGCCATGGCAGAGAGCTATTTGTTACAATAACATATACATTCTTTGTACAATTTAATATTTTACCCACTGCAGTTTTTTTTTTCAATTTACTATGGATGTTTTCAAGAAATATATATGTTGGATATTGTTATTCAAGACATATGATTAGGTAATTGTCTTTAAGATGCTCAGACATTGAATTTGTGAGAATTAAAAGTGATTTGTAAAACTTATGTTTCTTCTGATTAATATAAGCAAACTGGTACACTACATATACTCTTGATTTCATAACGCAATGCTGTGATCTTAGGTCATGGAAAAGAAGTAAGATACTCAAAACCTACCAAAGTAGAGATCCAGAGACTCCTAAGAGTTCATCAAGTAAAAAAGTTCATCATGAAGTAGACTTAAAACTCATCCACCATGGCTCAGAGAATTTTGCCAAAGAGGGGGCAGAAAGATTATAAGAGCCACAGATTGAGACATCATATCCAGAGGCATTCCCTATCCCCCCAAATAACTGACTACTGCTCCCACAACACACAAACTACAACCCCATGGGGAATACATGTAACCCCACTGAGGAGCATCGCCAGTGGAATGGGGGCAGGGATGAGGAAAAGAGGGTACCAACACATAATGGATCCATATGAATCATCTTGCTAATAATAATGATAATAAACATGAAAAAAACAAAAAATTCAAAGAAAATTTAAAAAGTTAACTCTGACTCAGTGAAATATACTTCTCTGAATAAAAAGTCAGTATACTTTCAAAGCTTAGAAGTAAATCTTACTGTAAATATAGTTTGTCCTATAAAGAACTCTTTCTATTAGTTTTAAATACTAAAGCATGCTTGAACTTATCTTTACATTTATTTTTTAATACCAGTAAGATATATCACGATGCGTTCCATTTAATACTTCTAAGATTATGTGAGAAGGTCATATATATATATATAATTTGTTTGCAAGCAAAGAGAAAGAGACATTGAGCATGGAGGGAGGGAGAGAGAGAGAGAGAGGGTAACCGAGCTCCCGGGCCTCTAGCTGCTGCAAGTGAACTCGCGATGCATGCATTACTTTGTGCATCTGGCTTTAGGTGGTTACTGGGGAATCTAACTCCATTTACGCTTGCAGGCAAGAGTCTTACTCTTTGAAAAATTTCTCTATCCCATGGTTGCCATTCTTACAGTGGTGGATCCTACGATGTTCTCCACAAAACAACTCCCCAGAAATGAGTAACTGCATTAAGTGCTGTCTACTCCAAGTACAGAACCCTCTCCATGAAGATTTGGATGAGGAAAGCTTCCTTTCTGGCTCAGCTTCCATGTACTGAGCCGGTGAAGTGGTGGTAGAAAGATCAAGTTCTACCTCTTCCAACTCAGTGCAATTCTCATGGATCAGGTTGCGGTTTCTCTGCATATCAGAAACTCCATCTGCCCTATTCTTCCATCATCCTTTCTTTCCTTCCACAGTTATGGCTGCATAAACAGTCCTTAATGCCCTGGCTTCACGCAAACCTCTATCCAGAAGTTTTTCCTGGAGACAGAAGCTCATGGTTTTCAGGTCACAGTCATGTATATCCTCGAATTTTATTATGTCAAGCTAGCTATGCATTTTTCCTGAAAGTCACATGTATGTTTTCCTAATCTACTTATTATGTTTTGTCATTACTAAGTGTATTGAAACTATATAAATAAAGTAGAAGTGTGGGAAAGTGTTTTTTTTTTTCTAAGTCTTCTTTTCATCAAAAAAATTGCAATTAAAATGTGCTATCAAAATGCTATAAAAGGTATTTCAAATGCAAAATCTGTAACATTTTTAATTTTTTTGTTCATTTTTATTTATTAATTTGAGAGTAACAAAGAGAGAAATGGGCAGATAGAGAAAGAGAGAGAATGGGCGCCCCAGGGCCTCCAGCCACTGCAAATGAACTCCAGATGCATGTGCCCCCTTGTGCATCTGGCTAACGTGGGTCCTGGAGAATCAAGCCTGGAACCGGGGTCCCTCAGCTTCACAGGAAAGCGCTTAACTCTTAAGCCATCTCTCCAGCCCAATATAACATTTTTATAAACAAGTTGATTCACTGAAATGTTTCCTTACTATTCAAATAAAATGTGAGAAAATCATAGACAATTCATTCTGATATTTTATGAATTAAAAAATCAATCAAGAAGTGGAGAGATGGCCTGGTCATTAAAGGCACATTCTTCTAAAGCTTATGGCACAGGTTTGATTCCCTAGTACCCAGAGGTACAAAGTGACACATGCATCTGGCGTCTGTTGGAAGCAGCAGAAGGCTGTATCCACTCTTTCTCTTTTGACACTATCTTTGTCTCTCTCAAATATACAAATAAAATATTTTAAAAATCAATTGAAATCTCTTGTCATTATTTAATGAAAATATCTCAAGTTTACTAAACTACTATTCATTTCCTGTAAATTTGCAATTACATATTAAAATATTTCTCATTTGTAGTGTTTTTTAAACTAACTAATAAGGTACTGGTGTCAAATGCATTAGGCAACAAAACCAGATTACTGAATAATAAAATATAGGTGAACTATACTGTTTTTGATATTAACCTATCTGTCTATCTAAAATAAAGTTAATATAGGTAAAGATTATCTGAAATGGTGTTAAAAGTATTTTTATGTCTCTGGAAGAGAAGAGACTTTGAAAACTTCTGGTCTACATCAGTGTCTCCCATACTTTACTATGTAGACAAAAAGCCTGGGCATTTTGTGAGCATGCAGATCTGTATGCTGTCTGCCTCTATAAGCTCTGCAGAGTCTTTGTTTCACAGGCACAGTACACACCTGTTCTCCATGAACCCACAAGATTAAGACTGCTAACTCAGCATCTTTCTTTCTTGGTCCTGCTCTTCGTTTGAACCTTAACAGGCAAACCAGCTGTTTACTATGCAACCAGCAATCATATTTTTTTAATTTTAATTTTACTCTGTTTTCGCCAGCCTTTTCATCCCCATAAAACCATAGTCACTAGGTTTATATAGTTCTCCATAATATATAGTCATATAACATAATTCTGAGGTGATTGTTGACAATATCTAACACAATAAATTTTCCTCCATTTGTACATTTTATGAATCACTAGAAATAGTTTATTGTTGGAAAAATGAGCGGCAGATCATACTCAATGGTGAAATAGAGGCATTTGAAGGAATCAGAGGAACAGACAGTGAACAGCAAGCTGTGACTGTTGAAGGAAAATGTGTTTTCACCCTGTGCAGACAATGACACTTTTGAGATCAGATGCCCACTAGAAGACAATTACAGAAGGAGCACTGAATCTTGGACTAAAGAAAGTATGACCTTATACTGTGACGTCTTTTTAATCACATATTGTAAATCTGCTGGTATCATATAATGGAGAAACTATTGTATTTTGAGACTATTCCACTTTCTTTCATTCAACAGACTTCTTATATTCTAAACAGTTTTTGTATTTTTTTTAACTAAGTCAGTTTTTTCTTTAAAACTGTTTAAATAAAGCATTTTATCTGTTAATTAAATATATTTTAACATACATAAATACAAAATTATAATTAAAATAGGGTTTAAATTTTTCTTGACCTTGTCACACATTTTTAACTTAAATAAACTCAAGAAAAATTATAGATATCCTTCAAAAGTAATAATAATAGAGGAATTAGAAAATTAACTAGAAAAAATGCATATAAATTAAAATTATAGTAAACCAATTAGTGTTCATCTCAGACAAAGAAATATACTTTGCTATATCGTAGTAATATTTCCTCAAAGGGAACTAACATATTCCTGTTGATCATATTTACAAAAGTATTTGATGATGTATAATGCCTGAGAATGGCCTGAGATCCCTGGAGTTTAATTCCCCAGGACCTACACAAATAACTGGGCATGGCCATGAATGATTGTAATCCCAGTAGGCCAGGGATGGATGCCAGAGAATCATTGGAATTCCTTGACTGAGAAATTAGCAGGTCCGAGGGAGATGAAAATAGCAGTTCTGGGTGGAAGGAGATATTTCATCTCAAGGAAATATGTTGAAGAGTGACACAGAAGGCCAGTTGAAGTCCTCCTTTGTCCTCTGTACATATACATGCATGCATTTGCACACACATGTGCATATACCATAAATGGACATATTGTACACCATACTATATATAGTGTGTGTGTGTGTACAATATATATATATATAGTACACACACACACTCACACACACACACACACACACACACATACACATACACAAACACAAACACACAAGTTAAAAAAAAAAAACATGGGGCTGGAAATGGCTTAGTGGTTAAAGTACTTGCTAAGCTAAAGGACCCAGGTTTGATTCCCCAGGCCCCATGTAAGCCAGTTTCACAACAGGATACATGCATCTGGAGTTCATTTTCAGTGGCTTGAGGCCCTGGAGTGCCCATTCACAAAGTCTCTCCCCTGCCTATTTCTCTCTATATATATCTCTCTCAAATAAATAAAGAAAATTAAATATTTTAAAAAACCTTAAAGCAAAACCTAGAAGCTATTTTATTTTTGGCTTTTAATTTTTATGGCATATCTACTTTATAATTACCAAATATTTACTATTCTTATTATCAAATACTTGGTAGTCTTTTAATTTAAATTCCAACATCCTTTCTGAGTTTTTAAACAAAGTGTGGCTGTGATACCTTAGTTTATCAAGATATTTTTTGATTAATAATGTCTGCATCTCTACTCCCACACATACATTCTGGGATGATTAAAGCTGTAGCTCGGATCTGAACTGTTTCCCATAAAATTTCATGTAATGTAGACTTACTTTGTAGCAGCCTATTTCAATATTAGGAGATGGCAGAACCTCTAAGAGGCAGGGTCCAGTTGGAACAAGTTAGATCACTGAACTCAGGATCTTATGGGGGATACTGGGACACCAGCCTTTCCTGTCTATCTCTCTATTTCCTGGATGTCATTAGGTGTACTGCTGCCTCCACCATGGAACCTTGTCATGTTATGCTGCCTTACCTTTCCTTCTTCTCAGGGGCATTTCTCAGGTACTTGTGGAACAGCAATGAAAAACCAGGTAACACATTAGAATTGATGGTGGAAACAGGAGAGGTAGTTTCTATGCAGTAAATTATACTAAGGCTTTGTAACACAGGATCTTGTGCTTAGGCCAAAATAGAACAGAAAGCAGCTGACTACCCCTATAATAGCCATGCCTCTGTTGCACCAGTTGGTACATGTTACCTGGCTGGCTTTGTAGCTTGCAGGATCTGCTGGTGGTTTAGAATGCCAATGACTTTTCTCTCCTAGCTGCCAGCATAGTACCTTCCAGAACTTCTACTTCTGTTCCAATGCAATTTCTCCCTGTTGTACAATCAAAGCATGCAGTATTTTCAGGAATATGGTCTTGCCATCTAGTTCTGGTCAGCAAACAAGATTTTTGGCAGTAGTCTGCATTGTTTTGGGGGTTGTATGGGTCTCTCTGGCCAACAACTCGCTGGTAGGTTTCCTATCTTCATTGATCTGCCCTCCACAGAGGACTTTTTCCCAAACTATATCTCTTTCTCTATTAATTACCTTTTTAATATTTATTTTTATTTTTATTTATTTATTTGAAAGAGACAGACCGAGAAAGAAAGAGGGAGAGAGAGAGAAGAGAGAGAATGGGCGCGCCAGGGCCTCCAGCCACTACAAATGAACTCCAGACACATGTGCCCCCTTGTGCATCTGACTAAGGTGGGTCCTGGGGAATCGAGCCTTGAACCAGAGTCCTTAGGTTACACAGGCAAGTGCTTAACCACTAAGCCATCTCTCCAGCCCCTTAATTACCTTTTGAAATTAGCTAACAAAGAAATTAGTTTCCATATGGAGTATTCTTAACATCCTTAGGCTATTTTTGTTGTTTTTTGTTGTTGTTTTATTTTGTCTTTTTTTGAGGTAGGGTCTTGCTCTAGCCCAGGCTGACTTGGAATTCATTATGTAGCCTCGGGGTGGCCTCAAACTCAAGGCAATCCTCCTTTGTCTGCCTCCTTAGTGCTGGGATTAAAGGTGTGTGCCACCATGCCCAGTTAGCACTTTTATTTTTGATTGCCTTCTCACCCTCTCCTCTCCTCTATCCCTCTCTCCTATAGTTGAACCTTTCTGCCAAGGTACAGCCTGAGCAGGGCTGTAGAATTCGAAGGGGATATATGGAGTTGGCATTGTGAGGAAATGATTTGAACCAGTGGTTCAGGTGAAGCATACTGGACACAGAGCAAAACTCTGCTTCTTTATTAATACTTTTATAATACATTAAATTATTTTGCAAACAAAACATAGCAACTTATTCATGTAGCTTTATTCTCCAAGAAATCTTGCACAATATTCTCCTAGGTTTCCCCTGCTTCTGCTTAACTCATGAACCTCTTACCCCATAGACATTCTGATAACATCTTAAACAAGAAAGTCAAGGATTTCAAGCTGGTTAATATCTTACCCAGACTCATGGAGACTAGCCAAGAGCCCTGGCAGGTAGCTCTTGCGGTTACAAGGTGATAGACAATTTTTAATGCCTAAAAGGGCTATACTAGCCACTCTCTACATAATATTACCTTGTGGCCTGAATAACAGTATGTTTCTCTATTTCTAATCCAGTACTGATTTCATTGTCTCTCTATGACCTTTCTTTGTTGCTCCATTTTACAGTTTGGTCCTGACCTTGTATGTCTCTCCATAAAAGGAAGATTTTGATGTTTAACTCTTTTCCATCTTTCCCAGACATCCATACTCCATTAATGTATGTCCCTGTATATGGTAAAGGCTGATCTACCCAGCCAGTGTTTTTGTATTGATGTCTTTCCTTTAGGAGCCTACCAAACTCTGAAAGTTACATATTCTGTTTTATTTCCTTGGTTGGGCACAACCCAATTATTTGAAAGATGTTTACTTTTGCTCCCTAGCATGTCAGGCTCCTTTTCCAGTAAATCATCTGTAGGTTAAGGCAATGCACCCATTAATTCTTGTAATCATCTTGACAACAAGAATTTTCTTGTAAATAATGTTTCTTTGGAACAATTGGTAAGACATGTGACATTGCATTGTGAGGAACTTGTCTCACTAGGTGAAATATACATTTGTGGTGTTAAGAAACTTTGTTCATTTAAACTAGTCATAGTTCAGATCCATTATCTGTTTATCTATTTTAAACATTACAGCCTCAGAAATTTCTGCAGAAACATTCTTTTCCTGTTTAATCATTGGTGACTGTATAAAGACATTTGAATTGGATTCTTCTATTACTACTGAGAAGAGGATAATAAAAGGAAAAATAAGCAGTAGTTGTATAAGCAGAATTATGCTTATTATAATTCAAAAAAAAAATCCAAGAGATAGCAGTAGTACAGGCTGTCAGGCAGCAGGCATTCTAGGAAGTCGTTGAAACACCTCTCGGCTTTGCCAGGGGAAGTCTCAGATTCCACAACTTTGCAAGACAAAGTCCCAAGTTCCATCAGCATCACACTCCAGAGCCTACCACTGCCGTTGCATGGCCACTGACACCTTTCCACTCAGTATTCCACCCCTGTACTTATCCCCTCTCTTCCTTCCGTCTCATGACACATGTCTAGCTTTATGACATCTACTATTGATTCTTACTCAAATTTTTATCTTTCTGAGCCACCATTACCTGATTTAGAGTAATATTTTCCAGTGGGAACTCATGCCTGGCACTGATAATGTCATAAGGAAGAGCAGGGAAACTACGACTGTTCTTTGGCTAAATGGAGATGTGATGTCCACATTTATATTTATGCCTATATATTAATGTTACTCTCACTTTCAGTTAGAGAAGCTTCTCTTTTCAGATGGTAGTGACTACGAGGGAACACAAAACTGATTAAAATGCTGAAAAGTGGCAATTGAGTGCTTATCATTATATGAGACATATATCACAGTGTCCAAGGCTCAGGGAGCAAAGCAGAAGAAGTGGTGGGAAGAATTTAAGAGCCAAATAATGGAGAGGAGTGCCTTGGAGAGCTGCCTTCTAGAAAGAGAGTCATCATAGCATTTAGCAGCTCATAGCCACTGTGGTTAGCTGTAGAAAACCTGCACAATGTTTGATCCATTGACAACTTATTATGGATGACGGAGGAGGACCAAAAAAAATGATATCAAAATAGAAGAAGGAGAAGTTCCAAAGAAGGAGTTTTGTAGGAGAGGAATGGCGAGAGGAACATAAGAAAGTAAAGGGGGAATTATGATCAAAATGTATTAAGCCTATCAATAAATATTGGAAAAATTTCATTCAAATTTTAGGTTAAAAAGCTAACAAAAAATTAAAGTATATTTGACATATACACTTATAATATTTTCTTCTTAAGCAGCCACTGTGGCTTAAAACCAAATGTCTGCATTTGGTTTGAGACATTAAAACTGAGCCCTGACTTGACAGTATTCCAACTAGACATATCATGTCCATGGAAAGGAAGAAAGAAAACAAGAAAAAAATCACACCTACAGATAGGCTTATATAATATTCTGTCTAGCACTAGTCTTACTAGTTTCCAAATAAATGCAAGCTCAAGCCTTCCTTGTAAGTTTGTAGAGTCCAAGTATAAACAACTTTATCTCTGACTTTTGCAACACTAACATCTACAGATAAAGGCATACCTTACAGAGAAGAAACAAATAGGCTAACATTGTGTCAAAACTATTGTTTTGTTCACACTGTGAACTGAATAACAATAAAACCATTGCTTTCTGTGTTATATATTTCATGTAGTCTTTCACCAAGGAGCCAGTTTTTACCATGGCTATACTTAGTTTCCAATATTTTCAGGCAATATCAGTAGTTTTTTTTTTTTTTTGAGTGTTTATGTGTGTATGGAGGGGTGTATGTCTGTGCACGTGCTGTATTTGGAGTCCTGAGGTCACCATTGGTTTTCTGCCACCTTATGTTATGAGTCAGGGTGTCTTTGTCAACCCTGGGCATGATAGATTTGGCTAGGTAACCTTGCCACCAAGTTGTAGAGATCTGCCATGTCTGCCTCCCCCTGCACTGGGATTGCAGGCCGGGACTTATGTGGGTTCTGGGGATCTGAACTCAGGTCCTTATGCTTTTGAGCAAGTGCTTCTCCATGCACTATCTCCTGAGCTCCTGAATAGATTATTGTGTTCCAAGATGTATATGTTATGAGCTGTTCAAATTCAAGAGGATCTTTTCCTCTGCCTGGTGAATCTTGTTGCTCAGAAGTGAAAGTTTCTCTCTCAATTACCCTGTTAACTGCTATAGATCTGTTTCTTTCTAGAATGTGGTTTACAACCCATAACTTAGGCTGATGGTAGAATATTGGGAGTTTTGTAAGATATGATAACCTAATGACAGAAAGATTTTTCTTTTAATTTTTTTTGTTTATTTTGTTTATTTATTTGAGAGCTACAGACAGAGAGAGAAAGAGGCACAGAGAGAGAGAGAGAATGAATGGGCACACCAGGGCTTCCAGCCACTGCAAAGGAACTCCAGACACATGCGCCCCTTTGTGCATTTGGCAAATTGAGCCTTGAACAGGGGTCCTTTAGGCTTCACAGGCAAGCACTTAACCACTACGCCATCTCTCCAGCCCAAGATTTTTCTTTACATTTGTCCTTTTCACCAATCTCTATCTTGATTCTATCACTTCTCCCTTGGGACACTTATGTTTTTTCAACAGCTTGTACAAATTAGGTACCTTTAATAGGCCTACTGGTTTCCATCCATTGCTAATTTGAGTTGCTTGTATTGTATTATGTATAGGTGCACACTTAAAGATATGCACACAGGTGAATGTGTGCATGTGCATGTATGGTCATGTGTCCCAGGACACACAGGACAGCCTTGGGATCTTGCTCCTCTTCCACTATATATGAGTTAGCTTCTCTCCTGTTTGCTACCAGCCCATGAGTTTTAGGGCTCTCCTGACTCTGCTTCCTGTTGCTGGAGGCGCACTGGAACTCCAAGCACATATACTATTTGAGTCTGTCTTTACATAGGTTATGGGGAACTGAGCTTGGGTTGTCTGAACTATCTCAGCCCTTATGATACTTTTGTCTTTTGACTTGTGCTTGATTTGAGATTTGATTATTCACCATCAAAACTCAAAATGTAGAGAATACAATCAACAAACATTTTTAAAAGCAAACTTCTGTGCCCACTAGATTAGAAAGCATATGTCAATGGGCACAAAGTGTTGTTTGTGAGTTTGTGTTTGCAACTTGCACAAGGAATAAAGTAACAAGTTCATCATAGGTGTTCTATGAGTTTTCTTGACCCTCCTATCAGAGCTGAAACAGCCAAGGGATGAGCTTTTAGGTTGAAAATACATTGTCATTTTCCCCTACATGGCCAAATTTATAAATTTGAAAGTGATTTATTTCTATAATCTTATAAGTCTATAGATGTAAAAAAAAAAAACTACTCTTTTTATAATTTTTTCTTTTCTTTGCTGATACATATTTCTTTTTGTTGTGCTTTTGCATACTAATTGATCTTTAAGTATTTCTATATAGTTTAGTCATATATGCATCATTTGGAGATATTTTGCACACACTATTCATGGACACAAATTTTCAGAACCTTCCTTCTTTTAAAGACAATTTTAGTATATTAACCCTCCTTTAAGATTTATTTACATTTTGATAATAGTTATATGAATATGCTACATTATAATTGTAATATTGTTGAAATGTAGATTATTCATTCTGAAATGTCCAGAAATTTTAGCCTAAAAGCAAGATATATCTTTTGAAAGAATTAAGGAAGATTATAAAATATAACAATTGAACAATGGTTTAAGCATGTTTTTGGTTTCTAAAAACAACAAAGTGTAACAATAAACATAAAAGTTAAATTTCTAAGTCTATGCCAAGTAACTAGACGGGAAAAAGAAAGCCTTGGCTGGCATGGTCTAAATATGAAGCCTTTCTCCTAGGTTAGCTTACCTGTACCGTCCAGACCAGTGTGCTGTGATCTCTCCTGTTAGTGTGGGGGGGATGGGGTCAACCCAGTGGTGATGACATATCATACAAGAAACATCAACCCCAAATGTCCTTAACCTCTAAGAAATTTCATAAAGAGTTATATTGTGTGCATTGGCTATTTTATGAGTAACTGAACTGATAGTGTTTTGCTTAATTTCTGAGACTAATAAGTTAATGAGCCTCATGGCTCCTATTCTTACTGGTTTGTAGCAAACTCATGAAGCTATTACAAAACAGAGACACTCAATTCCTGCAGTGGGGAGAAGAAAATTACAAGTGTTTCTTTCTATTTTAATCTATCTATTTACAAGGAGAGAGAGAGAGACAGAGAGAGAGAGAGAGAGAGAGAGAGAGAGAGAGAGAGAGAGAGAGAGAGAGAGAGAAGATACTTGGGAATCAAACCTGGGCCAGCAGGCCTTGCAAGCACACCATCTCTTTAGTCCCCAAATGCTTCACAATTGCTTGTTACTGCAGACGTTAAGACTGCAAAGAGATCAGAGCAATGATCAGTTTTCTGTTAGAACTGATTGCCAGATGACAATTTAAGAAGCAAAGAAATTATATTGATAATACTCTAGTAGATAAAAGAAAACTTGAGAACTTTGATAATATAAGGAAAAATGTAGTATTTTAAAGTGATTTATAATTAAATTGAATACTTGAACATTTTAATATGGTTATCTGATTTTCATGTCATTTCTATTTCATCAGTCTGCAAAAATCATGTTATTGTAATATAGTTTCACAAAGTTTGGATTATATTTCATGACAATTGTAATTAATTTCAATTTCCCAATTTCCTACACTATTGATATTTACTATTTAGTTATAAGAATTTGAAATAATAATTTGACAAGATATTTAAAATAATGCAGTTCTAAAAATGTGTACTATTAAATTGAATTACAATGTACTACTATGTACTACTATCTATTTCATTATTACACAGAAGTAAATTCTGTGAAAACATTTATTGCACTTACATTATAGAGATAAAACAAAAATGCTGCTTTACAAACAAAATTAGGTTAATAATAAATATGCTTCCTTATAAAGACTAGATTTAAAAAATACTTTCTAACATCTATAACTGATATCCTCAGTGGAATGACCTTTGTGTTCACTAGTGCATAAACTTGGATGACACAATTTCCAACTAAATTTCAGTTCAAGATAAAACCCTTAATTTCTTCCAGGAAATAATTACTGCCATTTCCAAAGGAATGCTGGACATATGGTGAGTGGCCTTTGAAGGGGAGGAAGTGATGAATCTCAGGGCCAATGGAAAGGGTAGGAGGTGTGCATTCAGTGAGAAAGATATTTGCTCTTATTACTGCCACACTGACCTTAGACTGGAGGTACTTACAAGCAGGCAAGGCCTGTGTCCTCAGCTCAGAGTTGACCAGTAGAACTTTGAACTTATATGAATGAGAATCACTCCAAATACAATTACCAGTGCCAGGAGCACTCTGGTACCATATGGTTTGTTCCTGTGAAAGAAATATTGCACTGACCTACAAGGTATGTGTATGTGGTGATGGCTGTGGGTGTATTGCCAGGGCCAAGAGAGATGACTCTAGGATAGCCACAAAGAATCATGTACAGGGATCTAAACTCCATGCAAGGGTAAAGAGACTAGAAGACTTTTAAGTGTTCTGGAAGACAGAGAGATTCCTGTCTTGGATCCACAGATAAGGAAAGAGCAGATTGTATTAGTCACTTTTCTGACCAGCACTGCCAGTTTCTCCTCGGTGCAGGCAGAAGAGGAGAGAAATTCAGAATGTGGGGAGGAGAAGACTTGACTTCAGGGTAAAGGTTGGGGGTGTCAGAAATCAGGCCTAAAGACATTCTAGGTTCAAAATCAGCAAAAGAGTGACATGATTTTGTCTGCTACTTATTAGGAAAAGAGTGAAATATGTATTAATATGATAAATTCTCCATAGCATAGTAATTTTGTTACACGCTAAGTAAAATATAGGGCTAATATATTTTAATGTTTGATATTTAACATTAAGAACTATAAAACTGGGCTGAAGAGATGACTTAGTGGTTAAGGCACTTGCTTGTGAAGCCAGAGTATCCAGGTTTGATCCCCCAGGACCAACATAAGCCAGATGCACTAGGTGGCACAAGCATCTGGAATTTGTTTATAGTGGCTGATGGAATTGGTATGCCCCTTCTCTCCCTCAATCACTCTCCCTCTATCTCTCTCTGTCAAATAAATAAAATTAAAAGAAAAAAATTAAAAGAAAAATTTTAAAGCTAAGTTCATTAAAATGAATGTCAAAAATGGCATTGTCGAGCCGGGCGTGGTAGCGCACGCCTTTAATCTCAGCACTCGGGAGGCAGAGGTAGGAGGATTGTCATGAGTTCAAGGTCACCCTGAGATGACAGAGTTAATTCCAGGTCAGCCTGGACCAAAAAAAAAAAAAAAAAAAAAAGAAAAAGAAAGAAAGAAATAAAAAAGAAAAATGGCATTGTACGTCTGAGTTCTGTCTGGGTTCCATAGTGTTTGGCTGTTTTTGCTCTTGCTTTTCCTGGTAAGTATTTATTTATGGAACTACCCCTGGGTTTATAAGCCTGAAATAAATCCTATTCCTCCAAAAAACTGTGTCTACTTTGAAAGTTCATCCCAGCAGTGTGGAGCTATGACAGAAATTGGTACCAGAGAGTGTGGTATTGCTTCATGGTGATTCTGACCACTTGGAATTTGGTCTTTCAGAACTTTTTTTTTTTTTTTTTTTGGAGGAATGGGCATGGACCTGGTACTTGCAACTGAAGATGCCTTGCAGAGTGGTAAGTCAAGTTTTATGGACTATTCTATTGAAAGCTTGAAAATGCTAAATGAAGACAGAATTGTATTTGGAGACATTGCTTACAGACTTTCAAAGGGAAGGGAAGACTATAGAAAATTTTGTTGGAACTGTGCTACTGGCATAAGAGCTGCCTGTGTTCTGCTGCACAAACCCAGATAGTTGGTCAAGGTTAAATTTCTAATGGACTGATGGACTAAGCTAAAGTTTTAGAACTGAGTGATGCAAAACTTAAAATTGGAGAAATTAAAACAAGTTTAAAGTTTACAGGCACAGAGACTGGTTTTACATTACTGAAGTTGGTACTGTAAAATTCATTACCAATTTTAAGGAAGAGGACCCAAGTACTTTACACTGAAACAATGGAGAGGATGCCTGAAGAAATATTGAATGGCTGTAATGCAAACTCTTTTGAAAGGAGATGACTCAAAGGATGGACCCTGCTCTTCAAGGTCACTGTTTCATCCCCAAAGTAACAACATGTCTGTGTCATGTAACCTGGTATTGATTTCTGAAGCATGAATAATGCATGGAATGGTTCGTGAAATGTACAGCGTTCCATAAGCTGCTGCTGAGATGCAGCATATGGGTGGGATATGATGACCCCGATAAAGATACCAGTGAAACCATTGAACAATGGGCCTTGATTTCCATGGAGACCTAAAGATGTTTTGGATATACAAGTGATTCAGGGTTTGGGAGTTTAGGAGGGGTTCCCCGGAATTTATGAACTCTAACTTTTGTGGTATGTTCTACCTTTAATAAAAAAATAATAAAGATGGACTCAGGAAGGGTAAATTATGAATTATTAAGTATTAATGGGGAAATCACAAATTGTGGGTATTATTTAAGGGATATTGGGGTCTAGGAAGGGAGGCTAAGCATGTGGAAATTAGGGAACACACTCTCTTGTGGAAGCTCTGTATAGTTTATAAGGTTCATTTAAGAGAAATTAAGGACTTTACAAAAGGACTGGAATAGAGTTGTAAGCACATGAAAAGTAAAACTTAGATGGTAAAAGAGACTTAGAAAACACACATTCCCTCCACCCTGTGTTTCTTGAAAAGGGGAAGTTTTAAAGCAGAAGAGAAATTGAGGACCTTTGAAACAAACTGGCATAGAGCTACAAGCATGTGGAGGAGAATTAGACTGTGGTTTAAAATAAATTAGGGTAAAACTACAAGTACATCGACTTAAGAGAATCTGAAGAGGAAAAAATCTGAGGCTCAAAGTTAGAGGGCTGATATCAAATAATAAATCAAGAGAGGATAAATGAGTGATAAAAAGGGTAGCAAGTCTAGAGTTGCTGTAAATAGCCACGTGGTACATTTGGAGATCAGAGAAAAATCATACATTCAATTATAATAAGAAATTACCCCAAATTACAAATCAGAGGGAAGTGGACAAGTTTAGAGCAAGAAAGAATGCAATGCTCTACCACTCCCCACCCAGCCTGATTGGGTGGTACTAGAAGACAGACTCATATGTGTCCCTATTGCCCAAGCAAAGAGGAAAAAGTCATATATGCAAACTGAGGGCTGTGTCCAGAGAGAAGAGAGGAAAGGGTTGGAGGACTGCAGCCTTTATAGCATCAGATTCAGGTACATAAGGGGAAGACCTGATTTATTTTTATTTATTCACTTGACAGAGAAAAAGAGGAAGAGAGAGAGAGAGAGACAGAGAGAGAGAATGAGCGTGCTAGGGCTCCAGCCACTACAAATGAACTCCAGACCTTTGCGCCTTCTTGTCCATCTGGCTAATGTGGGTCCTGGGGAACTGAACCTGGGTCTTTTGGCTTTGCAGACAAATGCCTTAATTTCTAAGCCATCCCTCCAGCCTGATTGGATGCAGTTTAATTCTACAATCTCCATGTATGTACATATTACGTGAGTAAATTGAAAATTATTAATATGTAATATTTATGCTGGATAATATGCAGATTGTATGTGTGCACCTATACATACATGCACAAATATGGCCTCAATTGTCTTGAAAGTGACATAGGCAATATTTGCCATAAAGAATAATCATGTTCTTTGCTTTGTCAAAGATCTCTTATTTTCACATTACAGTATCAGTCATATTCTTGTTATTATATGTATTGAGGCCATGACTATCTATGTGAACCTTTGGAATTATTTTCACTTATAAAATTCCACCCAATTTCTAGTCATTCTTTTTCCTCAGTTACTTAAATGATTGAAATGGCAGAATTAACAACTCAAGGCTAATTACCATAGCCTCTGTCACTTGTCGCTGGGAGCAGCCAATGAAATCAAAGGCTAGAAAGTACATTCAATCAAACTGGGCATGGGCCACAGGTGCATGTTAGGCGCAACAGCCACATTTGCTCTATATGCAAATTGAAGGCCACACATTAGCCTATTTTCCAATGGACCAGAGGTATTGGAAATTGCCTATAAACATGGCTCTTCATTTGTTTAATATCTAAGTATTTTGTGTCCTCTTTATCCTAAAAGAGATTTCTACTTTTACCATTTCCTGCTTTTCATTATTAATTAGAATATATAATGAACTGAAGTAGAATTCATTGATTTTATAAGCAACATTCATTCACATTAAAGAGTATTTTACTAAATAAATATGAGGTAGTAATAAGACATTACCTAAGAATGTGCTTATAGTTATGTTAAGGATCAAGAAATGAGTGAAGCATGTATAACTTTAAGTCAGTATTTTTAGTATAGAACACATCTCTGAATGCATAAATCTTGTGGTAAAAATAATTAATTAATAGAAATGCATATCCATAAGAAGATTGGATTTAATTAGCTTTCCTTTCCTCTGTTTACTTTTCCCATTGTGCTGAAAAAAAAAGGCAAGGGGACAAAAGATACTAAAATGGCTTTTAGGCAGTTGAAAAGCTCAGTAGGTAAAGGTGCTTGCTTGTAAAGCCTGCTACCCTATGTTCAATTCCTTAGCCATCCAGGTATGGCTGAATAGGCATTCATTTTCAGCACCAAGAGACACTGGTAGGAGCACACACACACAAACACACACAAACACATACACACCATTTTTTACAATTAATAAATAAATAATATTTTAAATAAATCAAAAATAAAATAAAAATATTTTAAAATCATAAACCAAATGTAGGTGCCATATTTAAACTGAAAAATATGATTGAAATACTTTATCTATTCAACTATGAAATTATGTTTAAAATATAATTGAGATGGGCTACAACATACAAAATTTTACACACATGTTCCCTAATGTTTTTTTACAAAGAAATAATGTAATTTTACAAAAATAATCATATTTCTGTAACAAAGTAAATTCAAAATTAGTAGAAACCTCTTCATGTTAGAAGTAAAGGAGAACATTTTGTATAATGGTCTGTAAGAAACTTTAGTTCTGATGAAACACATTAATGTTCTACCAAAGAAATATATTCCTAAAGTAATATCAAATTTATAGGGAAGAAAAATTAAGTAGGCTTTTACTAGTTTCAATTATATTAGACAAATTTCCTATTTATACTAATATTTTCATTCACATCTCAAAATGAAATAATCAAAAATTAAATATGTGTTTTTTTTAAATAAAATTTTATCCCTTTAATTATAAGATATATATAATTCATAAATCCTTCCTAGATTGATAGTAATGAGAAAAAATTGTAAATAAGCAAATAAAAAATCCAGTCATATTTCATTAATCAGAGGTAGACTTTAGAAATATGTGTTTGGTATTTTAAATGTGGTGTTTGTTAAAAGTGTAAATAGAAAAGGTTCCATTGCTGTTTTACTATCTGGTTGGATTAGTACTTGTAACAGAAATATTATAAAAGTACACTAATCAACTGACTATCAATTTCTCTTCTAAGTCACTGCTTTGTAATAGCAGTTATAGTCTTGCATGTTTGTTTCCCTGCCCCCAATTGTCCTGCTATGCTATTAGCTATCTACTGGCTTTTTAGGGAAGATGAATGAATGATTATCCACATTTTTAAGTGTATGCTCTTCTTAGGTACGAATGAAAGTAATTTTCACTGTTTCTGAATCCACCCTTAGTGGGTCTAAGAACCAGAGGTAGAACATGAATATTGATGGATATTCAAATCAAAGTTGACACTGCCAATTAGTATTTCAAAATTTTCAGTAAATATGTTGGTGTTATGGTCTGAATGTGAAATGTTCCTCACAGACTCATTTGTTTGAATTTGTTCCTCTGCTGATGATGCTATCTTTGTAGCTTGTGAACCTTTGAGGCAGGATATCAAGTCTCCAAAAATAGGTTGTTGTGATTGTGTTGAAGGTTACATCCACTTTTGCCTGCAGCTTGAGCTTTTGCTAAATAAACTATTAATATGTGAGGGACTACCACATCCTGTCCTGCCATGCTGGATGTCACAGCTCCAGCTGTCATGTCTTCACCACAGTGCATTGTGTCCTCTGAAACCAAGAGCCAGAATAACTCTTCCTCTCTCAAGATGTTTCTGTCAAGCATCTCATCATAGCCATGATAAAAGCAATGCAGTTTTGCCATTTATTTTTACTTTTATGCTTTTTATGTAATGTCTATAAATATGCTTATCTTGGTGTATTGTTTGCCAAGAAATCACTTCTTTGTACAATAAATATGAAACGTTAGAATTCTCAGCAATATTAGTCTGCCATGATTGTAGTGCAGTGCAACTTTATTTGTTACTAGATGTTTTTGTATTTTTAAATTTATATTTATTTATTTGAGAAAGAGGGAGAGTAGGAGAGATATATAGATAGATGATAGTTAATAGATCGACAGAGCACATCAGGGCCTCAAGTCACTGCAAATGAACTCTAGACACATGTGTCACGCTGTGCATATAGCACACATGGGTACTCTGGAATCATACCTCTGTCCTTTAGCTTTGCAGGCAAGTGCTTTAACTGCAAAGCCATCCCTCCAGCCCATTTTTTTTTCAGTTTATCTTACTAAATGGAATAATTAGAAAATATTCAAGAAACTGAAAAATAACATTTTGAAAGTTTAGTGCAAATATCCATGTACATACTAAAGAAAATCAATATGGATAATGGTTAAAATTATAGATTCTAGCCGGGCGTGATGGCACACGCCTTTAATCCCAGCACTCAGGAGGCAGAGGTAGGAGGATCACCGTGAGTTTGAGGCCACCCTGAAACTACATAGTGAATTCCAGGTCAGCCTGGGCTAGAGTGAGACCTTACCTAGATAAACAACAACAACAACAAAAAAATTATAGATTCTACATTCTGTAATTTTTTATTCCAGCCCTGGCTCTACCATTTACTAACTGTTAAATAGCTTAAAATGTTTTTGTCATAGCTCTCTTAACTATACCTTGCATATCATGATTTAATAGACATAATGTTATAATTTTATGATTTATTATTATGAACAAATAGAAAAAATATAGTGTATAGCTGGTGCTCATCACACACTGTGGAAGTGTCATTGTCATTAGCATCATAAAGCATAATCTAGGTGTCTAGTGTAAGAAAGTTATTTTTCAAATAGTGCAGAAGTAAGACTGGCCAAGACTTAATCACCTAGATGAGGTGTCAAGATATCCACTGAAGAAAACAGAGGAGACTTTTCTTTTTACATTTGACCAAGTTGGACAGGGGTTTATCAATCTTGTTTATGTTTTCAAAGAAACAGATATTCATGTCAACAATTTTCTTAATTTTTTTTCATAATTTCTAACTCATTAATTACTTCTCTGATCTTAACTATTTCATTCTGTGTATAGTTCTTAGGGGTGAGTTTTTCTTGTCTTTCCAATGCCTTTAGTTGCATGGTTAGGTTATTATTTGAGATCTGAGTGTCTTAGGATGGTCTTCATTGTGCTCTATAAGTTTTGGTATGTTGTATTTTCATTATAAATCTGTTCAAGAAATTTTACGATTTATTTTGATTTCTTCTACAACCCATTTACTGTTTAACAGAGTGTTGTTAAGTCTCCAGGAGTCAGTGAAATTTCTGTGGTTTCTCTTGTTAATTTTTAGCTTTAAAAAATTGAAGTCTGGGCCAGGAGTGGTATGCATGCCTTTCATTCCAGAACTTGGAAGGCAGAGGTAGGAGGATCACCATGAGCTCGAGGCCACCTTGAAACTACAGAATGAATTCCAGGTCAGCCTGGGTTAGAGTGAGACTCTATCTCAAAAAAAAAAAAAAAAAAATGTGGTCTGATATGATGCAGGAAGTTATGTCCATTTTCCTCAACTTATGATGACATATATTATGCCCTAATATATATTCAATTTGGAAAATGTTCTCAGGGCTGCTGAGAATAATGTGTGTTCTGTAGAATTGGTATAGAATGCTCTGTAGATACCTGTTAGATCAAATTAATCTATGGCATAAGATCTTGGTAAGATCTATTATTCCCTATTGATTTTCTGCTTGGATGACCTGTCTAATGATGACAGTGGGGTATTGAGGTACCCTACTATGATGTGTATTCTGTAGAATTGGGGTGGAATGTACTGTAGATGCTCGCTAGATCTAATTGATCTATGGTGTTATTAAGATCTATTATTTCCTATTGATTTTCTGCTTAGATTATCTGTATAATGATGATAGTGGGGTATTGAGGTACCCTACTGTGATGGTATTGGGATTTATTTCTGATTTATTGACAAGCAATTTTTACTCTATAATTTGTGATGCACCTGTATTTGGTGCATATAGATTTATAATTGTGATATCCTCCTCTTGTTAGATCATTCTCTTGATGAGTAAAGACTGGTCTACCTTGTCCTTTTCAGTTATTTTTAGTTTGAAGTCTATTTTGTCAGATATTAATATAGCCATACCTTCTTGTTTCATATTTCCATTTACTTGGGAAATCATTTTCAATCCATCACCATAAGGAGGTGTCTATCATTAATGGTGAGGTGGGTGTGTTGAAGGCACCACATAGAAGGGTCCATTTTGCTGATCCACCCTGTTAACTTGTGTCTTCTTATGGGTGAGTTAAAACCATTAATATTTAAATTATGACTGTGAGGTTTGATTTAATCATTGCCATTCTGGAGGTTTTATGCAGTTTTGTGCTTTGGCCTTTTATATGCCTGTTCTAGTTTTGGTTATTGTGTCCATCCTCTTGTAGCCTCTTGAGGTTGGTTGTTCACAGTTTTTTTGAACTATCAAAGTTTTTGGACTCCTGCTCATTTCTTCTGTCTCTGTATCCAGATCAGAAGTTTGTTCTCTACATGACTGACTCTGTTAGTGAGGGCTTCTAGACAGGCTTTTAAAAGCTTTATTTGATATTCATTTTATGCATCATGTACATCACTTTTTTGAGGCCCAATTTCAGGTTGAGATTTGATTTCCTTGATGCTTCCTGGAATTCATTCTTGCATTTGATCATGTCTTCATTAAGCTCAATCAGCTTGTCATTGAGTTCTTTTATTTGTTGATTCACCTCCAATTCATTTCTCTCTTTTGAGGTCTCTCTGATTTTCTTTAATTAAGGTAAGCTTAGAGACAAAGGCTGTGTGCATTTCATATATTCATTTTTTTGGTTTTTGATTATTTGCTTCCAGGTCAGCAACTTGCTTGGCTAAGGTCACAAAGCTTATTGTAGTTTTATGTTGGTATTCAATTTCTGTTGCTTCCTCTATGGTTTCATTGGAGGCTCCCATGGGAGTAGGCATCCTTGATGTATATCTTTTAGTTTGTTGACTTTCATTTTGTGTGTGTGTGTGTGTGTGTGTGTGTGTGTATGCATGTGTGTGTGTGTGTGTGTGTGTGTGTGTGTGTGTGTGTGTGTTGTGTGTTACTCATCTTGGAGTAAAAGTCTTATTTTACAAAGGAGAAAGCAAGTATTTGTTCTTGTAGGCTCTTCAGTGAACACTCTGTTTTAGGCTTGAACTGGATTGGAGAGGGATGAGGTTATAACTGCACAAGTGCAGATTATAGAGGTTACAACTGTGCCAGCAGCTCTGGACTAGTGGCTGATGAGAGCTGGTTTGAAGGACAGGATTCTCTTCAGCCCACACTTACAGCAGTGCCTTAGGATTTGAGGCTCAGGAGCAGCAGAACTTTCCCCTACTCCTAACTGGACCCCAGCTGAGCAGCTTGTGGTGGTGTACAGATTTCCCTGTGTGCTTGCTAGGTGCTAGGTGCTTCTGTGCTCCAAGTCTGGGAAAGGAGTGAGGTGCCAAGGAGGAAATGGGTGGGTTATCTGTGGCGAGGGGGAATTGTAGAGCCTGGTTTCACCAACCAGGCCTGACCAAGGGTCTGCAGAAATGGCCATTTGGAAGTATCTGTCTGCAGAGGTATGGGGCAGGAGTGTGGAAGTGGCCAGTGATATGGTTTGGTGCCAAGCAGAGGAGATGGCAGTGGCCAGACATGGGTTCACCTGTGCCTACCTGCCCCCAGCAAGCACACTTTACCCTAGGGTTCCCTGCCCCCAGTGAGCACTTCCCCAGTGGCTATTTACAGGGATAAGGCTTTATCCCTCCATTCATGCTTAATGAAATGTAGAGCAAAGCCCCAAACTTGGATTTCATAAATTCTGGGAACCCATCCTGAAGCCCCACGTCTTTCACCAATAGCACATGTGAGGATCTAGTGGTTCACTATGTGCCCACTGGGAATAAGAAGCCAAGGCCTACTCTCACTGCACAAGCATGTAGTGCAGGATCCCAGCCACAGGGGGAACAGGGAGTCAGGAAACTGGGAGCTTGGAATCAGGAGCCCAGGCCTACTTGAGCAGCATGCATGCAGGGCCCAAGCAACATCACACCAGCAACAGGGGTACATGGAGCCAGGGAACTGGGAGGTGGGAAATGGGAAGCTCAGGCCTATTCATTCAGCATCAGCCAGGGCCCAAGTGAAACCACAGAGGAACTGGAGAGATGAGCAAGAGTGCTGCTTCAGTGGTGAGCCTGTCATCCATTCTCAGGGTCATGGATACAGGCAAAAGATTATAAGAGCCACATAGTGGAAGGAAATGTCCAGAGGTGTACCCCCTACACGTGCTTAAAATGACTGACTGATGCTCTCACATCTCTAAACTCACAACTCCAGGACAACACCAGCAATTCCACTGAGGCAGCCCCTTAGTACAATGGGGGCAGGGAGGAGGGAAATGATGATACTAACACATAATGTGTCCATGCAAAATTTCTACTTAATATAAAGAGAGAGAGAGAGAGCAGGATATTCAGGAAATTAGTCTCCATAGAAAAAAAGATTGATTTTTTTCTTTTTTTTCATTAACACAAGACCTACCCCCATAAAATAGTGTTTAGCATAATCTTTATTATTTTTTGTAACATATTTTGTCTTCAAAGGGGCAAAATAGACACCTACCTTTTTTTTTCCCAAAGCATTCTCAACAAACCCTACTTAGAATGACCTCCAAATCTAAATGCCCCAGAGGAACTGATATATTATAACCTGATCAGAGTTTCCACTAAGGGAACGCATCATGGTTCTAAACAAGTTTTATGTACTACAGACCTTGAGATTCAACCAGCTAAATGTTTTGATTTTCTCAAATCCCAAGAAAATTTAATCTTCTAATAAAATATGATCAGTAATAATAAGTATTAGACAGAAACGTTAGTAAGATTAAGTCTTAAACCTTGTATTTTTTTAAACCTCAGTATTACCAAGGAAGTGATTTGAAATTTGACCTTCTCTTTGCTTATCTATAAAATAGGGGTCAACAGAGTACCATTGCCATTGTTGCAGTAGAAGAATTGAAATACAATCCATGAAAAAGATGTAGCCTAATGTCTACTTGAAGATAAGATTTCACAGTACTTAACATAACTGTAATACCTTTCTAAAAGATAGTTATCTATCTTAGATATTACTTATAGGAAAATAAAGCATTTGAAAAAGTAATCTTCCACTAACTGGAATAATGCATCTTTAAAACCTTACAGTAAATCATGGTGCATGCAGCTATGGAACATCTCTTAATGTCATCGCATTCCTTCAGGACTTTCCCTGCATGATCATCTCAAGGTATTGCTGAGTATGCATATCATCACCCTTTACAGTGCTTTGAAGAAGAATTAAGTGCAGCTCAGACACAGGCTCTCAACAAAAGATTTATATCACTACCTTAATTAACATTAAGTATCATTAATTTAGTGCTTGCCAAATGACACTGAAAATTTTGCTTTTACATACTGCCAAGCTTCTCATCTCCTAGGGATCTCTCTATTCCTTATCAATAGAATTTTCCTCTTGGAATCATCTTCCACTTCCAAATAGCTTCCCCTGGCAAATATGAATCCCAGAATTCAGGGATGTAACATTTAATCACTTTTTCTGGTAACCAATGATTCTCCATCCCCAAGTAGTATCTGTGTTTTCCTTGAATTTATCAGTACAATCACATAATTTAGCAAGCATTTCTCTAGCCAGATGTGAGACTACACCATAGGCTACTCCATCATAAAGAGAGATGAAGTTATCATTTAAAGTGTTGGGAAAGTGTGTGGTAGGTGGGATTAACTGTGGGTTTATAGTCTAGAGATCAGAATTTAATCCTGTGCCAATCACTTACCTTAATCTCATTTACATTTATTTTCCTCATTGTTCAATGTGTGTAATACAATCAAATCTAAATCAGTTTCATGTTAATATGAAGTTGTTGTTTTCCTTTTCATTCCCATTGACTTGCAAAAATACAGTAAGAATTTCCAGCATATATGTAATATATGATATTATAACAATTAGAAGTTCTGATAACTCTCTTGTATTCTATTTAGCAAGCAATTAAAGACATTTGTAAAAATCAAAATAAATGTCATTTTTCTATGTTTGAAATATATGGTTATTATTATTAATTTATGGGATCTCAAATTTTTATTTACCTTTCTACTTCCCAATTTATGATGTCAACCTATAATGAGGTAGTTACTTATTATGTTAAGTGAATTAATATGTATGTGGGCATTTATAAGATTTAATGCATTGACAAATATAATCCCCATAAAAATAATTCTTTTTTTTCTTCTTCCTTTTTTTTTTTTTTTGTATTTTGAGATAGGGTCTCACTCTAGCTCAGGCTGACCTAAAATTCACTATGTAGTCTCAGGGTGGCCTTGAACTCAGTGATCCTCCTACCTCTGCCTCTTGAGTGCTGGGATTAAAGGCATGCACCACCATGCCTTGCCATACAAATAATTCTTTATGGTTCTTAATAGTTTGAAGAGACTGAAAGATTCCCAACACACTATTTAACTTGTTTTTAGAATGTTGATCTAGGGAATATATGTGATCTGGAATAAGGCCTGCATAGTCATGTCACACATGATGTACAAATGGCACTGATCATCATAAGGCAATAAACAGTCATTTTACTCTCCTATGTTTCCTTTTCTTGTTGGGTAATGCAATATGAATACACCCCAAAGGGCAAACCAACTAGCAATGTCTTTGTTGAGTAGGAATGAGTCTATAAATACTTGGATAACTTTTTGAATATTGTTTTAAAGAAAAGTTCAGACACTTAATGTTCTATTATTTTTTGAGAATAGAAGGACATACTAAGATGAAAAATACATTCAAGGGTTAGTAGTATACAGCTTTGTGTAGCTACACAGTGATGGTCAAATAGTTTAATAACTGAGACCTGTTAAAGTGGTATAAATTATCCACTTTTATTATTTGAATTTCGTACAATTGTTAAGAGTGCATTTATCAATATAGCAATCAGTTCATATTTCCTGTCAATCAACACATGCAGCACTGATCTATGGTGTGCCATGCACTGTGATCAAGAAAGGGGTGCAGTGCCTCTAAAGATTAGCCTTGCTCTCCTCCCTTCTACAGTTTGTCTGCAAACAACAAAGAATATGTGCACAACTGGTGAAAGCCACAGATTCTGCAAAAATAAAACTTTTAAAAGAGAACGCCTAGCTCTATTTTTTAAAAATTTTTCCACCATATCTGTGGAAACCAGAGATATCAGAAAAGAGCTATTACGAAATAAGGAAGATAAGATTAGGCAAGAAAGAACTGGAAAGACAGGCCCACATATGATGCACTTTTGAAAGACATGGACATGTGACAACCCTAGAGTCTGTTTGCAATAATTAGCCAGGTGTGGTCCTGCTGATAGTGCCTGGCAGAACTATCCACAGAACAGAAATAGAAAGTTTGCAGAGGGTTGTAATTTAAAGAGAACAGCTACTCTGTGTAGGGAAACGTGTAAATAGAGAAAAGTGTAAATAACAGCTGGCAGTAGTTATATCTCAAAAATCCAAAGTATTCTGCTTTTAAATATAGGTTGAAGTAGATCTGATATACAAGTGCTTTTTTTAGGATCTGGAGTCCTAGAATTCTGCAGACAGAGACTGCTGTTACTGTATTCTCTGTAGATTGTAGTGTTTCAATTAAAAATACTATAAAATACTTGTAAAGCTATAATTTTGGAGCATTTTATAGCTTAAGTGTATTTGTATATCAATTTATAAAAACATATTTCTACAACTGTTAGTAGAATATCTAGCATCACAATTATGTCTAAATCACAGAGATATTATCACATCATTTTTACAGTATGGAATAATGGAACCTTGTGAAAAACACTTGTAATCATTCCTTCCTGTATTAAAAATTATATATTTTAATGAGAATTAACACACAAGCCATCTATTTTCCAGAAATATGCAACTTCAGATTCTCTGTCTTATACTTTTAGTGCATACTAATTCTTTGTGATTTAAGTTATTCCTAGAAAATATGAATGCTAGTGACAAATCTGTATTTGGTTTACCATTGCTTAGTGACCTTGCTTTAGAAGATCATATTTCCTTACACTAAGAAGACTTTTGAATGTGTTCATTTTCTAACTAATATTATGTGTATTTACCCATGGATTTGGAAGTCATATCATATTTTTTTCCTTCAGATTACATCACTCCTCTTGTTTTAGAAAATCAAATTGACAATCACATAAGAGTCATGGAATCTCAGCAAGAAAGGAGATTTTAAGCCTCTCCACCTTTGCAGTACAGACCCATTTTCAAAGACCTTTTTATGAGTTCTTGTGGTGACAGTGAACTCGTTAACCTCAAAGTCTGCCAGATCAGTCTGACACCGCCCTAGTTGTGTCGCTTTGCTCGCTTAGCAACTGCCTTTTTCTCGGTGTCTGGTGTCTCTGCTTTGTCTTCTAGTGGTGTCATTCAATGGATCCCCAAAGCAGCCCATGCATCTTGCTCTTTGTTGGTCACATAATGAATAAAAAATGTTTTCTCTTTTGATTTTTTTTTGTTTGTTTGTTTTGCTGGCAAATAAAGTTTTAGGTTTTAGTTTTCTCAAATTGTTTATGTAAATCGATGCTGGTCCATTTCTGTGGCTTTGGATATCAATGTCCCTTGTAAATCTCCCAGTTACTCCACACCGTATTTTGTAAAGTCCCTGCTCCTTTTAATAAACCTCTTTGTGGATAGAGACCTTTTATATTGAGATATGTGTTGTTGTTGTTTTTTTTTTTTCCTTTTACTCTCAAACAATGGAAGCAGAATTAGGAACTTTTTAAGGAAATGTGTCACCAAGCAGTGTAAGCACTTACCTCCATCTGTTTTCTTATCTCCTCTTCCCATTCTCTGATATAAAGGATATGGCTTTAAAACCATTTTGTATAGTAAAGTTGTGCACTGCTGTACAACATGCATATGGTAAAATTGTTAATACAGTAAAGCTAGCTAAAGTGCCTAGCATGTCAGATCTCTCTTTGTCTCTTGGGCAAGAACAGGCATAACCTACTAAGTAAAATGCCTGATAACAAGGTTCTGATTAAAAATACATTTTTTACATATTTATTTGAGAGGGGGTGTGTGAGAGAAAAACAGAAATGGAGAGAAAGTGTGTGTGTGTGTGTGTGTGTGTGTGTGTGCATGAGAGAAAGAGAGAGAGAGAGAGAGAGAGAGAGAGAGAGAGAGAGAGAGAGAGATAGAGAGAAAGAAATAGAGAGAGGGAGAGAGAGAGAGAATAGGCCCAATAGGGCCTCTTATCACTATAAATGGACTCCAGACATATGCATCATTCTGCACCTGACTTTACGTGGGTACTGGGGAATCGAACCTGAGTCAACTGGTTTTGCAATAATAAAGGACATTTAACCACTGAACCATGTCCTCAGCCCAAAAAGCACTATTTTAGCAAGTTGCATGTTAGATCTTATATTTGTTCATCCTAAGTATTTGACATTTGGTATCATTTGAGCTTTTTCCCAATTACTCTTATGAGATTTACTAGCCTAAGCAATTTAGAAGAAAATTATTTTTTCTATTTATAGGAAAATAAAACTATGTGGCATGTTTAAAGTTTTATAATTATTACATTATTTAGCTGTGGTTGTCCAACACACTATAGTTAATTTATATTACCACTTAAGTATTACTGGAATTTCATCTTCTGTTTTTCAGAAAAGGTATATTAAATATACATTACAACTGCTAGTCAGCTTTCAATAAAGTTACATCCTATCTGAGAATTACAAAATGTCAGGTAAATAATCAATTTTCTAAAATTAAGTATTCAATATTCTGTTAACACTTTGCTTGATATAAAATATGATATTATTTTAGTACAGGGTCAATTATAAGATTTATGTTCAATGTAGCAATTATTTGTGAATTATGTTTTTTTTTCTGTGTCAGACCTAAATACTTTCTTTTGCTATACAAAGTAATTAATTTGACCTAAACTAAGAAGATTAATGGAAAATTGTGGCCTCCATTATAAATAATGCAATATGGACTTGAATTTAAATACTTACAAGTTAATTA